>NC_081182.1:43279034-43633200 GCF_029867415.1 Vicia villosa | reverse complement strand
AAACAAATACTACTAATCTACTATATCCATTCTTATATATAAACTACTAACAAACACGTTCGGACGGGTTCTGGTACGGGACGCGCATTTGTTTCAGATATATATTTTTCAATAGAAAAATGTCTGATACTTGTGAAAAAATAATAATTGAATGTATTATTAATAAAAAAATATTTTGATGCACGAGTTATGGTACGGGACGCACATTTGTTTCAGACGTATATTTTTTAATAGAAAAATGTTTGGTACCCGTGAAAAAATAATAATTGAATGTATAACTAACTAAAAAATTTTGATGCACGAGTTCTAGTACGGAACACACATTTGTTTCAGATCTATATTTTTTAATATAAAAATATCGTGTTACCCGTGAAAAAATAATAATGAATGTATAATTAATAAAAAAAAGTTGATCAGTAACTTCAAGTCCCGTTAATAATCAATATTTTGATCAATAACTTAATCATGAAAAAAATTCAATATTTTGAAAGAGTAAGGGAAGATTTCATTTAATGAATTAAAATATTAAAAATTGATAATATAAGATAAAATATTAAATAAAAACAAATATTTATTCAATAATTATTTTAATATTATAAATAAATTTCAATAAATTGCATAAATTTTTGTGTATTTGAATCAGTAATATATTTTTTCCATAATTAAACTAATGAGACAGATTTATTCAATTATTGTATAAATTTCAATAAATGAGATGGATTTTAATTGTATTAATTCATAAGTCACTCATATTTTTATTGTATTTATTTCAACATTATTTTTTTAATGTTTTATTTTTGAAAATTTGGTTTCCTACTATTTTTCTAATATGTTCATTTTCCTTTTTAAGGACTTTACATTCCCTTTTAATATGGCAACTAATTATTTTTATATACTTAACAAATTTTAAAAATTGTTTTTTTTCTATAATTTCCTATGTCAATATTAAAATATAAATAAATACATTTTTTTTAAATGGTTTTATTTTATTAAAAAAATATATATATTGCGTATAATTTAGAATTTAGAAAAAAAAATCAAGATATTTTCTCTTTTCATGTAATGTCATGCCTTAGAATTTATAAAGTAAAATCAAGATATTTTCTCTTTATTATCAAAATTGTTTTATATGAATAATATATATTTCAATTTTTTATTTATTATTTTTAAAATATATATATTTTAAAAAAATGATTACACGTGTGTAGGGGTGGCAAAACGGGCCCGGCCCGCGGAGAAAATCCATTTTGCCCGCACTTTTTTGCGGGGCGGGGCAAAGTTTTAGGCCCACTCTTTTTAATATGTCCGCCCCGTTCCGCCCCGTTTTTTTGCGGGCTTTTGCGGGCATGAACTTTTTCATACAATTTTAGTATTTTTAGGCCTAAAATGTCAAGTGTGCGCGGACTTTCCCCGCCCCGCCCTCACTTTTTGCGGGGCGGGGCGAGGTTTTAGGCTCGCACTCTGAAATATGTCTGCCCCGCCCCGCCTCGTTTTTTCGCGGGCTTTTGCTAGGCGGGCCTAAACGGGACGGGCATGCCCGTTTGCCACCCTACACGTGTGTTGACATGGCATTGTGTGTTACCTGTGCATTCACACGGTACTCGTGTGTTACTCGTACGTTAAAAATAACACTATTTAAAGAAATATTTGGACAAACAATACATTTGTCATATATAAAAATAAAGTCTATTATTAAAATATTTGAATTTTTCTCATATATAGATTTTTTCTCGTATATAAAATATATTTGTTTCATATATTTTATTATATTATCAATAACAAATAAATGTTGTTATGAAAATTAAGATAAATTCTTAAAGAGAATGAATGTTCTCCTGTTAAAATCATTTATTTTATTTTTTAATACTTTAAAAATTTATTTTTAGATTTTTTTTAGTATTAGTGATATAATAAATAAAAACTAACTAAAAAAAAAATCATAAATACTGAGATTCACTATTAATAAAATCATAAATTTTAATTAAACACTATTTTTTTTCCAATCATGACTTTTATATTTTCAAATACTTTTAAAAAAGTTCAATAAATTTCAAATTTTTTCGATAATTTGAAAGATTGATTAATAATTGGTTGATTAGTAACGATCAATAAATTTCAAATATCAAAATTTTTAATATTAAATAAGTCTCACATAGTTTGTGTTTATAGAAGTCTATCACATATATAGTTTATTTACTATTATAGTACATAGATATTTCTTTAAAAATAAAAATATCAAAAAAATATACTTAAAGTTTAAATTGTATATACAATTTTTATAGGGTTAATAGTAATTCAACCCCCTGTAATATTAGCGAATTTTGCTTTCCCCCCTCCCTATCTTTAGGCAACGTTTTTTTCAAAAAAACCGTTGCCAAAACCTGCCTTTGGCAACGGTAGGGGGTAAACCGAAACACGCTCATATTATAGGGGGTAAACAACTATTAACCCATTTTTATAAAATTATTACTTATAAAATTTTCAAAGTCATTATAGTTTACTATTATTTTTGTCTTAATATTAATTACTATAATATTAACATTAAATCACTTGAGATAATAAAATTGATGTCAGAAAATCATAATTTTATATATATATATATATATATATATATATATATATATATATATATATATATATATATATATATATATATATATATATATATATATTATCATTAACACCTGATATCATAAAATATTAAAATAAACACAAACAAAAAAATTCAAAAAAAAAAAATTAAACAAATATGAAAGCTTTAAATTAAAATAAATAAAAAAGTTAAATAATCAAATTTTAATTTTTGTGATAATTTTGAAGACGTTGTCTTCATTGTAACAATTAATATAAAAAGAATTAATTGTCAAATTTGGTATTTAATTGAATTGAAATGTTTTCCAATTATAACACCTTCATTACATTACATTAAAATGCTTTTAAAATTAATTTTCTAACATCTTTGTGTAACTGATAGATTAAAAAAATCATGTTTTTTTTATCTTTGTAGATAATAATTGATATGATACAAAAAATTAGATTGTGATGTGATTAATATTCCAATTAGCAAATGCAGTGTAAAGAAGGTACTTGTTATATTATTTTTCAATAGTTCTGGAATATTGTGAAATGGTGTCTATAGCTCAATTGTGCAGCAAAATTTAAACAAACTGGAAATTCATGAGATCTGCACTGTATCCACCTCAGGATCAGGCTTGTATCCACCTCAGTACAACAATCAGATCTGAACAAATTTACACTGATATGATTATTGTTACAGACTCCACAGTTGTTACAGAAGCCAATTCCACACCTGAAGTCAAAAATGAAGAAAACTTAAACATCAATTTACAAATTTCCAATATGTTTCAAAGGAAACAACTAAACCCACCTGAACCGTATGCATGAAATTTGTGCTTTAGAAATTAACAGGAGAACATAATAAGGGGAATTCATAAATACGTTGACTCCTGCAACTTTCTTTGAATCTATATAACCGATATAAAATATCAGAACATGTGAAACCATGAAAACTCATTGGTGTTTGGCGAATTCGTAATGTACCTCAAGTTGTTCATGAAGTCTTTTTTGGAGTTCCAGTTGAAATATGTACTTCAGCCACATTATCGCGCAACAGCCGTGAACAGTCGAGCATCAGGCCAAACACTTTTATTAAACCTCTTAACATCACATACCATTGGCTCTGCAACATATAACCAAATCACCCTTAAACAATAAAACAATAAAAATAGAGATGAGAAACCATAAACCATTACCCCTACAAAATATAAAAAACACAAGCCGACAAATAGCAAAACCACTTTCATAATACTTAAAAGTGTACTAAAAATGAAAACTTTATGTTGAAATATGCAGTTTTTTATATTATACCAACCAACTAAAATATAGATCTAAAAGAAATCAAATAAATAATACAAATTTAAAGAGGAGTTACTCAAACCCAACCAACCTGTTTTTCATTTTTCTAAGGGTGTGTTTGGTTCGGGGTAGATGGAGGGGAGGAGAGGGGAGGGGAGGGAATATTTTTAATTAAATGTGTTTGGTTCAAATTTTATGAGGGGAGGGGAGGGGAGCAAAACCCCTCCAAAACACACTTTTTGCGTCCCTCCAAATCGGAGGGATTTGGAGGGGAGGGGAGAGAATCTCAATTTTAATATTTTAAAAATTATTATAATTACTATAATATCCTCAGTTTTATTTTAATATTTCAAAATTATTCATTTTCTTTTGTATTATTGCTCTCTTCTGTGTGGTTTTTCTCGATTGTTTCTATCAACTTATTATATAATTATTCTCCATCTTCAAATTATTTTGAAATTTTTGTCCTTACTAAAAATCATAATCATTTCACTTTTTTGATTCTTTTTATAACTCTTTTATATTTATTTATTTTTTTTTTCTAATTTTGTTACGTATCCTATCGTAATTTCTTTTATATCTAATTTTAAAATTTTTATTTTAATTAATTAATTTATTTTATTAAAATATTTAAACCATTTATATTTAATAATAAATTATTTTATGTATTTTATGAGTTAAATAATTCATTACGATTTCAAAGTTGTTATCAACATATAGTTTAATTTGTTTTTGAATATTTTATTCAAATTAAGTAGACTCAATATTTTAACGTTATGTAGTAAGTTATAACTTTTTAATCGCTCAATATTAAAAATTTTACTAACAAAAAAATATATATAAATTTTTCACATTTGAATATCATATTGTATCACTTATATAAGATAATAAGGATAAAAATGTAAATTATTAGTAAAACCCCTCCCCTCCTCTCCTGAACCAAACATATTTTTTATTAAAATTCCTTCCTTCCCCTCCCCTCCCCTCGTTTGAACCAAACACACATCTGATTAAAAAAATTCCCTCACCTCCCCTCCCCTTCTCTCCCCTCTATTAAAATCCCTCCTCTCCCCTCCCCCTCGTTTGAACCAAACACACCCTAAAAGAAATGCAACAGCTACACAAAAGCCTGTGATGCTTTTGGATGACGGGTTACAACCACAACAGTTTTCCAGAAAAAGGAGTAACTCACGGTGGATTTTGGCGGATCTAAAACACGAGCTTCGGTGATTAACGGTAATAAAGGGTGGTGAGCAAACAGCCAAGAGGATGGTGATGATGTGACTGAAAATGAAATCTCGTCGATAACGGCTATTGTGAAATCCCGTAGATATCATTCAACATTGATCTCCAGAGGAATAAAGAAAACCCATGATTCAAAATCCAAAAAGATTGAATTTTTTAAACAATGATACCAAAAGAAAGAAAACCCTAAAATCAAAATCTAAACTTAAAGGGATGTAGTTAAGAACATGTGTAACTCACTTTTTTTCGACAACCACCATCTCAAAATGCTCTTTCATAGTTATCATAACCTTCTATTTGTGATGTATTTTTACAGCAATCTTCCAAAACTCTTTTCGGTCGGTGATGTCGTTACTTCCTGAAAGAACAACAACAAAAAAATCAGATACAAAAATTCATTACGATTTGTAAAAATGAGGAAGAAGAATAGGAAGAATAAAGAAATTTGGGTGTGAGATGAAAAAAGCTTTAGTCAGTAGAAGATGAAGAAATAGTGGATGAAAGGACCAATGTCTTTGAAAATGAGTTGCCTTGTAGAAGTAACTCAGCAGGTTGGATAAGACTAGGGGTGGCAAAACGGGCCGCCCGCTCAGCCCGCCGCCCGCCCCGTCTTATGCCCGCCAAAAAACGAGCGCGGCGGGCATGCCCGCCAAATAACATGGGCATAAAAGTCATGCCCACCCCGCCAAGATGGCGGGTTGGTGGGCGGCAGGCTTACCCGCCTATTTTTATTTATACTTTTTTTAATAAATTAATAGGCTTTTTTTATCTTTTATTTAAACTTTTCACTTTTTTTTTTGAAACAATTTTTCATAAAGCAACTTTTTAACAAATTTACTTAAAAAAATATTACATATATTTATAAATAAATCTATAAAATAAACCATCAAGAATTGTAATTACTAGAATTAACTAAAAAAGAGTAAGTTTTGGAGGAGGGGGCGGGCTTTGGCGGAGCGGGCATGGCGGTCGGCGGGTTTTGGCGGGGCGGGCTTTGGCGAGCGGCGGGCCTAAAATCTCAACCCAACCCGCCATTTTTTGACGGGTGCGCGGGCTGGCCCGGTGGGCCACGACCCATTTTGCCACCCCTAGATAAGACACATCAGTGCAAAAGCAGAAGTCATAAAGTAGAAACACCAGGTGTGGTTGCTTAAGAAGGTATCCACGTGGCACGCTAATGAAACAGCAGGGCAAATTTGGTATTTCCAGACCCATAAATTTTCTTATATTGTAGATTAAAATATTTAATAAATGTTGATAATTTAAATATTAATATTTTTTAGTAATGATAATATCAATAAAATAAAACAATGAAGAACCATAAAATTGGCAAGTCATTTTCAAACAATTTTGAATATTTGTCTTCCAGACACTTCCTAATCGGTGAATAACCACCGTATTTCCGCGTCTGCACAAATTTCAACTAAGAAGCTAGTATTCTACTAACAGTAATGGCGAAGCAGATACAGGACAAAACTGTTTTGATGCACTTGTTCATTCTCTTCCTCTATGCTTCCTCTGTTAAAGTCTCAGCAAGAATCGCGCCTCTCTTGCAAAATTACGGAAATTCTATTTTCAGATCAAGTTTTCATACTATTTATGACACTTCAAACTACGGAGTTCTTCAGATCAATAATGGTTTGGCTCTCACGCCTCAGATGGGGTTTGTTTGTTTCTATCTCTTTTAGCTCTCAATTCATTGAATCAATTTCTGATTCATTCAATTTGTTTGGAATATGGCTTGATTTTGAAAAAGAATAGAAAAGTTATGATTAATTATGTGATCATGTTGATTTGGTGTTTTTGTGTAGATGGAACAGCTGGAACTTCTTTGCATGCAATATCAATGAAACTGTTATTAAGGAAACAGGTGTTGTTCTACTCATGCTCAGTTGATGCTACTTGCTAGTTGATGATGACTAATATGAAATATTTCATTGATTTCATTCAAATTAATTCTATTATTTTGTCCAAAGTTTTATTTTGTATTTGAAAAAAATTATTTCTATTTTTAAACCTTATTTTATTTTGGTTTCACATATCAGCAATTCAGTTTTTCCCTCAATATTTCATTCCTACTGTACTGATTTGTATTATATTCTTCCAGCGGATGCACTGGTATCGACGGGATTGGCTGAGTTAGGTTATGACTATGTCAATATAGGTACTGATTTTGTATGTTCAATATGAAAATTCTGACATTATAAGTCGCCTATTCCATATGTATTTTGATGTTGCAATTTACACTATGCAGATGATTGTTGGTCTTCTGTGACAAGAAATTTGAAGGTTAGTTAAAATTTGTTCCTTTCAACTTCACTGGATAAACTTTTGGACTGTTTCTTATTGTATATACTTGTTGGCTTTCAATGTTGTTTATCTTGACATTCGATTGGATGAGGAATAGTTGTTTCAATTGATATCTGTTATGTTTTGGCTAAGTAGTACTGCAGAAAATAGATATAAATAGTAAGTCCTCCGCACGGCTGACTTAAGTTTTCAGAGGCTCTTTGTAGGTTAATCATGGTTGAAGTGTGGCAAAACAAATAGGAACACTATTTGGTCATCTTTTAACCGTGACAACTTATGAGGCCCTTTTTAGCCACAATTTAAATGTGTCAAATTTTGGTACCTGTGCGGTAACCCGCCTTGCAGGCGCTAAAAAACGACCCTGGTCCTCGGGTATATTTAAGAAACGGTTATTTGCCTTTTGTCGAATACTTCCTTTATGCCTCCAATGTGCGGGTATATTTGCTGTTTTTAATGTTATAATCTAGCAGGAAAGTGTGAATATTATACATGATTACATCTACAATTTTCTATGTGGATATTTAATACAAAGCTTAAAACTCAATCACTCATATATTCTCTCAGTAAATATATGTTGTTCCTAACTGTTTTTTATTTGGAAGTGTAGGGCGACCTGGTACCTGATCGTAAGACGTTTCCATCAGGAATCAAATCACTTGCGGATTATGTGCATGGAAAGGGACTCAAGCTTGGTATATATTCTGATGCTGGGTAGGATACTTGCAAAATTTTATATGGAAGACTTTTAACTCATTCTAAAATATATTAATCCCATTTTGATTGTGACTAACTGATTTTTTTCACTTCCAATTGGTATTAGGGCTTTTACATGTCAAGTCCGACCAGGATCAATATTCCACGAAAATGATGATGCAGATTTATTTGCCTCTTGGGTTAGATTCTAATATCTCATTTCATAATTTGCAAAAGCGTGTCATGACTCTGGAGGTCCTAAGAATAGAAGTGATATTTATTCATTTCTATTTTATGTGTGCATTAATGAGCTCTATTAGGTTCAAATTACATTTGATGTAAATAGTTTAGTTCTGCAGCCTAGTATATCTTTCTATGGAATTAATCTGTTTCTTTAAGGAAATAAAACCAACTTTGGATATGAAGTTCGGTTTTTAGAGGAATTTAGCCTTTTCAAAAAAAACAAACACCGAATTTGGACCACTTATGATGTTAAGTCATTTAATGGAATTCCTTTAATGTTCTTAAGAAAAATGAATGAAAAGTTATGCCCATTGATTACGTTGAAATTTGTGTATAGATGGTTTTCATTGAACTTTGCATTGACAGATCTTTGTAGTTATTATGTCCACCGTGGCATAGTTAGATTCATAGAAGCAGCACAACTCCAGAATTTCTAAAGGAAACAGTGAAGTTATATCTAAAAATTAGTCTCAACTCCTAGTAAATTTAAATGTAAATCATCTCAGTGCCATCTTGAGGTGCTTTTGGAAACCACTGCTTCATAACTAAACATCTGAATCACATTTTTTTACAAACTAAAATTGTTTCCAGTTACATTTTTCTGTGGTTTATTATTGATTTTCACACCATTCTAACATTTTACCAGGGCATAGATTATTTGAAGTACGACAACTGTTACAATCTGGGCATCCCTCCTAAAAAACGGTTTTTCTTTCTCATCTGTCTCTTAATTTTCAAAAGCAACAATAACTAGTACACATAAACTAAATCAATGGGTTTTCATGTATTCCAGATATCCACCTATGCGTGATGCCCTCAATGACACTGGACGCAAAATTTTCTATTCAATTTGTGAATGGTAATAAAACGTGTCGGTTTTTTGTTATGAGTTTAGTTTACATATGGTATATATAACATGACCGACATTATCCGACTATATTTTTGTTTTCACAGGGGTGTTGATGACCCTGCTTTGTGGGCAGGCAAGATTGGTAATAGTTGGCGCACAACGAATGACATCAATGATACATGGGCAAGGTTAAATTTTTGGACTTTGATTTATAGACGGTGCATTCAACATTTTATTAGGGATGTCTATAGTTTAATAACATCAATAGAGTCTTAACAAATTATCAACCATCATTCTTGTCCAAGTTTTTGTTTATAATGTAGTCTAATCATAAAAATGATGTTTCTATGTTTAGCATGACAACTATTGCCGATCTTAATGACAAGTGGGCTGCATATGCGGGTCCTGGAGGATGGAATGGTACACTTATCTCTTTTGAAATTTAATTGAAAATATAGAGCAGACAAGACATATTCATACTTATCTCTCATGTTACAATGCGATTCTTGGACAGACCCGGATATGTTGGAAGTTGGCAATGGTGGCATGACTTACCAGGAATACCGTGCTCACTTTAGCATCTGGGCTTTAGCAAAGGTGTTGCTCTTAATTTCTATTTCTTCTTCCTCTCTCTTGGTGTAGGGATTTGATATGGACCAGAGTGTCCTAAGGCTAGTTAAAATTTGTCAATTTGCTCAATATGTGTTACGATGATAATCCTCACTTCATCTTCATTGGTTTTGGCCTTAATATTTTGTGAATAAAGCACGAAGATATATTTGCAAAGATCTTAATGCAAATACTATGGCTAAACTTTTTACATGTTCAAAATTATAAACTTGTGTGTGCAGGCTCCTCTATTGATTGGTTGCGATGTAAGAAATATGACGGCTGAAACACTTGAGATTTTAAGCAACAAAGAAGTCATTGCTGTAAATCAAGGTAGTACCATAGTGCTTTTCTCTCTGTGCTGTTGCTGTTTATATTGTCATTACTTGGTGTGTGTATATATATTTTCATTAGGCTTGTTCAAAAAGGTTAAACGAGTAAGATTTCTAATTCTTATTCTCTCTGCAGACTCACTTGGAGTCCAGGGAAGGAAAGTTCAAGTTGCTGGAATAGATGGTTGCGCTCAGGTAATCTATTATGTATCACCTTGTAGTCACAGCATATTCACCTTGGATGAAAATACTTTCATTTTTGTACACTTCATTTACCTCATAAAACACGGGATCTTGTCTTGTCTTTGAAATTATATTTATTCTCGGATGCAACTGAGAAAAGAATCAAGAACAAATACTGCTATGCATTTTGTCTACGTTTGATATATATTGCTACTAATATTGGTTCAAGTATGTTGACCTTGGTTTTACATATTTATTTACAACAGGTTTGGGCAGGTCCTTTATCAGGAAACCGTTTGGCCGTTGCTCTCTGGAATCGATGCTCAAAAGTTGCCTCTATAACAGCTTCATGGGCATCACTTGGGCTTGAATCTGGAATTCATGTGTCTGTGCGGGATTTGTGGCAGGTAAGCTTGCTAAGCTGTGCAAAACTTCTCTAACCCACCTTTCAATTTGTTCTTATTAGGCGAAATGCTTTACCTATTTCCTACTGTCTAATTGGTTTTTAAGGACTAGTTATCTCAATAGTTTTTGTCCCTTCACTAACTTGCAGCACAAGGTATTAAAAGGAGATGTAGTTTCATCATTCAGTGCTCAAGTTGATTCTCATGATGCTCATTTGTACATTTTCACTCCATCTACGGCATCTTACTCTGCACAGTAAACCACACTTCACCTCCCTATATGGGTTTTGGTTCATCTCTAAGTCCAAAATGGGCATGGCAGCACATTCACCAAATGAATGTACCTCTGCTTGTTTGTTTTGTATAATGGAGAAATGAAAATCCTTCATCTCGAATAAGTTATGCACTATGTATACGTTGGTGTGCCTATTCATGAATCATGATCACATGATTTATATCAAAAATGTGCCCCTTGATGGATTTATGATGTTTGTAAAGGTATGCTATGAAGCTTATGGGAAAAATAGAACATGATAATTTAGAGTTTGCTAAACTTGTTTATTTTTAAGCTTATGTTTACTTATGTCATTCGATGTTATGCATTGGTACATATTAAAAGGGATGGTTGATCATTAATTATGATTGCCAAAGTGATGGCAGTGATCTCCTAAGATTATGAATGTATAACAACTATCATTTCCTATTAGAAAGGGAACTGTCTACTTCGAATATTAAAGGAGCTGACCTCCTAAGATTAGGAATGCACAATAATTATCAATTCTTATTAGAAAGAGAATCTTCAAATATTAAGGGAGTTGATCTCCTAAGATTAGGAAACTATCAATTCCTATTAGAAAGGAAACTATCTATTCCTATTAGAAAGGAAACTATCTATTCCTATTAGGGAAGGAAGCTTATAATATAAGTAAATACATATTAATTGTAGCAAGTAGCAACTACTTGTAGCTATTTTTTGTCCTCTCAAAATTGGGTAGCAGTCCGCAACACCAATTTGCCTTTAAGATGTGAGAATTCGTGAAAATATTTGCAAGTTGGTTCTTTGTAGAGATGTGAGGGACTATAAGTTTTCCATTTTGAATTTGTTGTCCCACAAAATGATAGTCAAATGAAATGTGCTTCATTCTTGAATGAAAAACTAGATTAGAACTTAGATAAGTTGTACCAATATTATCAACAAAAAAAAAGGATTTGAGATGAAATTCCAAGTTCACTCAAAAGATTTGAGAGTCACATAATTTTGTCGTAGAATTGGCAGCAGATCTGTATTCTGCTTCTGTCAATGATCTATCGATTATTCTTTGTCATTTTATAACCATGAGACACGATTATGTTTGTAATTTCAGATGATTCGACTTTGTAAATTTCAAACCATGGTTGATAGTGAACTTGAGACATCTTGACACTCTTTTAAGTTGCTGAAAATGCACTTGAGTTAGTTGATGCATGAATTATGACAATTTGATTATGGAAAATGATAGATCTGTCCTAGTTAATGTGATGTATTGAAGAGCTCTAATTATGCTACAAAACATTTTAGAATCAATAGGAGTTGAACCATCATCTTACTTGAGTGGTATAGTCATACATAATGGAGTTGTTGATTTAGCTCCTGACATATTAAACTTATCCAATAGTTCTCTCATGTAACCATGTTGCGACAAGAACATACCATTTTTTATTGGAATAAGTTATATGCCTAGAAAATAATGTGAAAATCCAAGTTGTTGAGAGAAAACTTTGTTGAAAGCTCTGTCATGAATTGATTTAAGAATCAAGTGTTGTTATCTGTCAGTAATAAATCATCAATGTAATTGAGTAACAAAGCATGAACATCATCTTTATTGTAAATGAACAAAGATGGATCGCTTAAGCTTGTAAATAAACCAACATAAATGACAAATGTTTTCAGTGAATCATGCCATGCACGACGACGAGCTTGTCTGAAACCATATATTGCTATTTTTAGTTTGCAAACATGATTTGGATATTTCGAATGATTCGGATATTTTGAATGAATTAAACCAGGACGCCGCTTCATTTATACATATTCAGATAATTTTCTTTGAAAAATGCATTTGTTAACATTCATTTGATGTAAAATCCACCCTTATCTGAGTGCTACAGTGAGAACTACTTTAATTAATTTAATTTTTTCAATAGGAGCAAAAGTTTCTTTGAAATCAAGACGGGTGTCTGAGTTAATCAGTTTGCAACTAACTTGACCTTATATCTCGTCACACTTTCATATGGATTTCTTTTAATTCAGAACAACCACTTGCGGTAGACTAAATTGGTATGTGTTTCTCGTGGAATGCAAATCATGTTTAGTGGAAAAAAATATTTCCTTTGGTGTGTGAGACCTTGTAACAATATGATCATGCAATGCAGGTCTAATTTATTTAGAATTTCGAACTTGACCAAATGCATGAGATACATTGTTGATTATAGAACTTGTTTGTAAATTAATATTGGCAATTCACCGACCGAAACAAGCGTTGCAAATGACTCAGGAGCAGATGATTGAGTCAGTGGATGATACTAAGGCATAGATGATCTTGTATAGATGTTAATGGAGCAGAATTTTGAAGTTAGTGTGGATCATGAATAGGTTAGATTTGTTATACATAGTCGGTCTCAAGCTAGGATAAAAGGAAAGTGCTATGTTAGGTAGTCGACAACCAACGCAAAACTTGTCGAATCTCTATAACATGGATTAACTACGAAATAATGTGAATGTTAGGTTGTTGCCCATGAGCAACACGTGCGGCTCAAGTACAATGTCAAAAGAGCAAGGGTTGCGACATCTCTGTCTGGAAGTAGTTCCTAAAAAAATGTAAATGTCAAATAAATTTTAAATTAGAGTAGGTGTCAAAGAAGAAGGTTAGTAGATCCGGAGATCCCATATGTTCTCTTGGAATAAAAAGTTAATTATTAAATGTAATTTTTTTCATACTAAAAGCATCTCCAACAGGGAGAAGTTATATAGGGGAAATTTATTTCAATTGTTTGAATTATTTGTGTGAGATCAAATTGTCACATTGCATTTAAGCAACATCTAAGCAATCTAAACTAATTTTACTTCAATGGTGATTTCAATAAACAATCTATATGTGGTCAAATCAATTTATATTTTGTCCCATAAAGTATCAAGATTAATATTATTTAATAATGAACAACACACTTTTTAAATTGTTTCATGAAACAATTTACACATATATTTAAGCAATAGGAACGCCACGTGTATCAGCTTCAATGATAAAAATGTTAAATTCTAAAACTTATAAATTCAAGTGTGCACTAAGCAACCTCCACCCCATTGAAGATATGTTTCAAACATGCGGATTTAGTCAGTTGATAAGGATAAGGATGAGGTTTATTCACTAAAATATTCCTATCATCTACTCAAATTTTAGATCATGTGAAAATCAAGCATCTTAGTGGATTAAAGCAAAGTTCAAAATCTTCTCTTTTGATATATATCTATTGGTGGTCTAATTCTTTAAACTACTTAAATTTCTTTCTGTCTTAACTCTCTTTAGTGAATGTATCTCTTTTGTTTGTATTCCTTTGTTTTTATTTTCAGAACTCCTTGTGTTAGAATAGATCATTAATAAAATCTTTTGACTTATTAAAAAAGGACATTGATTGTCATATTTTTCTTTGGTTATTTTTTTTACAATTGTTTTGTTGCAGTATTTCTCTATTAATTTTTAATACTTTTGAGTTAATAGAAGAGATGAGTTGTTTTATGTAACAAGATGTAAAGTATTTTTATCCAAAATCTTTAGTGGTTAGACTTAGAGTGACATCATTGGCACTTACAAATTACAATTATCAATTAAATTATAAACAGACTAATGTGCAACAACAAAAATTTGATATAGCCAAAATCTTGAACATTAATCAATTCTCAGATGAATCTTCAGACACCAATCCATTAAGAGACGGATACCGGAAGTAGTTCTTTCGCTATACTAATGAATTCTGTCATGGGGCAATTTGTTTTAATTGCATTTGTGATTATGTGAGACCTACTGGCAGCATAACCTTTCTGCAATAAACCAAGTACAAGATCAGTGAATGTCTGGTTTCTAAAGCTTCATCTAGAATCAACATACCTGAACAATCTATGATTCAATATCTCATCAAACCAAACATGGTAAACAAATAGACGACGATAACCGATAAATAATAAAAGGCAACTCCATTCATTTTTACTTTATACACCTACCGGCCGACGTAATGTGGATAGCTAAATTTTATACCATAACTGGTTTCATGGCTTAACTTTTTATTTAAAGGCAAAGAAGGATATATGGATAAAGGAGTAAAAGGATACAGCTCATATACTTCAAGAAAACTAGCAGTTGGGAAAAACTACTAATTATTTGTTTGGATGCATGTTCGCTTCTATTTCTCGCTTCTCGCGTTCCAATGTGTTATTGTCTGGAATTTTGTAAAGCTAAGAATTCAAGCTTTGGAGTAAACATACATTCGGTGCCTTTTGAGACAGCTCAAAACAAACTATAAAGCTAAAAAACCAAACCCACCATATACACAAAACAGTTGTCTCCCCTGGCCTTAGTAAAGAACCATTTTCAAAATAGAACATTAATGTGCTCCGTTATCGATGAGATATCAGGCACCATATACATTGATTTATCAGTTCATGAACAGCCGGATGAAATCAAATATCAAATCAATGCTAAACTCTTACACCCACAACCTCAAACCTCCAAAGAGAGAAATACTGAGAAAAGACGGAACTATTTACCCGGCATGACAACCATAAGCACTAACCACCTAAACGCCCCACATACCATGCAGCAAAAGAAAAATTATACCCAACAAAACATATGAAGCGTATATTTGGAACAGAGTCTGGTGCTCTATTCTCACGTTCCAATAAGCTTTTGATATGAAAATTTAAAAGCTATGAGTTGAAGCTTCTACGTTAATGCGGTGTTTTGATGCAATTTCTCCTAGCGGGACGCAGTTCCAATCAGGTACAAAGTTGGTTGCATTTGAATTAATATAATAGAATATACTATTGAAAATATGAGCTTGACATTATTCTATAATGTCAAATATTTATGCAATTAGATAATATAAATGCAATTATCGACAATCCTTTAACACAAATTTGAAGAAGAATTAAGTTAAATTTATTCTCATGAAACATATATTCAATGATAATCACAATTATGACATGATTACTGTACCATATTAAAGATTTTTTAGAGTACCTCGTGCAAGGCGCTCATCAAGGTCCTCAGAGGCGGAGTATTTATTTTTGCACGGCTTGCCATCTGGATAAATACACATAAAACTAACATAACTCATTATTCTCACCAAAGCAGCTAACATTATTTACAATGCAACAAAGCTAAAAGAACCACCTCATCCAACTTTATATACCCAGATGGCAACCTGGGGTCACTTTCATCCACCATCAAGTTTATAAGCTTTTCAAGACTGTCTTTACCATCACAGCCAATCCATCCCCACTGCTTGGCCAGATCTAACATGTCTGTAAGATACGCCGCATCATGAAGAGGCCCTGTCCAAAGAGGTCCTGATACCTTAAGGGAGTTTGAAACCTAAAAAATGAAAAGAAATAGGGTACTTTATACATTTGTATGAAGTAACATTTTTTGTGTAATTTGAACTTTGGAAAACTAATTTGCACAAATAGATTATACAAGCATCAACAGTGTTCCTAATTCATGTTCCATAAATCATTCATTCAAAAAACCGACTGAAATTATTACATATGTTCCATAGGAATTTTGGATTAAAAAACACACACACAAGTTATCACATATGATCCGAGAAGTTATCATCTAGCAATATTCCTTATTAACACTAGCTACAATTCAGAAAGATAGTTTGCCAATAAATAGACATTAAAAAACCACAACGAGTTAGTCTCAAACAAACCATACCATACCTTTGACACACTGCAGGAGCAACTGAACTGACCAAGTTGGTCCCAAGAAAATTCATTGGAATTTCCACACTGGTGGCAATGCCCAATAAAACCATAATGCCTGCAGCAATCACAATAGAAGTAATAAACAAGAGAGTAACAACTACATAACAATGAAACCGAAACAACAAAAAGCTGACACAAACACAAGGATTCATCACCTACTATCATGAACCTTCCCACGATTCAACCTGAGCAAGACTCGGAAAACAGGTCCATGATAAGCATAGTATGAAAACAACGGAGTTATATGGTACCCCAACACAGCAGCCTCCCTAACAACCCCACCTATAAGCATTCGCAAACCAATCTCGTTCGAATACGGCATAGGACGCACATACGCTCCATAAGCAGCTAAAGAACTAAACCAAAAAAAAATAAAAATCAGTCACTAACCACAGGCCAAGCAAGGATCTCAAATCCACTACAATTTACAACACAACATGCACATATCCATCACATATTACATTACACAAACCAATAGCACCGACACCTCTGAAAAAATGTGTGAGTGTCAGAGTTTCCAATGTCGACGTGTCAGTGTCAGTACTTCATAGCAATAAACTGAGAAAGAAACTCATTCTTACTGATGTGGACGGTGGCCACCAGAAGAGAAACCATCAGTTGAAGTTACATAAAGCAAACCACCAAATTTCATACAATTGATAGCAGACCTCAAGAAAGAAGAATCACTTCCAAAAGAATCAACATCAATAAAATCAAAGAAACTCTTCTGAAGATAATAATCAGTCATAACTCTATTAGCTTCCAAATGAGTAACCACCCATCTCTTCTCCTCTTCCACACAAACCCTAGACAAATTCTCCACAATGGTACTCCCATAGCAATCATTTCCATCGTTAGCAGCCACAAAATCCGCTTCAGCTTCCTTCAAGTACCGAAGCGACCGAATCCCGCAACCACAAAGAGCATCAAGAACACGCAAGCTTCCAGTAGCCTTCTTCTGCAATGAAGCAGCAAGTACGCCGAGGTCTCTTCCAGTAGCACTCTCTTGCCGGTAAAATGCGCCCCCGGTATCAAAAACCAAACCACGTTCAGTTTGAAAACCATTTCCGGGAAGAGGATTACAGCATTGACACCGAAAGCGGTATTGCGGAATTTGAGGAGAAAAATGCGAAGAAAAAGCGGTAGTTAACAGCATTGCGGCGGAAAACGATGACGGAAAAGAAGTAACGAAATTTTGTCTTTCTTAACGCCGTGAACGGTTTACACGTGTATTGGAATTGGAATTAAATATATATTTAGGAAATTTAGAAAATTAAGGGTTTAGATTAAGAAAAAAGAGTTTTTTTTTTCCTTTGTTGTTATCATGTTTTTATTTTCTCTCTTTTTTTAGTTTTTTTTTTTTTTGTTGAGTTATGTTAAGGAATGAAAGGGTTGATTCTAATGGATTTCTTGTGGGAATAATGTTTAACCACTCTCATTATCTCTCGGCACGAACTTTAAATTATTAGGGTCATATTCTTGTAAGAGTCAGTGTGTGAAAGCAAAAAAAATTAAAGAAGGGGGAATGAGCCCCTATAAACCTCGTTTTTATAGGAAATGTGGGGTCTATTGAATCAATGGGTTTGATGAAGGTGGAGAGTTTCTCTGATTAGGGTTTTGGTTTCTTTTTCTTCCTTCTCTTTTGTTCTTAATGACTTGTTTTAGGTTAAGAGCTTCAGTAACAGTTTATGTAGTTGAATTCTTTTCAGGTTTTCTTGAGGTAAATCTACTTTCTTCTTAATGATTTTATGAATTTGTGTTTGATTAAACTTAGAATTCTTGTGACTGGATTCAAATTGGTTTGATCAGTTTTTTTAAATTTGAAAAAACTATTGATTGTTGTTTAATGTGGATTGGTATCTATTGTCCTTTTCATTCTTTAGATGATTGATTGAGTATATAGTTGTTTAATCTCTTGCTAGAAGAAAGGAGTATTTTTGTTTATTTGGTTTAGGGTTAGGATTCCCAGTCTCATTGTGTTTTATCCCTGATTGAATTTGAATATGGATATCTAATGTAATGTTTATGATATATACTGTGATATATTGTTAAATTATATCTGCAGGTTTTATCTTTTGCCTAAACTAGTTTTGTAGTTTGATTTATAGTTTTTATAATCAATGATAAATGTATAGGCCACGTCAACATGAAGGTGATAATCAATGTTAAGATTTTTGGAAGCAATAAATTCTGGTGCTTGCATGTTGCAAGTTACATGTTTTTATAAGGACATCATTTTGGTTCTGTTAAATTGTTCATTTGTAAGGTCTTTAAAATTGGAGCTTAGTCCTTGGAGTGAAGCTCAGTAGTGTTGGGATCCAATTGTGTTTGCCTGTTTTTGTTGTTTGATGTGAGCATGATGTTTCTAGTTGTTAAGGGAGCTTGCTAGTCTTGGAACATGATTTACTAAGATAGGTTTCTTTGGCCAGTGAAAATTAAGATTGGGCTTGTATTTAGAGTTCGAGTGTATTGTCTTTAACTAGTTTTGTTGCATTTGTATTTCTAGGATGACAAGTATTTACTTGCTAGTCTTGGAACATGATGTCCTATGATAGGTTTCCTTGGCCACTGGGAATTAAGATTTGGCTTGTATTTAGAGTTGGAATGTATTATTGACATACAAATGATATTAAAGTATCATTACTTAATATTAGTAAATAACCATTAAGACTACACCATATATATATATACCATTGTAACAGTTGGATTTTTAAATACAAAAGAAACTTCATTAACATCCATTTAAACACACAGTTATATTTTACGTTGTTGCAACATAATACAAGGATCAAAATACATTTATCATTTTGCCAAAATACCAACATTACATAGCACAACATCATAAAACATTACCACCTAAGATAAACTTCAAAATACGAATAAGCATTTCATCTAAACTTCCAAAAGAAACTTCACAGCTTTACCATTTTTTGCTTAACCTTCCACCATCTTCCAGATTGGTTAAACCAATGGTTACTATAATTTTTATTGTGTGCATAATAAATGTATTAATGGTGGTCCATAAACAAGAAGTACGAAACATATATCCTTCAGATATATTTGAAAAGGATCTCATATGAATCAAATGGAACTAATCTCATATGAATCAATTGGAAAGATCAAAGTCAAATGGAAAGGATCTTCTATAAATCAAATTTTAAAATCAAAGTCATTGGAAATTATCTCCTATAAATCAAGTGGAAAATATCTCCTATTAATGAAAGTTTAAGTTCAAAGTCAAATGGAAAGGATCTCCTTTGAATCAAATTTTAAGATCAAAGTCAAAAGGAAAGGATCTTCTATGAATCAAATGGAAATAATCTCCTATGGATCAAATTCTTAGATCAAAGTCATTGGAAAGGTGATCCTCATCTTAGACTCCCATTTCATAATACTCATAGGAGATCATTTCCAGATACTCTCATCTTAGAATACTCATAGAAGATCCTTTCCATAGACTCTCATCTTAGAATACTCATAAGAGATTTTCATCTTAGACTCTCATCTTAGAATACTCATAGGAGATCCTCATTTTAGACCTTTATCTTAAAATACTCAAAGGAGATCATTTATAAAGACTTTCATCTCAAGATACTCATAGAAAATTCTCATCTTATGTTATGGTCTCAAAATGCTCATAGGAGTTTTTCATCGTAGACTGTCGTCTCAAAATACTCATAAGAGTTCCTCATCTTACAATATTATGTTGTCTCAAAATACTCTCATATGAGTTCCTCATCTTAGATTGTGATCTCAGAATATCCATAGGAGTTCCTTATCTTAGACTCTCTTCTTAGAATACTCATATGAGTTATTCAACAGAGTTGGTCGATTTAATCTGGTTTACTTTTGTTACTAACCCAATGGTTCGACCAATGAACTAATGTCTCAATACCCTTTTTTTGTTTGATGATCGGTTTGCTTTATTCAACCAAGTTATCTAGTTTAGTCATGCGGTTCGACCAGTGATCCAATACCTCTATTAGATTGATGATTGGTTTGATTTTCAAACTATTATTTAAAACTATATTTTATAAAAAATATTTAAATTAATGTTTTTATTATAATATTTTATTTTCATTTATTTATATAAGTTTTTGATAAATTAATATGTTGCCATATAAACAAATTAATTAATTATGAAAATTGTGAAACATGTTGTAACATAAACAAATTAATCTTATATTTTATTTTCACTTAACAACTTTGACGCCAAAATTGAAGATATTATTGTAATTTCATATTTTTTATATTTATTTATTTAATTTAATTTTTTATTAATAAAATTTGATTTTATAATTATACCACTAACTACCTAATTTTTATTTTAATTAATGAAATATTATTTAATTTCTATATTTAATTGTTTAATTATTTATTATTATTCATTCCACTAACTTACCTTTTATTCTTGTAATTAATAAAATTTTATTGTATTTTATAATTAACTTTTTTTTACTTATTTAGTTTTTTATGTTTTATGGAGGAGTATTTTTCAAAAATTATTAAAATATTATAAAAATATAATATATAATATTTATTTTTTATTCATTCATTAAATAAAAATACTTTCATCTTAGTGTCTTATATATAAAATTGTTATGTCACTTAACAACTTTGATGTCAAAATTGAGGATTTCATTGCAATTTCATATTTTTATATTTATTTATTTAATTATTAAAATTTAATTTTATAATTATACCACTAACTACCTAATTTTTATTTTAATTAATAAATATTATTCATTTTCTAGATTTATTTATTTAATTATTATTATTCATTCCACTAACTTACCTTTTATTCTTTTATTTAATAAAATTTGATTTGATTTGTCAAAAAAAAATAAAATTTGATTTGATTTTTATAGTTAACTTTTATTTTATTTATTTTGTTTTTTTTTTTGTTTTTTGCACTTAAAATAGGAGTGATTTTCAAAAGTTATTAAAATATTATTATAATCTATAATTTTTTATTTTTTATTCATTCATTAAATAAAAATACTTTCATCATATTATTATAAATGTTATAAACATTTATACTAGTGGATGTCCATCTCTCTTCTTATTCTTCATCTTCCTATTCCACTTTAATGTACTTAATTTTCTACCTCGCTTGGGTCCTATAAATAAGACTCATGTTACAATGTAAAGTTCACCCTTGAGAAGAATATAATACAATGTTGCTTGTTCTCTTCTCTTCCTATCTTTTGATCTCTATATAGTTTTAGTTAGTTTTATAATACGTTATCAGCACGACGCCCTCAGGTATGATTTGGAGGAGATCATTGTTTTTATTTATTTATGATATTCAGTAAATATAATCATATTAGGACATTTAAAATTTTATAATTTTATTGTTCAATGATTTTATTGTAATTTTATGGTTAAGATTATGTAATTTTATTGTAAATTTATTTGTCATAGAATTGATGTATGTTTAAGAATATTATATAAAAAAAAAATCTCAGGTAGCAACTCAACTTTAAGTAAGATGGGTTGATGTTGTTGAGGTTGTGGATAACACATGTGGCTTTACAATGATTCCAATTTTGATGGATAGTGCACAAATAAATTTAAGGGTTAATACTACTTTACCCCCTGCCATATAAGCGAGATTCGGTTTACCCCCCTCTTAAAAAAAAACTTATTGAACAAACCTTGCAAAATAAAGATTCCATCAATATTGACCCTGATCAGTTTTTTTGGCCAAGATTCTTAGAATCTTGCCTACGTGGCATTTTTGGTAGTGCTGACTGTACAACACATAAGCAATGTGGCACAGTCAGCACTGCCACGTGGAATTTATTTATTTTTTGAATTTTTTTTTTGAATTTTTTTTTTAAAATTTTTTTTTTTTAAATTAATATTTTTTTTAAAAAAAAAATAATATTTTTTTTAAAAAAAATTTAATATTTTTTTACGTTTTTAAAAAATATTTGATAGTACCTGCGGATTTACGTACGCCTTTAAAAATACCTGCGGATTCACCAACGGATTTGACAATACCTGCGGATTTACCTACGAATTTGACAATACCTGGGGATTTACCTTTAAAAATACCTGCGAATTTACCTGCGGATTTACCTACGAATTTGACAATACCTGCGGATTTACCTACGAATTTGACAATACCTGCGGATTTAAAAATACCTGCGGATTTGACAATACCTGTGGATTTAACTACGAATTTAAAATTACCTGCGGATTTACCTGTAAAAATACATGCGGATTTACCTGCGAATTTGACAATACCTGTGGATTTACCTACGGATTTGAAAATACCTGCGAATTTATATATAATAAAAATAAATTTTAAAAATTAAAAAAAAACAGTAAAACAATTTTGGAAAAAAATTTTTAAAAAAACGTAAAAACGTAAATTTTTTTTAATTTTTCCAATTTTTTATAATTCTTTTTCAATTTTTTTATAATTTATATAAAATAAAAACGTAAAAAAAATATTAATTTTTTTCTAAAAAAAAAATTTAAAAAAATCAACAAAATTAATAAAAAAAATTTAAAAAAATATTAAATTTTTATTAAAAAAAATTAATAAAAAAATTTTTCAAAAAAAAAATTAAAAAATAAATAAATTCCACGTGGCAGTGCTGACTGTGCCACATTGCTTATGTGCTGTACAGTCAGCACTACCAAAAATGCCACGTAGGCAAGATTCTAAGAATCTTGGCCAAATAAACTTATCAGGGTCAAATTTGATGGAATCTTTATTTTGCAAGGTTTGTCCAATAAGTTTTTTTTTTAAAGGGGGGTAAACCGAATCTCGCTTATATGGCAGGGGGTAAAGTAGTATTAACCCTAAATTTAATTGTGTCAAAGGATTAAAAGATGGATTTGGCTTAAAGCATGAAAGAATTATTTTTGTTTATTCGGTGGAATTGAATTAGAGAAAGAAGAAATAACTTTTTGCATCCCAGAAGGATGGTTTTAATTTTAACGCATCCCAGAAGGATGGTTATAATTTTTAGATCATTGTTTGTAACAAAAGCAAGGCATCCCTGAAGGATAGTGAAATAACATTGTATAGTTCATGAAGAACTCATAATGCTTTATTTATTTATTTTATTTTATTGTATATGTAAGATGTATTTTGTCACTAAATTGATTTTTTTTTTTATAAAAAAAAAAACAGATAATTTAATGACTAATGTGACAATCTAGTTTACTATTGTGTTATTTCTAAATATTAGAATTTACAAAAGTATTATTTTAAATATTGATATTTAATATTTCCTTTATGATAATTATCTCATTATAATATTTTTATTTCTTTTATTTTTTTATGATAGAACTACTAAGTATGTCAAATCTTACAAAATTGGATTTTGGGGCTCTTGATATTTCGGGAAAGATTTATTTGACATGGGCCCTAGACGCCCAAATTCATTTAAGCGCAGAAGGTCACGGTGACACTATTAAAGAAGGAAATAAATCATCTGATCAACAAAAGGCAAAAGCCATGATATTCCTTCGTCGTCACCTTCACGAGGATCTTAAAAATGAGTATCTTACCGTAACTGACCCACATGTCTTGTGGAAAAATTTGAAAGATAGATATGATCATCAAAAAACAGTTATCCTACCAAAAGCTCGATATGAATGGATGCATTTACGTTTGCAAGATTTTAAAAGTGTAAGTGATTATAATTCTGCAATGTTTAGAATAACTTCTAAGTTATTATTATGTGGAGAAAAAGTAACTGATGAGGATATGCTAGAAAAAATATTTTCCACTTTTCATGCATCCAATGTGCTCCTGCAGCAGCAGTATCGAGAAAAGGGGTTTATTAAATATTCTGACCTAATATCTTGTCTTCTTGTGGCTGAGCAAAATAATGAACTATTGATGAAAAATCACGAGGCCCGTCCCACTGGTACAACTCCATTCCCAGAAGTGGATGTGGCAAGGCACGACCACTATAGGAAAAATCGTGGTCGCGGTCGTGCATACGCACGTGGTCGTGGTCGTGGTCGTAATTATGCTCATGGTCTTGGTTTTGATCGTGGTCGCAATGGGAATCATAAAAACACATATTTCCACCCGAAGTGGAAAAATGTTGAAAAGAATGAAAAAGAGGGTCAGAGTAGCAAAACAAATGAAAATATTTGCTATCGTTGTGGAGGAAAAGGTCATTGGAGTCGCACTTGTCGTACTCCAAAACACCTTGTTGATCTTTATCAAAAATCACTGAAAAATAAAAAGGAAAAGATCGAGACTCACTTTGCTAATGAAGATGATGATCCAGATTATGGTAATATGGATGTTACCCATTTAGATATTGGTGACTTCTTTGCTGATCCAGATGGAAAAATTGATCACCTTATTGGAGATGGAAGCGTCAAGAAATAAAATTTGTGGAAATTTTCTTTTTATGTTTTATGGATGTTTTGAATTTTATTTTCTAATAATAATAAAGTGTGTTTTCTACTTGTTTGTTTACATAATTTACTATTTAAATAATTTGTGTTTTTAATGTGTGCTTATAACTTATTGTTAAAAAAATTAATATTGTTCTTAGAATGAATATGGACGCTAGCTCCAGTAATGAAGATATGTGCCTTGCTGACAGTGCAACAACCCACACCATTCTCAAGCATAAAAGATATTTCTCTAATTTAGTGAATCGAAAAACTGATGTCAGTACTATTTCTGGCACCTCAAAAATAATTGAAGGCTCTGGAAGAGCCCATATGTTGTTACGTGGTGGAACAATATTGCACGTTGATAATGCATTATATTCCCCCAAGTCCCATAGAAATTTATTAAGTTTCAAAGATATCCGCCTAAATGGATACCATATTGAAACAAGAGATGATGGAGGGATTGAACATCTGTATATTACAAAACACAATTCAGACACAAAATGTGTAATGGAAAAGCTATCGGCTTTATCCTCTGGCCTGTACTACACTTATATTAGTACAACTGAAGCACATGCAACTGTAAACCAGAAGTTTACAAATAATGATAAATTTCTAATTTGGCATGACCGGTTGGGCCATCCCGGTTATATAATGATGCGAAAAATAATTGAAAATTCATGCGGTCATCAATTAATGAGTAGGGAAATTATTCAATCGAATAAGTTCTCATGCAGCTCTTGCTCACAGGGGAAGTTGATAATTCGGCCATCACCAACAAAAATTAGAAATGAATCTATCAGTTTTTTAGAGCGTATACATGGTGATATTTGTGGGCCAATACACCCATCATGTGGACCATTTAGATATTTTATGGTTTTAATTGATGCATCAACTAGATGGTCACATGTTTGTTTGTTGTCAACTCGTAACCAGGCGTTTGCGAGATTGCTAGCTCAACTGATTCGAATAAGAGCTCATTTTCCCGATTATCCTGTCAAGAAAATTCGTCTTGATAATGCTGCAGAATTTTCATCTCAAGCATTTAATGAGTATTGTATGTCTATTGGGATTGACATTGAACACCCAGTAGCACATGTTCATACACAAAATGGACTTGCAGAATCATTTATTAAACGAATAAAATTAATTGCAAGACCACTGATTATGAGATGCAAGCTCCCTGTTTCTGCTTGGGGACATGCAATTTTGCATGCTGCAACATTAATTCGCATCAGGCCAACGAGTTACCACACCTATTCCCCTTTACAATTAGTTTTTGGTAAAGAACCTAATATTTCCCATCTAAGAATTTTTGGATGTGCAGTGTATGTTCCAATTTCTCTACCACATCGCAATAAGATGGGTCCTCAAAGGAGGATGGGAATATATGTTGGATATGAATCTCCGTCTATTATAAAGTACCTTGAACCAACAACAGGAGATTTATTCACTGCTCGTTTTGCTGATTGTCATTTTGATGAATCAAATTTTCTAGCATTAGGGGGAGAGAATAAGAAGCTGGAAAAAGATATCAGTTGGAATGAATTATCATTATCTCATCTTGATCCTCAAACAAAACAATGTGAACTAGAAGTTCAAACGATAATTCACCTGCAAAACTTAGCAAATCAATTGCCAAATGCGTTCACTGATCCAAAAGGTGTGACTAAATCATATATACCAGCTGCAAATGCTCTAATAAAAATTGATATCCCTGTTGGACAATCTAATGAGTCTCAACCACGCCTGAAGCGTGGTAGACCAATCGGTTCCAAAGATAAAAATCCTCGAACAAGAAAGGGAGCTAAGAATAAAGATGGCCCAAGTGAGGATATAGGAAATCTAAAAGAATCGTCAGACATAATAGACATTTCATCTCTAGAAGAGATTGATCAGGTACCTGAAACTCGTGAAAATAAAGAGATCTCGATAAATTATGTCCAAAATGGAATACAATGGAACCGAAATGAAGTCGACATTAATGATGTTTTTGCATACAATATAGCGCTAAATGAGATAAATGGCAAAGAGGATGAGGAACCAACGTCTATCAAAATTTGTAGACAAAGTGAGGACTGGCCAAAATGGAAGGATGCAATTGAAGCAGAATTAAACTCACTCTACAAAAGACAAGTTTTTGGACCTGTAGTCCGAACACCTGAAGGTGTGAAGCCAGTTGGATACAGATGGGTTTTCGTACGAAAACGAAATGAAAAAGGTGAAATTGTGAGATACAAAGCTCGACTTGTCGCTCAAGGATTTTCCCAAAGACCTGGAATTGATTTTGATGAAACATATTCACCTGTAATGGATGCAAGCACTTTTTGATATCTAATAAGCCTAGTAGCACATGAAGGGCTTAATTTGCACATGATGGATGTTGTAACAGCTTATCTGTATGGTTCACTTGATAGTGAAATTTACATGAAACTCCCTGAAGGGTTCAATGTACCAGATGCACACAACTCCGAATCTCGAGAACGCTACTCCATAAGATTGAAAAAGTCTCTTTATGGGCTGAAACAGTCTGGACGAATGTGGTATAATCGTCTCAGTGAATATTTGCTTAGAGAAGGATATACAAATAACTCCATTTGTCCTTGTATTTTTATAAAAAGATCAGGAAAGGAATTCGCAATAATAGCTGTCTATGTGGATGACATAAATATTATTGGAACTCCTGAAGAGCTCCCAAAAGCTATGAGTTGTTTAAAGAAAGAGTTTGAGATGAAGGACCTAGGAAAGACAAAATTATGTCTAGGTTTGCAAATTGAACATTTGGACAAAGGAATATTTGTACATCAAGAAGGCTATATAGAAAAAGTGTTAAAACGCTTCTATATGGACAAAAGTCATCCGTTGTCTACTCCAATGGTTGGTAGATCATTAGATGTGGAGAAAGATCCTTTCAGACCTCGAGAAAAGGATGAAGAATTGCTTGGTCCTGAAGTACCATATCTCAGTGCAATTGGAGCACTAATGTACCTTGCTAATTATACATGTCCTGATATATCATTTGCTGTAAATCTATTAGCAAGATACAGTTCTTCACCTACACGAAGACATTGGAACGGAGTCAAACATATACTTCGTTACCTTAGAGGTACAATAGACATGGGTTTGTTTTATACAAAAGTATCCCAATTCGAATTAACAGGTTATGCAGATGCAGGTTACTTGTCAGATCCTCATAATGGTAGATCACAAACTGGTTATTTGTTTACATGTGGAGGTACAGCTATTTCATGGAGATCGGTGAAACAAACCATAGCAGCAACATCATCTAATCATGCAGAACTTTTAGCATTACATGAGGCAAGTCGAGAATGCGTTTGGTTGAGATCCTTAATTTAGCACGTCCAGAATACTTGTGGTTTATCTTTTGAAAAATTAAATACAACGATCATATATGAAGATAATACCGCATGCATCGCTCAATTGAAAGATGGTTACATTAAAGGAGACCGGACAAAACACATTTCCCCAAAGTTCTTCTTTACTCATGATCTCCAAAAGAATGGTGATATAAGCATCCAACAAATCTGTTCATGTGATAACCTTGCAGACCTTTTCACAAAGTCACTCCCAGACAGAATTTTTAATCAACTAGTACACAAGATTGGTCTTCATCGAAGAAATGACTGTTCAACTGAGGGGGAGAAATGAAAGGATATTGTACTCTTTTTCCCTCACTAGATTTTTTTCCCACTGGGTTTTTTCTAGTAAGGTTTTAACGAGGCATATCCTCAATGGACATCCAAAGAAGAGTGTTATAAACATTTATACTACTGGATGTCCATCCCTCTTCTTATTCTTCATCTTCCTATTCCACTTTAATGTACTTAATTTTCTACCTCCCTTGGGTCCTATAAATAAGACTCATGTTACAATGTAAAGTTCACCCTTGAGAAGAATATAATACAATGTTGCTTGTTCTCTTCTCTTCCTATCTTTTGATCTCTATATAGTTTTAGTTAGTTTTATAATAATAAATAAATATTAGAAAAAGGTTATAGCCACGTAAATGTCCACTAACCCCATTAGCTATGCAAACTTAACTATTGACATTTAATTTTCTTACAGTAACTTCCGTTTCTAATCCATAACTAATCCCCTCTGCCATTTATTATTCATCATTTCCTTTATAAATAACTGCACAATTGCCATTGAAGCTCACATAACTCTAATATTTACTTCTCATACTTTTGGTAAATGTTTTGTCAAATTATAAAAAAAAATTGATTTGAAAGTAGATACATGAAAAATTGAGAGTATTTTGTATCAATATTTTATTGTACAATTGCACTAAACAACAGTACATTAAAAATAATTATAATAAAATAAAAATAATCATCAGCTATATTTGTCAAATAAAAAAGAAATGGCTGACGCTACTAATATTTGACCATGGAAAAACTGTTACATTCTAATTAACTCTCAATTTAATTTTAATTTGATTTACATTTTTTTACAAAAAAAAATCCTATGCACATATAAATATAGGGATATATAAATATAGAGATTAATGGTTACACTATCACTGTAAAAAGTTTTAGTTCATCACAACCATTTATAATTATTTTATATATAATTAAAATAAAAATCAAACATAATAATTAATCCACGTATTTTTTCATAACTTATCTTCAATTAATTAAATAATAAGAACAATAATAATATATTAACTGAAGCAGCAACCTATTAATCCCACTTTCTCTTATTATTTTCACATTCTTCTGCAATGAAGCAGCGAGCACACCGAAGTCTCTCCCAGTAGCACTCTCTCGCCGTTAAAATGCGCCCCCGGTATCAAACTCCAAACCACGTTCCGTTTGAAAATCATTTCCGGGAACAGAATTACCGCATTGACACCGAAAGCGGTATTGCGGAGGAAAATGCGAAGAAGAAGTGATAGTTAACAACATGGCGTCGGAAAACGATGACGGAAAAGAAATAACTGAAAATTTGTCTTCTGGCGAAGGAAAAAAAACGCCGGGAACGGTTACACGTGTATAGAATCGGAATTAAATGAATTTACGAAATTTGGGAGAAAAAAGATTTTTTTTTTTCTTTTCCGTTTGTTCTTATCTTGTTTTATTTTCTTCCTTTTTTGGAGTTATATAAAGGAGTGATTCTGTGTCCGATTAGAAGCAGAATGAGCAGCTATAAACCTCGTTTCTGATAGGAAATGTGGGGTCCACTAAATCAATAGGAAATTATGGTTTTGATTTCTTCTTCTTCCTTCTCCGTTGCCATTAATGACTTGTTTTAGGTTAAGCAGTTCTGTATCAGTTTATATAGCTGAAATCTTTTCAGGTTTTTTAGATAAATTCAATCTCTTCTCAAGGTTTTGTTGAGGTAAATTCAATCTCTTCTCAGTCATTTTATGAACTTGTGTTTGATCATGATTAGACCTAGAATTCTCAGTGACCTAAATACTCTAATGTCATTGTGCTCTATCCTTGATTGAATTTGAATATGAATATCCAATCTGCTGTTGAATATGAAATTGTGTTATATACTGTAATCTACTGTTGAATCCATTCTGCAACTGTTCTCCTTAGCCTATATATACTTGTTTTGTAGTTTGATCTATAGCTTTTGTAGCATACAAGCCTTGTTAAGTTGAATTTAGGGTTTATGGACTGCTTGGTTTTATAGATTTGCATGGCTAGCTGTGAAGCTCTTCAATTGGATCGGTTTGGGGTTAATAGTTTGTAACAATAAGTGCCTCTTGATCAGTAACCATGATTTGATTGTTAATTTGTTTAGCTCGGTTGTAGAATGGATCAAACTGATTGAATGAATTTTGGAGTAAAGGTGAAATCAGCCCTAACATTTTCCCTTTTTCTGGGGTAGGGTTTTTATCATGTTCAGTTGTGTTTTCATTACAATTTGTTTCTAACATCTGTCACCAATGAATTTTCCCATCAGCAACAAACCGAGGTCAAACGTAAAGAGCTTGCCTCTCACAAATCTCTCACAAACCAATTTTCGATCTATTTTCTTTTTGTCTTTTTAATTATTCAAGACTGACACTATAGATTGAAGGTGTATCTGGTGTCCAACACGTGTCCGTTTGGTATCTCACATGTACCAACACTGACACAAAATTGATACATGTGGATGTATTTACTTTTAATGGCCTGTATTTACATTTAATCACTTCCATTTTCTCTTTACTGATGAAGCTGACATGTTAGTCGTATGCGTGCTTAGTTACTTTTCAATATTTCCAACTTTCCCACCCACTGTTGCATTTGAGTGTTATCTAATCTTGGTTTTATATGCAGAACATCTGAGTTCTGATATTGGCAGCCATGGATACTATACAAGAAAATTTGTTATTGTCCTCCTCGCCTAACCAACCGCACTTACCAATTGATGAGGAGCTTTGGTTGATGGCTGAAGAGAGGGCCCAGGAAATACTATGTACAATTCAACCTAATGTTGTTTCTGAGGTGAACAGAAAGCAGATTATTGATTTCGTTCAGAGGCTGATTGGAGGTTACTATGGGGGAGAGGTTTGAATATTTTGATTCAGTTTATCATACTTGTAACCTTCGATTGTTGGAGTTGGTTATGTCTTTGATTTTCTCTTGTTGGGTGCTTTTTGATGTTTTCTGCTTTGTTTGCTGTTTAAAATTGATTGGTTGATACAAGCACGGTTTTACTACTCTTTTCTTTTATATATGTACGTATTTAAATTTAACTTAAAACGTTCTTGAAGACCAATCTTACCGTTTGCAAGCCCAGAAGATCCGCATAACCTTATTTATGCAGGATGGCTTCAACTTTCCATTCAATGTGTTTTTGTCTGTTTTTTTTTTTTTTTGACAAAATGTTTTTGTCTTTGTTAAGAGTGTCATATTGGATGAGTTGTGACTTGAAAAAGTGTTTATAAGTGGGAGAAACTCTGCACCTTACAAGTCATCTTTGTAAGGATGCGTTAGGCTCAATATAAAACCTAAAACGGTATCTGAGATTATCCAAGATCCGGTGTCGTTAAATAACGGCTAATATTTTCTTAGTTTTTAGCATATATGGTTTTTTTTTTTAAATCTTGGTATCCGGCCTTGCAACAATTTAATTTTTCTCCTGGTAATCAAGTTAGAAATGCTTGAATTGAATAATGTTGAGGTGAGTTCACCATTATTTGTTTACTCTGGTGAACGTTTATTGATTTGAAGAATTTGACCCTAGTCTGAAAACGCAATTTCCTCCATTTCAAAAGCTTTAAGGTGCCAAAAACAAATTGGTTTCATTATGCGCATTTCGTTATAGTGTTGTCCATAAATAAACATTTTATGTTTTGTGTGCCAACTACAGGTATTCGTGTTCGGATCAGTCCCACTAAAAACTTACCTTCCAGATGGAGATATTGACTTGACAGTTCTCAGTCAAGAAAGTGTAGAGGAGGATTTAGCACAAGCAGTATGCAATCTACTTGGAAGTGGAGAAGATCTTGAATACGAAGTGAAAGACATACAACATATACGTGCGCAGGTTTAGAAACAAAATTTCTATTTAAGCTGCATGTTATAGTTATCTATGTAGCACCGACACCTCTGAAAAAAGGGGTGTCCATGCCCGTGTCGGAGTCAAACACCTGCACCGACCCTTGTGATTACATTTAATTTATTCATTTTTTTCAAATTATTATCAGTGCCGCAGTGTCAGTGTCGAGGTCGTCTTCGAGGTGTCCGTGCTTCATAGATAGTTATTGAATTTCGATTTCTTAGCATCTCCACTGCTGTCATTGCTTTTTTACTTTTTATATTTAAAATTATTTCTTTTTGAGATTTTTCTCTTAAGAAAATAGTGTTTAATGTTTTGGTAAAATTAGTATCTCTCAACTTTATACGACTTCCTTTTTTATGCCTGGATATTGGATGCAGGTAAAGGTTGTAAAATGCACAGTGAAAAGTATAGCAGTTGACATCTCTTTCAACCAGATGGCTGGACTCTATGCTCTGCGCTTTCTGGAGGAGGTAAATCTTATTTTTGCTAATTAATATTTACAACTAGTTCATATTCTGAGTTCAATATACCATGAGCTTAAAATCTATAAGCTTTAATTTCCCTTGTGTTACTGTTAGTTTATATAAATCTGAAATCTGATTACTGGAGAACTAATATGTGGTTAGTTAGTTTGTCTAAGTAGTAAATATATGAAATCATATGCCATGTTAGGATTGCCATTTCATCTAATTTAAGTATAGATTTTTCTCCATTTAGCCTATGTTATTAAACTCGGCATGGAACAGCAAAACCTAAAAAAACCGCGTCAGGCTGCGCCGTTCCGTCACAGATGGATGACTCGGCTGGAACGACCACGATAATAGGATTGGATTCGGAACTACGCCTTCCTGACGTGGCTGCTCCGGCCGCGTCAGCCATATATGATATTATCCTTAAATTTTTAAGGATAGCAAAGTTGTTTTATTGGCATTTGGAAGTATGTTTTGCTTAAGACTTATGGTTTTTATTTCTAAAGATGAATACTTCATGAATTTAATTAATTTATTTTAGTTTTTAACAATTACGTGTTCATTAGTATTAACTGTATTAGTGTCCAAGTCACTAAAATATCGTCTGTTCTGCTTACCTCTTCTGTTCCGTTCCCTTTTTGGGGATGGCAGCACCCCTATCCAAATTGATAACATAGCATTTAGCTTTCTTGTCAATTTTACTCATTTTCTTTAAATGTTATTATACATATTTGATTTTGCTTCCCCTTTCCTTCCTACAGTTTCTACTACTTGACTGATCTCTATTTTTGAGGTCCATAAATTTGGGGTTCATATTTGTGTGCCTCTATTCAGTCTGGTTGATTTGTAGTGGTCTCAACTCAACATTTGAGTTCATTGTTTATTTAGCCTCCTATTATTCTCTTTTCCTGTGCATTTTTCTCATATTCAGGCTTTGCTAATTCTTTTTTCATTTTAAAAAAAAAACTCAGGTTGACCAACTTGTCGGGAAAAACCATGTCTTGAAACGCAGTATAATCTTAGTCAAAGCTTGGTGCTATTATGAGAGCCGGCTTCTTGGTGCACACCATGGCCTGCTCTCAACATATGCACTTGAAATATTAGTTCTATATATTATCAATTGTTTTCATTCATCATTGTGCGGTCCTTTAGAGGTGAGTGAAGTCTTTTATTAATATTCTTTCAACCCTTTTAGCATTTGTAATCACCTCTGCATAAAGAATAAAACCACTGAACTGCTGCTACTAGCAGGTGCTGTACAAATTTTTGGACTACTACAGCACATTTGATTGGGAGAAAAATTATATCACCATAGATGGTCCACAACCATTATCCTCCCTTCCAGAAATTGTCGGTAAGTGTTATGGGGGCTGCATAAGCTATTGGGTGTAGTTTATTCAGTGGGATTATTTATTTTCAAATCTTTGGTCCTTGATACCAACTTGTTGCAGAGAAACCAGAATCTGATCGAGGTGGATTGCTGCTCAGTAAAGAGCTTCTGAAAAATTACAGGGATATGTGCTCTGTTCCAAAGGCATGCGAGACTTCACCCCGTGAATTTCCCATCAAGTGCATGAACATTTTGGATCCTCTAAAAAGCGACAACAACCTAGGCCGCAGTGTCAACAAAAGTAATTTTTCTTGGTTGCGGTGAATATTTTTATTTGTACTTTAGTTGCTTGTAAGCCAACTTCATACTTTACTATGAAAACATCGTTAAGCTCCCAACAATGTTGCATACTAGTGACTAATGCAATAAATACTAATTGATATTACTTGATAATCTTAGTCCTAATAATAAACTCAAATCCTAATAATAAATATTTAGAGTTGATTCTTTGATTCCAACACACTCGTCAACTGTTAACTTTCTTCCTCCAGGTACTTTACATCGAATTGGTTATGCTTTTGCCTTCGGTGCTGAAAAGCTTAAGGAGATTCTTAACCTTCCAGGAGAAAGCATAGGTGGAGCACTGGAGGTGTTTTTCATGAACACCTTGAATAGAAATGGGAAAGGGCAAAGGCCAGATATCGATGTTCCTGTTCCTGCATTTGGTACTGGAAGATCTGAAGAGCCTGTCCTTGTTGGAGATTGTGACAGTTTCTATGGTGGCTTACAACATGTTCAGATGTATCGTAACTATGCGGTGCCACTTGTTGCACCTTCAAGTTCCCCACTGATACCATTTGATGCTGATATGCTTAAGGTACAACAAAACTGGCTTCGGTATTATCATAGAGGTACTATCCCTAGGCAGACATTCTTTCATCCAAATGCTCCTCCACAACCAACTTATAGCCTTGAAGAAACAGGGAAATCACGAGGAACAGGCACATATATACCTGACATGGTAAATTGCTTTTGTTTTCAAACTTTATTTATTTTATGATAACTCATTTTTATCAGTCTCTAAATGCTTGCATTTTTCTGACTCAGACTCTTACTACATACTGGAATGCCCGTGCGAAAGGCTCCAGACCACGGAGATTCGGTACTGGGAGTAATAACAATAATAGTAATGCTAATGCATTGCCCAAACCATTGGAGAGAAAGGAAATAGAAGAGGTTCCTTCTGAGACTGATATGAATGATAATAGCTCCAAGTCCTTTGAGTTCTTAAATGAAGATTTTCCTCTTCTTTCAAGCATTGGCAACAGCACTTCGTCAGCATCCCAACAATCGGAGAGAAAGGAAATAGAAGGGGTTCCTTCTGAGACTGACATGAATGAAAATAGCTCCAAGTCATTTGATCTCTCAAATGAAGATTTTCCTCTTCTTTCATGCATTGGCAACAGGACTTCGTCAGCATCCCAACAATCCGAGCTGTACCATAATTCCTCATTGCCTCAAATGCTTCTCGAGTTTGGAACTCACAGTATCTCGCAACCAGCGACAGGCCTGAGTTTGGGAAGAAAGAGTCAAAAAGGGGATTCTAGCGCTACTATACCAGTTGTTTCAAGTCTGGCAGTGGAGACAAAAGGAAAATATGCTCGGATTGAAGAGAAGACGGGTTGACAGTGTCTAACCTATAGCAATTTTGTAGGATATCGAGGATAACATCTAGTGTGATGCTTTTTACTGCAGGTTCTTCTCTGGGAAATACCAAGTTTAATAGTAATGGTGGTGTCAATCCATTCTCATTTTTAGATTTAAATTTTGGGAGAAACTAGAATTGGTTGCTAGTGATAAGATATAGACTTCATAAAAATAAGTCTTTGGTAAGGATGTTCACAAATTTCTTTCTGCCTTTTGGTTTTATACCCATTGCTCTCCTCTTTCCATTGGAAGAGCTTACCATTTTTGTTGGAACAGTAGCATATCTTTTCTCCTTCTAAAATCCAGTGATGTTGTACATGATTTGTGTTTTACAGTACAATAACTTATAATGTATATGCTACAATTATGTGGACACTTCACCTCCATGCCTCTATATGAATATTTTTGAAAACCAAATCATACCTCTATGAATATTTCTCTTTGAAAATCAAATGTCTGTCTTCAATGAGAGATATGAAACAAGTTGGACCAGGCTCGATTAATGGTTCATTGTAACGGTTTCAACATCAATATGGAATGTTGTTGAAAAAGTGATCCACCCAAGACAGAATGTTGTCAAAGGTGGTCTTCCAAATGAAAGGTAGTTAGCTTTATGAAAAATATTGGGTTTGGTCAGGCTTCATAAAATATTGGAGACTAGCAACAAACAATTTTCACTTCTCAGCTTGGAGAAGCAATTGTTGCACTAAAAGATGTGTGCTCCTACTTTTTTTTTTTTGATAAGCTGTGTGCTCCTACTTGATGTGTTCATTGAGACATTGTTACTAGCGGATCATGTATTCTACCTGCATCCCCTATGAAGGGAGCAATCGTTTGATTATATTGGCTTCAAAGTGGATTCAATCATCTCCTTAAATCGGTAAATGAAATTGTTATTTGCAGAAGATGCTAGATCACACACACACACACACATATATATATATATATATATATATATATATATATATATATATATATATATATATATAATGAGAATGATTTGAAGTTCTTAATTGTTAGACATATGCGCACAAAAAGTGCTTGATGTGTCCAACATGAGACCTCTAATATATGATCTAGCATGTTGTGCAATAGCACTTATTGTAGGGATGTTCAAACCTCATTAAAGACTCTTTCATATTTTCTAAAATCTTCACAAAAAAAATTTCTTATTTAATTATTGTGTTTGGTCACATAATAATTACTATGTACTTTAAACATCATAATCGTCCTAAATTAAGTATAATGTATATCTATATTTTTTTCCACTTATTTATATATTAGTCTTTCTTGTTTGATCGGTAAAATAGCAACTGTACTATTTTGCCAATGTAATAATAATGAGAAATCTCAACTATCAATTTCAATGACTGCGTGAGGTTATAGAGTTATATTTCAATTCAATTAAACAAAAGTCTTGGGATTTTGATTTGGAAAATTCTGAATTAAATAGCAAACAAACATAAAAGGTTAACTTGGCCAAATATGAGTAACATACCAGGATAGGTGTGTGCATTAACATGTAATAACTCTGGATCCTTATTTCAATAACAAGTTCTAACTTATCAATTATCGGCTCTTAAGGATGTTTGTTCCTAATTCCTTAGTGGGCAAACCTTTGAACATTCATCTTAAATCTTAATTCCTTAGCAAATTATGATGAAGTCAAGTCTTTTGTGCAGTAGGTCTTACACGGCCGTGTCTTGAGGAAATCTCCTTAAGAACCGGTAATTGATAAGTTAGAATTTGTTATTGAAATAAGGAGGAAGAAAACTTTATGAATCTATAAAACTTTGTATGAAAATAACCTTTTGAGCTAGTGTAATATTTGGTTGACTATGTTTTTTCTCACTTTAATAGTTGTATGAATGATACACCTTGATGTTGTAAACACATCTAATGTATCAGGTTGGTCAGTCGAGTCAAATCTAATATTGCATACATTGATGTTGAGAAATATTTTACCCTAAACAGACGTTTATGTTATGTGATCATATGCTTATGTGAGTCTGCTCGGTAGCTGCTAAGTTAGATTTTGAGATACTTATCAAGAGGTTTGATTTTATGTCTGAGTTCGATTATGATAAAAGAATATCATTTATTGTGATGAATCATGAAAAAAGTGGCGAGTATAAAGAATCTTTCGTAAAGTTGAAATTTGATGACATTCCGATCAAGGATGTGTGAAAATGTGCATGACACAGGATAAATAAATATATGTTATCCTTTATTGAAATGATTGGTGTTACTTCTATAAATATGACATGTTGATTTGGTTTTTATTTTATGGAATATGAAAAGGAGAATATTGTTACTTGGACTCTATAAATGTACCACAATTTGTTGAAGGACCTAGAAAATATGTCATGATACTTCACTAATGAATTCTGGTTGCAAAAATATTTCCTACTTATACTTAGAAGTGGAAATAGGCTAGACCAACTAACAGGGGCCTACGGCCTAACCTATATAGCCCTAGGCTAGACCAATTTTTTTAAATAGAAAATGTTTGGGCTTTTTTATAAACTTATTTAGTTAAAAGACTAACCCACGAGCCATAAAAAAAGAAATTCTTATTCCACCCCATGCTTTTCTAGCACACCACACAAAATTCCTTAAATGCCCCTCAAAATCAGAAGTATATTTCTTGTACGTACCAATATTGACATTAACGTTGAAACTAACTGGAAATATAACTACGGTATGCAACCAGAAGTATATTTTTGGTTCGTGGGGCACCTAAACGACGCACTACCTCTTTCACTCCCATTACAGTTTCAAAAAGAAAAACATAACACAACAACTCTCAATACTCTCTCAATTTCATTTTCACCAAATACACCATATTTGCAACCGAAGTCGTTCTAAAGCATCAAGCATCAGTGAAACTAGGGTGACAGGACGACTCATCATCCGCAACACCCAGTAGCTTTTGTTACTTTTTTTTATTTATTTGGTTGTAATTTTTTTGTATTACATTTTGGATTACATTTTTTGTATCTCGTATTACTACACTTTATATATATTCAGTAGTTATGGTTCATTAGCGTTTTGTTATTCAATAATTTGTGGCTTTTTTCCAATTGTACAGGTATTCGTAATATGTGCGAATGAATTGTAAATATATAAAAATGATTAAATGGTTTTGTTCTGGTTTAGGAAACAGAAGAAACCGGAAATATATTGTCGGTTTGAAACCGCAAATATGCTTTCGATTTTCAATCAATTTTATCAACAAATGGTCTGCACTGGAAATATATTTCCGGTTTTATAGGGGCATTTTAAGATTTGCATAAGGTTCTTCTTTGGACCATCGGGTGGAATAAAAATTTCCCATAAATATGAATAACTTTATTATTGTTATTATTATATTGTATTTTGTACTTTGATTTAAAATAAAAAAAGTAAAGCTAAGTTATCTTGAAGAACTTATAAAAATAAGTTAAAAAAACTTATGAACAATCTCATTAATTGTTTTTATAAGTTTTTTTAAACAAATATTATCACAAAACTTATGCGATAAGGTAAATTCGAATAAGTCAATGCAAATAAGCATTTAGTCTAATTGATCTTTTAATTTGTTAGTCCATTTAAACATTAGTTGAATTGCTTCTATACAAATGTTCAAAAAATTTAAGTAGACTAGTAGATCAATCAGGTCTTCAAAAATTTTAACAAATATTTGAACCCATTATGGAAGCATGGAATACTACAACAAATTATTCTATAGAGGAGTCTTATATTGATTATGGCATACGGTTCAGATGTGTGCGTACAAAATATTCAGTTTTTTAAAAAATGTGTTGAAACTACAATATTAGACCAAATAAAGGAGAAAATAGTGTGTGCTTGAACTAATCGGGTTAGACACTTTGAAAATATCACCATAAATAGAGTTGAATCCGCTCATGGTAGATTAAAAAAAATTAGACTGCAAATGTGACTTTTGCTAGGCTGGGGAGTAAATGAACATTGCGATTGTACTGCAGCACAATGAGATACATACACTCTTAGTTCAAAGTATATCAATATTATAGCATAAATTCAAGAACATGACTTTGTATTCTTAGCTGAATGGTAATACTTCTCGTGCGTTAATTGAATTATATTTAGTCTTAATTTGTGCTAGCCTAGAAAATTGGCCGAGATAGCTCCAATTGTGGAGGTACAATTAGAAAAAACAGTTCCATGTGTGTGCAGGTTATGATAATATCTGTGATTTTGATGATGATTAAAGAGCAAAGCTAAATGAATCACGAACATCACCAATGTAGAAAAAGATTAAAGTTATTCAAAGTGAAGTTAAATAATGCTCTGATGTTTGATCAACGATAGTCAAATACAAAGAACAACATTAAAAGGAATTAAAGTTGAGAAAACATGGTTGATCATGTGTTTTAGTTTATATTTATCTGTTTTGGATCAATAGTTTGTAAATTAAGCAAGAACAACATTAAAAGGAATTAAAGTTGAGAAAACATGTTTGATCATGTGTTTTAGTTTATATTTATCTGTTTTGGATCAATAGTATGTAAATTAAGCAATAGTAGTTGTCAAGGTACTAAGACAATGCACATACATACTAAATGATTTTACAATTTCAAAACCTTTTTAAAAATTGTTTATGGTCACTGTCTAATCAACTAGAAAGCGTCATAATCAATTAGGAAAAAAGAATCTTTCTCTCTAATTAATTAGAACTTATATCTAATTGATTAAGGAGCGAACTCACCACCTAATGTTAGGAACTCTTTTAATCAATTAGGCTTCAAACTGGCGAACATGTTTCCATATTTTTAGTCAAATTTTTAGTCCATGGATTATTTCTTTTTGGAAATTTTTTTCTCTACCTCCCTCTTTTCTTGGCCACCTCTGGTGAAAAACTCAAAATACCCTCACTTCGGAAATGTATTTCCGAAACGCTTTTTTTTTCTTCCAAAATTTGTCTTATTTCGGAAATGCACTTCCGAAAACACAAAAAAAGTGTTTTCGGAGATACATTTCCGAAAACACCCTTTTTTGGGTTTTCGGATATGCATTTTCGAAAACACCTTTTTTTTGGGATTTTTTTTGGGAGGGGGTGTCTTCGGAGATGCATATCCGAAATATTCCAAGACCAAATTGGTCTTGGAATGTTTCAGATATACACTTCCGAAAGAATTCAATAATTATTAAAAAAATTAAAATCAAGGTGAATCAATACAATTAATAGGTATAAGATCAAGGTGAATCAATAAAATGAAGGTGAATCAATAAAATCAATGTGAATTAAAAATTTCTAAATAATTTTAAAGTTCAAAATTATTTTTAACTTATATGAATCAAAAACATTTTAATTCCATAAGTAAATTATTTTTAACTTATATAAATCAAAAACATTTTAATTTCATAAGTAATTTTTTTAAACTAAATAAAAAATTATAACTCATTTTTAATTATGAATAAGAATAGAAATATATAAATATATAATAATTATTAATTTTGTAAGTGAAATATATAAATATATAATATATAAATATATAATAATTAATATATAAATATATAAATATATAATAATTATTATAAATTAAAACACTCATTTTTTTAATTTTTATAATTATTATATAAATATATAAATATATTTATAATTAATATATAATAATTATTATATAAATATATAAATATATAAATATATAAATATATAAATATATAAATATATAAATATATAATAATTTTTATAAATATATAATAATTATTATAATTATTATGTAAATATATAAATTAAAACACTCATTTTTTTAATTTTTTTTTATAAATACATAATAATTATTATAAATATATAAATATATAAATAAAAATTATAACTCATTTTGTAAGTTAAATTATTTTAGTTTTTTTAATTAAAATTATTTTAAATTTTAAAATATGAATCAGAATAGAAATATATAATAATTATTATTCATAACTCATAAATTATATCAAAATATATAATTATTATTATTCATTACTCATAAATTATATCAAATTTATGATATATGAATTAATTAATATCCTAAAATTAATTTTTGGGATTTTTAGATTTTTTTTTTGTTTTTTCGGAGATGCATCTCCGAACTAATCAAAATTTCAATTTTTGGAATTTTTTTGGAAATGCACTTCCGAAGTCTGGAAAAATTTAAAAAAAAAAATTTCGGAAATGGATTTCCGAAGCAGGAGTAAAGTGGGATTTTCGCTGGGGATGACCCCTATAGGGAGGTGGGTAAAGAAAAAATCTTTCTTTTTTTAGTCAAATTTTTCTCCTACATAAAAGAGTCCTTGTGCACTATTTTAAGCATTAGAATCTTATTTCATATTCCTCTCTCTCACTCATTGTCTTCATATAAACTATTTTTATATACTTCTCATTATCTTAGTACTGGGAGAGTAAAATACTTAAAGTAAAAGATGTAATTTTTTGTTATGAACAGATTGTGTTGTAATAGTGAATCAAAAGCTTAGTTTTATTTTAACATTGTAAGTGATATTTAAGTTTCAAGTTGAATTTGAGTAAAATATTGGTGTAAGTAGGTTGTGGAATGATCCAGGTGTAAAAGTTCAAGTTGTTGGTGAAAACCTCAAGAGGAAACTCTTCAAGTCTGGATTAGGCTATGTGTTTTAAGGTCGGATTTATATAAATCTTGGTGTGATCTCTCTAACTCTTCTCTTTTATATTTTTGAAGTTTATCTTCTGCGCTTAATTCTCCACTTCATCTTATTTCTTAAAGATCACTAGCGTGAAAACTAATCTTTTGCGAATTTTTTTTCAAAAACTATATAAAATAATTCACCCTCATCTTGTGTTTGAAGTTACTTAGTCAACAAGGGGTATCAAAGTTAAACTCTAGTTATAAGACTAATTGTCTCAAGAGGTATGGTGACTTTAAAATATTCACTAAACAAACTTTCATCCTTTAATGGAGACGAATATGCTTAATGAAAAAGAGAAGATAAATATCTTTATAGAGGGGATGAATTATTATATTTGAGTCATTGTAAAAAATGATCATTTTGTTCCTACACATCTAGTTGATGGTGATGCGGAAAATAAGCCTAGATAAATTTGGACCAAAGAGTATAACAAAAATGTGTAGTGCAGTTTGAAATTTAAAACAACTATCACTATCATTTTCAGTATTGATGAGTTTTTTTTTTGTATTTCTCAATTTAATTCTACAAAAGAAATGTGGGACGCTCTTCAAGTTACCTATGAAGGTACACCTAAGGTAAAAAGGTCTAGAATGAACACATTGACCCATGATGAGTACGAGCTCTTGAGAATGAAACATGAAGAAAACATTCAAGATATAAAAAAATATTCATTCACATGGTTAGTAATATGATAATTCGATAAAGTATTTTAAAATGAGGATTTAGCTATAAAAGTTTTTAGATGCCTAAGCTATAGTTGGCAATTTAAAGTCACATCGATATTTGAATTTAAAGACTTGTTTTCTACGGATTTGGCTACCTTGTTTTGAAAATTCCAAGTACAAAAGACTAAAATAAAAAGGTTGTTTAAGAATGAAGAAAGTGACATGAAGAATAAAATTTTTGCACTCAAAGTCAAAGAACCCAAAGATTCACATACTAACGAAGACATGAGCTTTTTAATCCGAAAGTTTACGAAGTTCATGAGACATGACAAATATTTTGTTTCAGAACCATAAATGTGTAGAGTTGTGTAAGCGAAGGCGGAGGAGAGATTCTGATACAATGGAGCGCGGGATGTACCTGCAAGGTTAGCACTCTGATGCTTAAGTCAAGATGTGAATGAAGATTGAGTATTCAAATTGTGTTTCAAACTTGTTACCTGAAATGGTGTCATCCTGTAGTTACAGGGAAGTGAAATAATTACCTAGTTACTTTCCCGACATGGAATGCAGAGGAACATTAGATGTGTTGGAGGTACCGATCTTCTATTTCCATATCTTTGAGGGTCTAGTGATCAGTATAATATTTGAGAAGCTTAGAAGATACATGATTTGAGGTCGGGATAATCTCGTCTTATGGCGGTTGGATTCGTGGGTGTATGGTCGGATCGAGATAAATATGAATGGCCTGGAACAGTTGCCCCCCAAGCCCTCGTGTTAGGGAATGAGCTCGAGGGTTTGAAGGATTCTAGACATCAGTTACCGGTTATACTTACTTTTCCTCTACTATTTTGTAGCTCCAGATGGTTTTTTTAAAGAAGTGATAGCGATTTTTCTAGGGAACTGAAATACTCAAGTATTACGTGCGAGAGAAGTGATGTTTGATAGGACACCATTTGTTTCATAATGTTAGTTCATAAATGTAAGAAGAAATAGAGTCAATTCTCTTCTAGATTTATCTTTCTCCCCATTCATGAACGGTTACTTCCTTTTCTCCTCCAAAGTGTTTCTTTCTTATTCTTGAATTTGCTATCGCGATATGGAGAAAAGATCTTGGAAAACTATGAAAAAGGATTTGGTGAACCCGTCCTATTTGTGGAAAAGTTTTGTATATTCTTCGACTGTCTCGATCTTTTCCAAAGAGGGGAACCTAAATGGAGCATTTTTTTGATGTGGGTGAACCTTCGCTTTGGGGGCTTACTATCCCTAATGACGAAGACAGAATTCACAATGAATATGGTAACTTTACTATCCCTCTATATGGGTATCTCTTTTCAACTTTGGGAATTTGTTAGCCCTTTACCTCTTTTGAAGTGGGTGTTTTCAACTATTTGATGGTGGCCCCATCTTGACTCCATCCCACTAGTTGGGCATACGTTAACGCTTATTAGTACTGGTGTGAGTAAGGGAAAACCTTCTGTAGTTATGTTCTTTCATCTTTTCCACTATAACTAAAGTACTTTAGCCTAACCAATGGTGAAGGAGTTGGTTCTTTTGCTGCCAACGATATGGGTTTTGGAAGTTTTTCCTGAGCCACAATCTTTTGTGGACTGGTTCTTTTTTGTTACCCCATTCATCCTCGAGCTCACATAACTTTTTTGAGATTGAGTCGGGAGTGGGGAAGGTAAATGTCCGGAGTGAGGAATGGTCCTTATGTTTACGAAGAAAGTAAATTTATCGTCGAAGATTCTTTTTAGACGAAGGTGTTAGATTTTGTTAACCGCTTGGTTTATGTCTGGGGTGTAGTCTCATTGGACGGGGCTGATAAGAAGCATCATACACATTTGATATATGTCTCCCTGTTGATGGGGTCTCGTTCTTGTGATGGTCGTCGGATTGCCTTTGGTAAGCTCAGAATTCTTTTAACTCGTCATCGTGGATTTCCCTTTGTTATGCTCGTCTTGGAATAATGATAATATTTTTGTGCAGGTGCAATAGAGGATGAGGTAAGAGTATGGTTTTAAAGTGGGGAACATAACCATTTGTCCATGGTGTAGGCATTCTTCCTCCTCTTGAGCTTTCTCGAAATGTTGCTCTCCCAGGTTCGCATGTGGACCCCGACTCTCACCCTAGCCCTATCGCGATTGCCGGGATTGACTCTTCGACGATGATTGGCCATTTTTTACTTACCTCTTTGGGCAGTCCTTACGAGAGGAGTTGAACACCATATTTTGATAAGCAGGCTTATCTCTCTTTATCCCACCATGGTCTGTTTTGATAAGCGGACTTATCTCTCTTTATTTCTCAGTGTATCCGACTGCTGGAAAGCTCTTCAAATAGACTGGACGCGTGAGGGAAGAATCGGACTGGAGTAGAGTGTGTAAAATTTAACCTCCCAACGAGAAACTTATTTAAGGTATTTGTTGAAGGTTCACGCTTCTATACATGATATATGTAAAGCTTTGGTTCAATTCAACTTTCTTGGTGTTGTCATGGTTAGTTGATGCATTAGTCAAGGATGTTGGAGGACAAGACCCAGGCTTTTGAAACTGCTCAAAGGGAGTTGGAGTTCTATTGTTGACGATTGTTTTGAACGAGTTTTGGCAATGTTAACAAGCACAAGGGCTGCTAGCACAAACTCTCAATTGACTTGTATTGTGCATTTCCTTTGTCAGACTTTCTTAACAAAATTCAAACATCTCTTGGCCAATGATTAGACACTATTTCTAGTCAGTACTGTTTAACCATGCCAACAAAATATATTGCATTCTGTTATGTTTGGATGCACGGTAAAGGATAGAGACGAACACCCTACCGCAACCTCTCAGGATATAAAAGTTCAACGAAGATGATTGAACTTCTAAATATATTATTTCATAATACTAGATTCATTATTTTCAGCATTTGGACAAAGACACTTTTATTTAGGTAAGCACGTCTAACTTCTATAAACTTCAAATATAACAAATCTCCATGCTAGCTAGCCTACAATTTCACATTCAAAGCAATTATTAAAAATAATTCAATCATTTAAAAGCATCAAATTAGAATAATCCAAAATGTAGGTATTGCCCAAAAACGCATGCAGAAAGTTTAGTGATAATATATTGTGGCTACACAACTGGAATCTAAAAATAAGCAAACAAAATTAGGTTCATGATATCAAACTGACTCAACAAGATAACAATTTTTCAGATCAGGTTCTTCTAGGTACGGGCTGGGGGAGCTCCAGGTCCAGCAGGGCGGGGAGCTTGACCGGGTTGACCGGGTCTTGGAGCATCATCCTAGAAAAAGAACCAAATAAACAAATTAGGCACCACCAATTGAGATATATAGCATATGTAAGAATTATAGAAGAAATACAGCTATGATCAAGCACGTCCAATAATTTCATAGCCAGACTCAAAAGTCTTTAGTACAAGGTATACCACATCCTCCAATAGAAAACCATGTATCATAGACATAAACATACAAATACAGCTACACTCACTCAAGCAACATACTGAACCTTTAAACAAAGAGGCAAAGAGGCTGACCAAAATAAGAAATCTAAATTGGGATATTATGGAGAAAAAAACATAAGAGGAAGGCAGACATCCTATTAGATAACTAGCATACACAATTGCATTATCAGATGACAATAACCTTCAAATTAACAACAGTACAAAAGAATGCTAAATGAATCCAAATTTATAGTATTGTAGCCCACTATTATCCATAGACAGCATCAACTTAGATTTCATGGGCGATGGTGACTTTGATGATTAATAACTAATATAATAAAAAAGCAACCTTCCGGCATGTTAACTGACAACAAATTTTCATCACTATTCTAATAAAACCTACACACAAAATAGAGAATCAAGCGAACAAAAAGCACACAACACTACTTTCCCCTGTGCCTAAATAAACGGGCATTAACAACAGTCCACAAAAAGAAAGCGAAACCAAACCAAAATTTATAATATTGTAGCCCACGTTTTCTAGAGATACACCGCACCACCACTATTTCATAACACTTTTATAACAGCCAGTTTCAATAATGAAACAAACAATTTAGAAAAAATATGGGTCCAATCAAAGTAAGTTCTTATCATTGTTATAAACATCTCAACATATGATTTCAGGGGCAAATGTGTAGCTTTGATAGTATATTATTAATATCATAAAAAATCATACTTCCAGCATTTAAACTTTGCCAGAACAGTATTACATTAAAAAAAACTTCACAAACAATAGAGAACGGAAAAAAGATATTTACCCTGCGCCTAATGAAACGCTGAGGAGGGTCACGCTTCCTCCTATCAGTGCGAGATCTCACCCTCACAACATGAGAGTGGATAGCACAGGACACACAGTATTGCATCTTGACGTATAGCTTAGGAAGAGTGTATTCTACAAAATCACAAAAACAAAACCAATCAAATCAACAACACAAACACAAAATCAATCGATTTAAATCTAACAAACAAATAGTAAAGAGTCGAGAACAATACGATCATAAACACAAGCTTCCTGAACATCTCTGACTGCAGCCTGTTCAACAATGTTCCTCACAAGAAAACGCTTGATGGCCTTATCCTATCAAACAAAAAAACCCGATTCAATCATGACCTATACCTAAAAACCTAAAAACCCAAATTCAAGCCGCAAAAGAAGAAAAAAATGAAAAACCTTAGGGCAGCATTTTCCACAGTTCGAGCAACGGATGAATTTGACATGGCCACGGCCGTGCTTGTTGCGACCTCCATTCCTGCGCTTGAACGTCTGAAACGAAGAAATTGAGAGGTTAGAATGAGAATATGAGATGCGGAATCGAGATTTAGATTGCGATTGAATCTAACCATAGTTGGCGATAGTTGGAGCTGTTCGGCCGCAGTTTCTCTGGAGGAGGGATTAGGGTTCTGCAGGAATGAGATTTGGTGTGAGTGGTGACTGTCGAGTATTTATATATGATAGAATTAGTTTTAACTATTTATATTTGTTTCCCTCAAAGTTTTTGGTTTTCTAGTTTCACCCTATATTTTTCTAGTATATTATTCTTTTAAATATTTGACTAACTTTATTTTAATTCATCTCTAAGGTCATCATGTTACAAACAATGTTTGATTGGAAACAAAGTACTTTACTCCACATATAAGGTCCATAGTGATTTCAGGTCGAAAGGTAGTACACATCACTATCACATCGAGAATAACTTATGACACTTGCATAACATTTTATGTGGTATTCTCATGGTGGGTTAATCCAGCATAAATATTACTTCTAACATTCATGCCTATATGAAGATTTGATAACTCTTTATCCATGATCCATGAGATGTGATCATCAATCTGTTCACATAATAGTCTCAATGCTTTACTGTTATCTCAATTCACATAAAATTTGACTATGGATACTTTAAGAATAGTGTCATTGTGTTTAATGGGATCTCATTATTAAGTCACAATTAATATTTAATCAAACAGACTAGCTATTCAGCAAACTTAATTATTTTGGAAAAATAAACATAACAAAGAAATGTCTTTTATTAATAATAAATAATTCGATACAAGTACCAAAACTATTGACCTCTAGGGCTTACACAATAATCTTCCACTAGCATTAGAGTCAATCAGACATACACCTAATACCCATATATCTAGTCTGGTCTTCATGCTTATGTTGCGCAAGAGGCTTAATGAGTGGGTCAGCAATATTGTCAAGTGATGGTACTCTGCATATATCCATATCTCCTATATGTATTATCTCTCGAATCAGGTGATATCGCCTAAGTATGTGTTTGGATCATTGGTGAGATCTATCATCCTTAGATTTTCCGATATCACCATTGTTATCACAATAGAGATCAATGGGATCCACAATGCTAGGAATTATGTCAAGTTCACTAATGAACTTATTTATCCAAATAACTTCCTTTGGTGTATTTGATGCAGTAATATACCCAACCTCTGTTGTAGAATCAACAATTGTATCTTACTTAAAATATTTTCAACTCATATCGCCACAATTTAAGAAAAACACATAAGCCAATTAAGATATAAAGGTACCCTTATTTGTCTATCGCCACAATTTAAGAAAAACACATAAGCCAATTAAGATATAAAGGTACCCTTATTTGTCTAGAAGTTAGCATCGATGTATCCAATTACAGTGAGATCTTCCTGACCTTCATATGTCAATAATGAGTTATAAGTTCTTCTCAAGTAGTTATGGATATTCTTGACAGCAACCCAATGAGTATCACTGAGATCAAACTGGTACCTACTCGTTGCACTTAAGAGTATGTTTGGATTGATGGAATGTAATGGAACGGGATGAAATGAGATGATAAACTTATATTTCATTATTTGGATTAGTTAAAAATGGATGGAATGGAGCAGAACCGGATATAATACATTCCTTCAATTTGGGCGGAAAATGAGAAAATTGGTCTATTCCGTCATGAAATATCCAAACAATATAATAACGTCTTTATTCCATTTTGCCTCGCTCCATTCCATTCCACTCCATTTGCTCTGCCCATTCTACTGTATCCAAACATAGCATAAAGCATATGAGGCATCTGGTCAAGTACATAACATGACATACATGATAGATCCTACTGCAGATGCATATGGAATCTTATTTATGGGATCCCTTTCTTCCTTGGATTAAGGGGATTATGTTTTTGATAAACGCAAGTTATGTTGCATATGCATGAACTATTTCTTCGAATCATGCGTATTAAAGCATATCAACACTTTATTTATGCGCGTGTTGTCGCACAGGCCATATAATTTTTGTGATCTATCTCTATAGATTTGAATTCCTAATATATAGACCGTTCCACCCAGTCTTTCATTGAAAAGCATTTCCCTAGCCATGTTTTTATTTGTTACTAAGTAGGGACATTGTTTCCAATGAGTAATATGTCATCTATATGTAATCTCAAACACGATAATACTCTCATTAACCTTCTTTGTAGACATAAGGCTCGTCTTTGTTTTTAGTGAATCCATATTGTTTTATTATTTCATCAAAACTAAGATTACAGCTTTTGGAAGATTGCTTTTATCCATAAATTGATCAATACATTTTGGATATCTTTTTTACTTCTTATGATATGTCAAATCCTTCTGGTTGTGTCAAGTAACTCAAGAAGATTCACATTAAAGAAAGCAATTTTAACATCCATGTGTCGTATTTCATAATCAGGATATGCAGCGATAACAAGTAAAATTTGAATAGATTTAAGCATTGCAACTTGTGAAAAGGTTTTGTCATAGTCTACATCTTGAATTTGCTTAGAACCACTAGTAACCAGTCTTACCTTATATAAATGTACTCTACCATTCATGTCAATCTTCTTTTTGAATACTCAGTGTATCCTATAAGATTAACTCCTACAATAGGCTTTGTCGAGGCTCAAACTTGGTTTGTGTACATATAATCCATTTTAGACTTCATGGCTTCTAGCCACTTCTCAAATTCAGGACCAATAACGGCCTTTTGGTAGGTCACAAGCTCATCTTGATTTATGAGCAATACATCGCCTTGATCAATCATGAGATATCAATATCTCTAAGGTTGGTGTCATATCATGTTTGACCTACATTGGTCTTATTCTACTTGAGCAAATTGTTCTTTCATAATTGCTTGAATTTCCTACTTTAGTTCCTCAATAAGTGTATTAATACTTTGTGATTCTTGAATTTCTTCAAGCTCTATTTTCCCCCCACTAATTGCTTTGGAAATAAAGTCCTTTTCCAATAATACTCAGTTGGACATATGACTCCCCACACAAGAGGGAGGTGAATTGTGTGTTTCAGAAAAACAACAGTTTGAAAAACTTTTAGGATGAATTTTAGAGTTTAAAATCATTTTGAAACGATTTTATATATTAGCAATAAAAAATAAAATTCGAAAAATAAATAATTAAGGGATAGAGAAATAACATCGGGAATTACAAAGGTTCGGCAAAAAAGAAAATACTTAATCCCCTCCGTAAAATTTTTCCTTAAGAGTATTCGGTAAATCTTTAATAACTTTTAGTAGGTTGAACTCTCGAACCCCCTTATACAAGAAAAATGAAGTTTCTGGCTAACTTCCAACCAAACAAAAAATAGAGGAGATAAGCAATTAGTCTTTCTTACAAACGCCAAATAGAAGTCGTTAGTCTTTTTTCCAAATAACAACTTGAATTAGTTAATCCTCAAGCTAAACCAATATTTTACACAGGTTTATCTTAAATCGATGAAAGCTTTTGAATGGGCCGAGCCTTCAAATTGAATAGTAACTAAATCCCGAAACTAAAACTTTTAAAGGGTTTTGCTCCAAACCCAAATAAACAATCAATAAGTCAACCGAATTTTGGTGTTGATAACTCTTTTTTAAGAGTTCTTTGGACAACTGCCAAAGGGGAAGTTGATATCAACTGTCTAGTTATTCCCGATGATGACATCTGATCAAGAAATTATATCTCAAACCTCGTTAGTTAGATGATTAAAAAATTCAATTGAAGTGCTAATCAACAGATAATCAAGTAGAGGAACTTGAAGTCTAAAAATGAGAAAAAGTGAAAGCTCGTATGCTTTTGCGCTTAGCGTCTAAATTTAATTTGTTTAAATTGTAAAAGGAAGAATAAATCTAAAGGTACTAAGAAAAATCACACACACAATGCTTGTTAAACATTTATTTTATTTTATTTTGTTAAACTTCTCAAAATCAATACAAGCATGTATGAAATCGACTAACAAGTGTTTTTGATTAATTAGAAAAGCTAACTCACTGCCTAGTCGATTACAGACTTTATCTAGTCGATTGAAACAATGAGAAACAATTTCTAATCCAATAGAAAAGTCATTAATCGATTAAAGTATATAGTCATTTCAGAGTTTCATTTTCTATATTAGAGTTGCTGCTTTTTGAAGTAGAATAATCGATTAAAACATCTTTTAATCGATGAAATTTTTTATTTGGCCCATGGACCATTTCCTTTTTGAATCAGGTCTTTTTCTATATAAAAGAGATTTCCACTCATTTTACCTTACACCAAATTTCTATACAAAAATCTCTCTACTAATCGATTAAAACATTGAGAAACACTTTCTAATCGGTTAGAAAAGTCATTAATCGATTAAAGTACATAGCTATTTTAGAGTTTCATTTTATTGGATTAGAGTTGTCGCTTTTTGAAGTAGATTAGTCGATTAAAATATCTTTTAATCGATGAAACTATTTTTTGGCCCATGGATTATTTCCTTTTTTGAATCAGGTCTCTTTCTATATAAAAGAGTTTTCTCCTCATTTTATTTTACACTAGATTTTTATATAGAAATCTCTCTACTAGTAAATTAAAACAATGAGAAATACTTTCTAATCAATTAGAAAAGTCATTAATCGATTAAAGTATATAGGTGTTCCAAAGCTTCATTTTCAGGATTAGGATTGCCGCTTTTTGAAGCAGATTAATAAATTAAAACATCTTTTATTCGATGAAATTATTTTTTTTAACCCGTGGACTATTTTTATTTTTTGAATCATGTCATTTTCTATATAAAAGAGACTTCTCATTTAATTTTACAACCTGTGGACTATTTTTATTTTTTGAATCATGTCATTTTCTATATAAAAGAGACTTCTCATTTAATTTTACACTAGATTTATTATAAAAATTTCTATACTATTTTTCTACTCTCGTTTTTCTAAAATTCTTTTTTCCACTAAAATTATTATAGTGCTGAAAGACTGAAAAACTTTTTAAGAGTTGTGTTGTAATTAATGTTGTTCTTAAATCTATCTTATTTGTGTGATTCGAAATATTCCTGTAAAGAATTTGAAGGCACCAAGTTAAATCTAAAAAAAATTCTTAGGTTGTTCATGTGTTAAACTTGTGTAAAAATTTTGTTTGAATTTGAAGGAACCAAGTTAAATCTAAGAAAAAAAATCTTAGATGGTTCATGTGTTAATCTTGTGTAAAAATTTTGTTTGTTAAGCTCTCTTTGTTGTTAAAAGAATAGTGGATTGATTATATGCAAAAACTCCAAATATTGTTGAAGGTTGTTTATCTCGATCCAATAAAAACTCAAAGTTGTTTCGGATGAAATTCTCAAGAAAATAGAAATAAGCCAATCAATTAAGTTTCACTTTGGATCCTCTCCTTCATTTTTCTCTCCTTCCCTCTCCATCCTCTCTATCTCTCTCTTAATTTCATTCTCTCTCTTGATTAAATTTTGTTTTTTATTGATGAGTGAGAGTGAGATTAAGAGAGAGATAGAGAGGATGGAGAGGAAAGGAGAGAAAAATGAAGGAGAGGATCCAAGTCCGTTAAGTTTACAATCTTTCTAATTCTTTTTTCTTTATTTTTCATTATTTATTTTACTTATGTTACGAACCTCTTTCTTTATTTTTCATATGTTGCGAACCTCTCTTCTTCGGCATCGGCGTCTTTTTTCTACCTTTTTGTTGTTATCTATCTATTTATTTAACTTATTCTTAAAAACATAGGCAAGATGGCAATCTCTACAAACATGGAAAATATATTCATCCTCAAAGATTGCACACGGGGCAAGTTGCATCCAAAGCTAAGCCACAAGGAATCATGAGCTATGAATCCCTATTATCATTAACCATAGGGCTATGGATACCACGCTAATCATATGGCAAATATACTTGGGAACCATTTTCTACATCCCATTTGCTTCAACCTTATCTCTAAGCCCTCCTATCTAACAATTTGAAATTGACATTTATAGACAATTTTTTCTTTAAAATAAACTTTTAGTTAGAGACAAAAGTACTAACCCTATTGTCTATGTGAAAAACTAATTAGTTTTGTAAAAGAAAAGTGTTCTTAAAGCTTAAAGAGAAACTAGAAAATTGATAATTTTCGTATAAACAACTCCAACCAAACATGCATTGATAACTCCAACTTCTTCATCTCACAAAAGAAACTTGGAAAGAGGGCCATAATTTCACATAAGACTCTCATTCAAGCAAAAGGAGTACATCCCAGAAGCAAAAAGGTTAAGGTTATTGCGGCCATATATTGCTCGAAGTTCTAAAGTGTAAGTACATTAAAGGAAGGTCTTATCTATCACTTCACATTATTTTATTCCATCTCCAAACAAGCTGCAAACCTGTTGTCCCAAGTTTCACACCAAGCAGCACTTCAGATTAAGAGCTCTCTTTCTCATATACTTCACTGGCATGTTTCCAGTTAATAACTTTCCAAATGTTCTTCAAATAGTCTGGTCTAACATTCTTGTACTGCAACAGCATAAACAAAAGCATACATAAGAAAACCCTTAGAAAAACTAGCGTGCCTCTAGGAATCTCAGAGAAAGTGCTCTATATGTTTTCTCTTTTTCTATCGATTGTCAAAGTAGTACGATACGAGCTTCTACATTGATAAGAAATGCAAAATGAGATAAATTTACTTTCAAAAAAATTGCACTCTTAAGGAATTGAAGTGTGCCGAATATAAAGTCTAATAATTTCAAGGGGTGAAAAATCTATTTTGAACCTAATATATGATGGGACATTGTGGGCATCAATTGATTCATATAGCCAAGTTTGCCCATCGGGGAAAGAATTGGTTGTTGGGCGCTGAAAGAAAGGTAAAGCACAACCCAGACATAGCCGTGGGACACTGAAAGAAAGGTAAAGCACAACCGAATCTACGACTTCACACACGAGAGATGGTGGGGTAAGACACAGGGAGGTATAAGAAGCGAATCTTAAAAGTCTAACTCCTAACTAACAGAGAAAGGAATAGGTTAAATAAACTGTTAACCTATTCTTATATCATTGACCTGAACTCTTAACATAACAAGCTTAAGTAAACTGTTAACCTATTCTTGTATCAATTAAGTTGTCAAAGAAATGTAACCATTATTAGTAAAATATGAGAAAAATTAGTAATTATTTTCAACTTCCATTATTCTAAATTAACGGAATTTAATTATAAAGCTCTGAAATTGCAGAGGGCATTGTGGTATCATTCGCTCTGTTTCTCTTTAGTCATTGTTTAGGTTTGCGCTAAGTTCTTCAAGCAAGATGTCTTCATAATCACATTTTGATGCAGTACAAAAAGTCAGAAATATCAAGATGCAAATAAATTCTAATGAGCAGTGGAAAATATTTGACAGTCACATTTCATGATGAATAGTCATAGCATCTACTTAGAAGAAATAAATATTCTCTACCCTTTTGTAGATTTTATCAGAATTCATGAGGTCTTGATTTTACTACATCTCCAGAAATGATAAGTTCCTTGTTCTTACTTTGCTTGAGACATCATGTTTGTATATCTTCATATTACATGATGAGTTTATGATTGTTTAGGTTTTCAATAGATCCATCATACATGTTAATAATGCTAGAAAAAAGAGCAGACTGAAGAAGAGGGAAATGCTTGGCTGCAGGTGTATGAAAAGAAAGAGGCAAAAGAGGAATTGGATAAAAAGGGATTATAACCCCCGAGGAGCACGAGCCTCGGGAAAGACTAGTCAGTCAGCATTTATTGTCATCTCTGAGAAAATAAACAGCTTTGATATTATGTTACCATAGCAATTATGCTGTTAAAAATGAACCACCAAGTCCAAAATTTTACCTGTAAGTAGTAGGCATGTTCCCAAACATCTATACCAAGCAATGGAACCAAACTTGCTCCTTTAGTGACCAATGGGTCCTGCAAATAAAATGACCAAACTTACATATTAAGGAAAAACAAACCAGAAATGACAAGTATGCATTGAGGATAAACATTATTTACACAAGTTCAAAATAATGAGCATGAGGGAAGGGAAAAACTGTTGACAACTGACAAGTGCAAAATTTTAATATCCCAAATTTCATCAACATTGCAACTTCCACATTTCAGAGTCCAAATATGAATAAAAATGCATACAGAAAATGTTTTAGATATATATTCAATTTCAAGTCCCAACAAAGTCACGAAATTTAAAATAGGTCCATACATCATTTTTCTTTTGAAACCTGAATCAAGTCACTAGTTAATAGCCTTTATAACATCATCAAAATTGAACTGATATGGCCAAAACTACTTTTATCATATGTAAAAAGAAAAAGAAAAAATGCTAAATAGCTTCAGCACTCTTCCACTATAAATCAGTGATGGATTTGGAGATGTGGCAGTTAAATAGACCTAGAGAGAAGGGCTTGTTGATTATTTGGAGATTGGGTATAGAATAAAAAAAAGTGTTGCAATTAGTTAAATCATAAAAAAGATAAATTGAAAAGAAAAAAAATATCCAGAGAACAAAGAGATTGTATAAAAATGTGCTCAGTCTCACGAAAAAAACTAAAAGAAGTTAAATTGAAAAAAAGGAGGCAAAAACAAATTGTGGCAACTACAATAACTTTGTTTGTGTACACAGCTATGAATTGTTTGATATTCATAAAATACATCTTCACCACCAGGAAAAACATTCTTTAGATGAAGATAGAAGAATTAATTGTGGTAAGCTACAATACAATCTTTAAAATGTATGTCATGCCCGAAAACAAATAAGAAAAAGATATAGAAAAATCAATACAAAGGCAAAACGACATGGATTGAATATGTAATAATAATTATGACTAATAAATATTATAAAGAAAGATCTAGAGATTAACGATTTGGATAGAAGTATGGTCATGGATAGAACATTATGGCGGAAGTTGATCCATGTTGCCGATCCCATTTAATGGGATAAGGTTTGGTTGTTGTAGTTATGACTATAAAAATATGAAAGTCTCAAAAATCAAACCCGGATTAGGGAGTCATATTATAATAATAGAGTATCATTCAGAAGTTTTTCCATTCTTTTGAGAAATCACTAAAGATAACAAGCAATCCAAGGATAAGCAATATATGAACTCATTGATTTAATGTAACTAAAATAACTACTGATAAATTATAATAGTTATATATGGTGATTGGTGAAAGGATCTGGAATGTTGGGAAGTAAAATACAACCGAAGATAAATTTCTCTAAAAACCAGAACCTGTAGCCAAACATAAACAATGAGGCAACTATAACTTACTACCAGTTTTAGCATCTTGGGAAAAGAAAAGGGAAACATTGTTGGAGGTGGAAAGGGACGTGATGAAGTTTACCTGGTTTGCAGTGGTTTCAACCACAAGCCTCTTCAACTCTTTGTCGAGACCAAGCCACTGGTAAGTAATGCAGTACAGATGGATTAAAAAACAAAGCCGGACAATTCAAATAAAAACAGAATACACGCTCAAACTCTCAAAATCCACAAAACTTACCACCCATCCAGAGCCCTGAAGAGCTGCACCTTCAGCATTAATCTTTTGAATCAATGCTTCAAGAGATCCAAAGTTTGTGTCAATGGCCCAGCCCAGAGATTCCTTTGGTGGTTCACCACCTCCTTCCTGCATAAGGTGTGAAGTATTAGGTAAAACAGTCACCAGATACAAAATTGTTTACATGAAACGGAATCAAGCATAAACTTACACGAACAGGAGCCAGATTTTTCCAGAAAATGGAATGGTTGATATGACCTACAGTAAATGATTATTAATAACATAAGAAAAAAATTATCCATATAAAAATCACGAAAAATCTTTTAAAGCTACTCCTTTGAAAATTTTCCTTCTAATTAACCAGAAAATCAAATATTAAAAAGAAAATTGAAAAAAGGGGAAAAAACCTCCGCCGTTGAATTTGATGGCATTCTGGAGCTTAACGGTGGTAGATGGATCAGCTTTACCAACGGCATCGTGAAGCTGCTCAAGAGCTTTGTTGTAATTGGTAATATAAGTCTGGTGATGTTTCTGATGGTGGATTTGCATGATTTCTCCGCTAATGACAGGCTCCAAAGCGCCGTAGTCGTAAGCGAGATCCGGTAGCGTGAAGACATGCAAACCGCGGGATTGAGTTGATGCGGCGGCTATGGCTGCTCCGATTGGTTTTGCATCGTTGCGGAGGACGGAGGATAGGGTTTTTCTGCAGAGTAGGGTTCGAGCGGCCATGGATGGAGAGAAATGAGAATGCAGATTCTGGAAGAAGTCTAGAGTGATGGATTCGGTAATTTGCAGATGGAGTTGAGTGGACTATATAAATGGATGACAAGTAGTAATATTATTTTTTTTAAAGATGAATTATTATGCCACTCTTATTTACTTTTTGTGAATTATTATGCTACTTTTATTTTGAGCTAGTAATTAATTATTATGCTACTGCCTGTCCATGGTAGAACTAGTCTTGATAGTTAACATGAGAGTAAATTATTAAAATGATCATTATTTTTTAAAAGAAATTATTAAATTGGTCTGTCTATCTTAGAAATTAATGCGATAAGAGTTTTCAAAAGAGATGAATGAAAGTTATCTATCACAAAAGTATCTGATATAAGTTGGATAACATCATCTCTAATTATATGTCAAAACTGTTTAAAGAAAATACCATGGAGTCCATCAGGACCAGACGTTTTGAAGAAGTACATTTGATTCAACGCATAAGTAATTTCTTCCCACTTGTTGAATCAAAGAATGATGGACTTCTTCAGCAAGGAACGAAGGCATACTTGAGTCACTCATACTAGTAGGGAGTATAAGAGATATATGACAAAAAAGAACTTTAAAGAAAGCCAATGCTTCTTTCCTAAGAATAGTGTCATCATTGCACCAAGCACCATTAAAATAAAATTACCAAGCTCAACAAGTTGGGTGGTCTTGGGATCCAGAAAGCAAGAGAGGTCAATACTTCTATGTGGGTAAGCTGGTTTGGGATCTCCACAAAGATTGTGATTTTCTATGGCTCCAAGTTTTGAAGCATAAGTACATTAGTGAAGAAATGTTCCTTAATATGAAAAAGAAATTTGGACTACATACTTGAAATGCAATTATAAAAGCTCTCTCTGCTCTTGAAGATCACTTTGAATTTATATTAGGGGACGACAACTCCTCTTTCTGGTTTCCCAATTGGTCAGAGGTATGGAAATTAGCGGAGCAGGTTCTTTATGTGTAGGGGTGTGCAAAATAACCGATAACCAAAAACCAAATTGCTATCCAAAATAAATCACATTTAAAAGTCCAACCCAAACTTATGTTTACAAACTGGTGGCTCATTAAGAAAAAACCGGTACCCGTTATTACAAACCGGTTCAAGTATGGGTATACTCCAAAATAAACTCCAATTAATCATCACTAATTATTCCTGATTTTCAATTAATTCTTCATTAATCACAATTACTTAAATTAAAGCTCAAAATTAGGACAAAAAGGGATTAGGTTTAAAAAATGTGACCATTGGATTTGAAAGTTCTTCTTCCTCTCCTTCACGATGGCGCCGCTCACCTTTGATCAACCAATCAACACCGCTGTACGCGGTCTCATCCTCCGCCTCACCTCTCTATCAATTATCCACTCATATCTCTCAGTTCATTTCGTTTATGAATCGTTGTTGCATCGTGAAATAGACCGGCTTCCTGAGAGTTGCAGAATGTTGCGAGTTCGTCGCGGGGCATTGATGTTGAAGAAGGAAATCGTGTGATTGTTGATGTATTGAAACAGTAACACAATGTTCCATCTTGGTTTTAAATTGGTTTTTTTATAAAACTAGTTTTAAACTGTTTTTTTTTATAAAACTGGTTTTTTAAAAGAAAATAAAAATTGGTTATGAGAGAACCGGTTTAAAACCGGGTTTTTTGTTAAAACTAGTTTTTGTGAAAAACTGGTTTAGAACCGAACCTAACCATATGTAAACCAGTTTTAAAAAAATAAACCGATTTTAATAAAATAGTTTTAAGATCCAAACCAAACCATATATATGGTTCAATTTGGTTTGGTTATTGATCCATGCACACCCCTATTTATGTGGATATCCACGATCTGAAAATGCGAGTGAACGATGTTTACTTGGATGGAAATTGGAACTTAATTCATTATATATTAATATTTATCTAAGTGTTTGTGACTGCCTAAAAGCGCTCCCCGCTTGTTTGAACTTTATGGTGCCTAATTGATTAACCTAGAAAGGGAATTTAGATTGTATCTATACTGCTCGAGATGGTTATAACTAGCTCAATAAACTTGAATTTGTTAAGAATACAACGGACAATAATTCTTGGAAGTGGGAATGGCATATTTTTGCTCCTAAGGTGAAATTCTTCCTTTCCCTTTCTACGAGATCAATGTTATTTCATCGTGGTATGCTCTAGACAGATCTATGTCCTAGATGAAATCAGGCCGCTGAGACGATTCTACATTGACTGAGAAAAAGTGAATTTACTACTCGCTTTAAAAAATTTATTGCATTTTTGAACCCACTATTCTTTCAAGGGGATAGTTTATATGATTGGATTAGACATGACATTGATGGTGGATCTGTCATTTTGGATGCTTGCTGGTGGTTGTGGCGCGCTAGGAACAAATTGTGTATTATTATTGAATTGGTACCTTCATATACTTTGAAACACATCACAATGAGTTATGCTAATATGTTAGCTAAATGTTTTCTCAAGCATAATTTGTCTCATCCAACAAGAACGGTCATGTGGAGTTCACACAAAGATAGTAATATGATTTTGAATGTTGGTGGTAGTAGTCTCATTAATCCCGGCGTCTTGGGTTTCAGTGGATTGATTCAAAATGTTTATTTCGCTTATGTTCACAATTTCGTGGGTAATATTTGTTATTCGAACATCCTTCACGATGAGATGATGGTGCTATATCATGGTTTGCATATGGTATGGGAACTTGGCATCAAATAAATGATGTATTATTCTGACTCCAACTCTGTTATCAAGCTTAACTCAGAGACGGTTAATGTTTGATATCACTATACCATGATTCTCCACAACATTAAAAAGCTTCTCACTAGAGAATGTCGAGTTCAAATAGTTCATACTCTTAAGGAGGGGAATACTTGTACTAATTCTTTAACAAAACATGTGTCTGTTAATGATGCGGCCTACTGGTCTTTTACGAAACCTCCTATACGAGTCATCACTCTTCTGCTAGCTAACGCTAGTGGGACTTTATTTTTTAGATAATTTCTTATTTTTTTATTTTCCTTTTCCACTTGTACCAAAACAAAATCAATCATTTTGAACCGAGTGTTATGGTTAACTCAAAGAGAGCTTCTCTTTCAATTTCTATCAAGTATATTAATACCTCTTTTGTATCTTGTCTACGACACGACTTCTCTCTCAACGAACAAAGGCACATCTCTTTCCTCTCTCAACGATTGATGGTGTGATGCTTCTTCTCTCATTTATCAAGATTCGATGTTCTCCATTTCTTATCACGAATGTAACATGTTTTGTAGGTTTATTGTTGTGAAAAATTATTTTTTCGATGATTTTTTTTGAAAATTAGTTGTGAAATTTGTTTTGAATTAGCGAAGGAGTTTAAAACACAACATATTCTTTAAATAGTACATATTCTTCAAATAGTACATGAATTCATCAAATTTAAAACACAACATATTCTTTAAATAGTACATATGAATTCAAACATTAGTTAATACATTCTTTTAATAGAACAAACCACTACACTTGAACCTAGGAAATTATCTCCTCCACTAACAACCTTAAGAGATGATTCTAAACAAGTGTTACTTCTAAACTAATTTTCCACGTAGACATTTAAAGAAACAATATATATATATATATATATATATATATATATATATATATATATATATATATATATATATATATATATATATATATATATATATATATATATGTGTGTGTGTGTGTGTGTGTGTGTGTGTGTGTTTGCGTGTGTGGTAACGAACACCGTCAAGAACAATTTACAACTATGAGAAAGATTGAGTTTCTTGAACAAACACAAGAAATCCTCCAGTTTTACAAAAGAGAGAGAAGAGGGATGAAGAAGAAGTCATGATTGATTATAATTGTTTCAATATTCACTTTCTCAATTAGAGTTAAAATATTACTAATGAATAACAACAATTAATGCTCTCTCAACAACATGAGGGAACCAATCAATTTATAAACTACTAAGCTAATTTAAACAACAAGCTAACTTACACAATTGGGCTAACAGACTGGCCCAATTCGACATGCTAACAATGCAACATATTTCGATAACTGCATGCTTGAACAAACTTCGACTACAAAATGCAAGACTCCAACTTCTGTCGAACCAACTCTTATCGAACTAGAGCTCGACCCAATTACCTCAAATCTCCACTTTGGAACAAACTATACAACAACAAAGGAACAAACTAGCTTTTTTCATGCAGCTTTATCAACTGCATATAGTGAAAAAACTTGCAACTTGACAATATCTTGGTGATCATATTAGTAACGTTGTCTTCAGTTGAAACCTTCAGCATTTGGACTTCTCAACGCTCGATTATCTCTCTCATGAAATGCAGTCTACACTTGGACTTCTCCACGCTGTGATTGGTGTAATGCATATCATATTTAATAGTGATTGCTCGACCTTGAAGTTTCAGCTCCTTAGAAAAACCTTCAAGCCACAACGCTTCTTTCATAATTTCAGTAAGCGCAATATATTCCGCTTTAGTGGTTGATAAGGCAACAACCTTCTAAAATGTCGCTTTCCAACTGATTGTTGTGCCAAACATAATGAAAACATATACATAAATAGATTTTCTAGAATTCATATAACCTGCATAATCAGAGTCAACAAATCCTTAAATTTCTACTTTGCTATCATCACCATAGACTCCACCATAAACTAGGACTCTGCTCATAGAGGTATTTATTTACCTTAGAATCCTCTTCAAGACTTGCCACTGCGTCTTTCAAGAATTGGCCATATACCTGCTCACAAGGACTTTGCTATCATCACCATAGACTCCACCATAAACCAGGACTCTGCTCAAAGACGTATTTATTTATCTTAGAATCCACTTCAAGACTTGCCCCTGCGTCTTTCCAAATTTGGCCATATACCTGCTCACAAGGTTCACTGCATATGCTATGTCTGGCCTAGTGCAGACTGTAGCTTACATCAAAGAACATACTATGCTAGCATATAGTATGCTATTCATATAGGGATGTCAATGGGACGGGGCGGGGCCGGGGGATACATTCCCATCACAATCCCTGCCCTCGAATCTATTCCTCATCCCCGCTTTGGATTTCCGCTACGGGAGAATTTTGTCCCTCATCCCCGTCCCCGTGGATCCCCACGGATCCCCAAGGTTCATGTGGAGATCCATAAACATGATTTTTTATTTTTTATTTTAAACCAAATTAATAGTAAAAGCTTCAAAAACTAACCACAAGAAATTTAGAAATTATTCCTTTGTGATAAATATATTGTTTTGATAATATTTAATCTAAAAAATTGAGTGTCATGATCACCAAAATTTCAAACTAAAAAAAATTGAAATAATCTTTTAGTTTTCACTCTTTTACTAACAATACATATATATTTTAAATTTGTGTATTAGATTAATTATATGAAATGACAAATAAACTTACATAATAATTTAAAATTATATATAGATTAATGACATTATGCTATTTTAGGCAGGGTGGGGACTCCACGGGGCGGGTGATATTCGGGGAGGCTTTGCTCCCCATCCTCGTCCCCACGGGATAAAATTCTCCGTCTTTGGGGCCCCAAACGGACAATCCCCACGGGGATCCCCGCTAACGGAGGCAAGTTGACATCCCTATATTCATATATGCTTTTTTGACCTTATTACTTGGACATTAAGTTACACTTGACTTGTAATGAAGATTTTTTAGAGTCACAACAAACTTGAAATTCGACATACCAAACTTATCGAGAATCTTCCGTAAGTATGTCTCTTGAGTTAAATATAATATCAACTGCTCTCTATCTCTTCGGATGTCAATCATAAGAATTTTGGTGGCAATACCAAAATCTTCATCTCGAACTCCTGTCTGAGTTCTACCTTGACCCTCAATACTTCTTCGACATTGTCGTCGACTATAAAGATATTAGGGGTAGTAAAACAGATCATAACATTGAATTTCTATTTTTCAATTTTAATAAATCATTAAAAATAATCTTCCTCCTATATCACTAATGAAATCTAATTTTGATCTTCCTCCTATATCACTAATGAAATCTAATTTTGTAATATCTTGTCTGATTCATACAACATAATTAATTGTCCGATTAGAATTACCATAAATATAGTTGAGTTTTATAGACTTCTTTGAAATTTATATAAATCTTGATCAGATACCACAGAAAATTTATCATAAAAAAATCTTTTAAAATCATATTTAAAGTCTCCGAAAATACAGATCCAAAACATGTGCGAACATTTTAAAAATTATGGTTGTTGAAAAGTACTCCCCCCACACCATTTTTCGGTCAAGAGAGTTAGGATCACAATAAGTCATGAAACAAAGACAAGAAGCTAAGAAACGAGAGGGAAAAAGGTTTGGATATATGTATATAAAATTATGAATGTAACATGATGTGAAAACATCATCAAGAAATATCTGCTACTAATACGAGCCATATTTGTGGTCAAGATAATTGCAACATGACCATGTAATTGTTCCTCTCTCTAATATCGATAGTTGGCAAACAATTCACAGAACGCTAGACTATGAAATAAGTCGGATTTGGCAGCATTTCCTAATTCCATATGGTTTACAGGTTTTAACCCTCTATAGAAACTTTAACTGTTTCTCCACAATGATTTTACAGAGCTCATAAGCATACTAGTCTTTGTCTTTGCTCCATACAGGGGACATATGTCCAACACTGTCAGTCACAGTGCTGCTTCCTTTTTCCAAATTAATGAGAGGATCAGATTCACCTTCTCTTGCCTGCAAAGATTTAGTGGATACAGTGTCACAGAATGTTGTTTTAGTAAATGATAATGCAAAGCGCAAACACACGGGTGAAGTCTGTCGAGTAAAACCAACCTGGGATGCTAGTGCGGCAGCTTCAACGGCTTTTTGCTGATTCTCAAGAGTACAATAGTAAGAATATAGAATCATCCCAACCATGGCCAACAGAATACCCATTATGTTTCTCCAGCTGAATGGATCCTGGAGCAAAGTATAACCAAATGCTAATACAAGGCATGTCTTTAGGTGTCCAAGAACCTGATAGGTGACTGGAGATGTCTTTCCAATTACGAGAAATGTGCTAAAATTGACAGAAATTGAGATGAGGCAGGAAAGAACTATGAAAACCTGCAAATCAGAAAATAAAAACAATGAAAATGGCATAAAAAAACTATAGTCTATGTGGGGGAAAACGGAAGCTAAAGAATAATTTTCAACGCTTACCGTCACTTGTGTTGTGTACTTGAAAGCAAATACATTTTGACTGGTCAAAAGTTTATCCAGATACGGACCAGAGATTAGCAGGGTTGCGGCTTGGTATGGACATGATTGGTATAGAAGCTGGGTGGAAGAAACCTTATACTTCTTCTGGATAGTGTTTGTCATCTGAAAGCAGCTAATTAAGGACAATACACTCAAAGAAAAGGAGCCAATTAACCATGAAATTTTATCAGTCAACCATTTTTTGTAAACATTTCAAGTGCAATATGGAGATATATTTCTCCTAATTGTGTTCAAATGACACAAATGATAGCCTCAAGATAAAAAATCGGTACTTGCTCAACGACAAGCAGAATGAGCATAGAGAGCTGCTTGCAGGTTAATACGAAAGGCAAGGGATATTCTGCATAATAACCCTTTGTGCATTTCATGTACCTTAGAACAAATTATCATCTCTCAAGTGCTCAAAGGCAAATGCATGATGTTTCTTTCCCTAAACCTTGAACCCTAGTTAGCAGACCATATCATCAAAAACCATCTAATTGGCGAAGAAATGGGGCATTTAGAAACATGTTTGAAACTTGAGTCCCATGATATATATTTCAATTCAAATTATAACAAAATGATCTCATAATATTGATACAAAATATAAGTGAAACTAATTATTTTCAAGGATACAATCTGAGCAACACATGTTGTAATCACTGCCAGAAGAGATAAGAAAGATCCCAGAGCATTCAATTGCAAATCAGTGACTGTTGCAACCCCAACACCCATAAGGAGGATAGATAGGGAAAATTGAATTCTTTTACTGCAATGACAATGAAAAGAGAACAATTAAAGCTAGTTTACAATTTAAAAATTAATGGAAAAACTATTAAAAACAGCAACGCTTGGGCATTAAAAATGGGCATGAGGGCATGACTACTGGATACCATAATATTTCAGGTAAAAAGAATGAGCCAGAGAGGGCGTGGAAAATTTGAGAACAAGAAAAGATAACAGACAAAATAGGTAGGTTAATAAACAATTATTGACTGGTACATACTTAACCGCCAAGATATTTAAGTATGTAGCGACAACAAGGATAAGATATTTAGGTATATAACGACAAACAGACGTACAAAAATCATCGTATGGACAGGAAGTTAAATAGAACCTGAATTTCTTCCCGAGAAATAGGGTCTCCAAGAGTACAGTACAAGGAATGATTGCAAGCTTAGTCATCTGAATACAAATATCAAAGACATTCAAAATCAACAACAAACGAATCAACGTGTGAGACAAACAGAATCAAAACAAAAACCATACTTGATAGAAGCCGACAGAATTGAACCCCAAGCTCAAATTCAAAAGTCCAATTGAGATTCCATTTAAAATCCCAAATCCAACAACGGCTTTTTGCTCAAAAGCTTTATGCTCAAAGAATCTCATTTTGAGTGCCAAGTGAAGAGAACAAAATGTGACAAGTAGATGCCAGCTTGTCAAAGTTGTAGCTGCAATAAAAAGACAATTTCAACTTGAATTCAGACAATTCACAAAATATAAAAGTGAAAACTCAAATTTTCAAATAGTGATATTCTTTATGAGGCAACTTTTACATTATTCCAATTACTCAGTTGCAGTGTCAACTTCAGGAAGTATGACATAATCCTAGATTCCGTAACGGTTAACAAATACAACAAATAATCTATACTTCCAAAGAGCCAATATTTAATTTGGAAAAAGAAAGGATACCAACAACTTGATTAATAGAGCCACATTCCCACGAAGCGTATCAAGAAAAACTACATTCCATTTCCAAACATAAAGCCAAATGATAAATTCTAAAATTTGACAAACCCGATTTGAAGTTCTAGTTTTACTACATTCCAATTCCAAACATAAAGACAAATGATAGATTCTAAAATTCGAAAAACCCGGGCAAAAGTTCTACTCTTACTACATGCATAAAAGCTTGAGTTGGTGGAAAACGATTGCCGAACAAAACCAAAAATGAAGTACATCTCAATTTCCATCTTCTCATATTTCTACTAATCCAAACAAGTATAACGTAACTTTCATCCCAAAATTTCCACAAACACACACCCTAAGATGCAAGTAGCATCATCACTGAATAATTCAAACAACAAAAATTGCAAAATCTAGAGTATGAAATTCAAACAAAAACCGAATTCTAACAACAAATCACACAAAACAAAGCTCAATTGATGCTATTAGAACCCAAACAAACCAGCATAAACATAAAATCAGCAGAAACACAAAATTGAAAAAAATTACCAAAAATAAAATGCAGTGAACTCATGAGCGCCTTATTGCAAATAACAATGGAGACAGAAGAAACCACAGAAAGAGTCAAAGCGCCAACAGTCCCCAGCTGAAAACGCTCACCCTCACCCATCTTCGTCTCTGCTCAAAAACCTAACCAACTGCAACAATAAAAATTCAACAAAGAAACAGAAAAAGAATCAAACAAGATATAAATTAGAGCGAAAAATAAAACCCTGAAAATGAAATGAGATTTTACCGAAAATGAGTGAAAAGGGGTTTTGTGATTTGGGAGAGATTTAGATCGAATCAAGAGCTGTAAAGTAAGCAAGTGGTGATTTATTATAATGATTTGGGTTTTGGAATGTTGCTGTGAGTTTGTGATGCATTGAAGAAAGAAGAGAGAAAAAGAAGAGAAGAGATTTGTGAATTAGTACTACACAACTACTACAACACTTCACACAACACTGCAGTTTTTATTTTTTTCAGTATACGCGCTTTGTACATCAAATCGGTGATGTACGAAATTATATTATTTTGGTTATTAAAAAGATAAATTTTTATTTTATGATATTTATCTAAGGGAAATGTCAGTGTCCTTGGAACATTCTTTAAGTGATTAAAGTAGTAAGTTTTTATTAAAATATGTGTACTTAATGCATTAAAAATATATTGAAAATAAAAAGTTAACTTTTATAAAAAATATTTTATTTATTCAGTATACTTAAAGAGTGTCCTAAAAGTACTAGTTAGCAAGATCCATTATTTGAATATATTAAAATTATAAATATGTTATTAATTAAGAGAATATCTTAATGTATTCCTTTGTAATTTTAGACACTTAGAGTAATTTCGTCTATATTTCTGTTTTCGGTAAGTAAAAAAGGTATTTCCAAAAATATATCTCAAAAATAGAAAAATATTTTTGAAAGTGCACATAATATTTAAAAAGGCTCAGGAGTAGAATAAGAAATTCTCTTTAATTGATGAATTTAGTAAATTTTTGATACTTTTTAATTTGAGTTGAATATCATTACCCTTAGTATTAATTGATTTAAAATTTTAATTTTTTAAAAAATAATGTACCATTGAATATTTTTAGTTTTATTTTTCTTTGAAGAAGGTACTAGTACCCAAACAAATTCAAGGGTACCAGAGTTCACCTTGATACATTCTAAAATTAAATAGAGTATAATTTGTATAAATAAATAGTCGTAGTAGTAGTTGTTTACGTGAGATGGAAAAAGAATTTGGTAATCCGGCAAAATTAATGACTTCCGTTACATCAGCCGTCGACACGGGTCCAGCCCATGTTCAAATGCTTTTTGCCATTTTAACTTTTCATACTCTATGTACTAATAAATTAACTTTTGTTAAACTACTAAATTATCTTCATTGTCTTATTAGACTTATGTAAGTTAAATAGATTTATGATATTAAGGTTCTGATGGGTAATATATGTTTTCGAGCGTTTTATGTCTTATAAGTTCATATGATAATTTAGACTCGTTTAGTAACGGTTTTTTCATCACAAACTTATAGTTTATTTTACCAGCTTATAACTTATTTTCCAGACGATATTTCAAATAGGATTTTAGCTTATGTCTTATAGCTTATTATATTTTCTTCCTTTTTTATTCTTATTATTTTAATTAAAATCCATTTTAAACTCTTAGAATTTATTTTAATTTAAAATAAAATAATTCTATATTAAATATCTTTTATGTCATTTTATATTTATAAGTTAATTGAACCGCTAATTTTAACAAACACTTCAATGACCTTATAAGCTATTTGTCTCAATCATCCGCTACAAGTTATAAGTCATCAGTCATCAGCCATCAGTCATAAGTTATAAGATATCAGCTAGCTTATCAATCATCCGCTATTTTTACCAAACAGACCCTAAGTTTACGTAACTTAAATAAATTTGTGAGGTTTTAAATCCGTTTGTTTTATTTTTTAAAAATGATATTTTATTTAAAAGTATTTTTTAAAATATATTTTTAAATATTAAAAATATATTTTTTATAAATTGAAAAAATAATAACATAAATGGATGGTGGCGGGACGGGGATATCCGAATCCAACCCGAACCCGTTTGGGACGGGTTTGGGTTTTAATTCTTCATCTTCGTTTGGGTTTGGGGCGGAGAATGAGGATTTTTTGGGGATTCGAGTTTGGGTTTGGGGGAGGTAAAATTTGTCCCCGACCCGCCCCGTTGCCATGCCTAGATAGGAATTGTAACACCCCGATTTTCATATTTAATGATTTAGTGTTATTTTGATGTTTTTATTGATTTATTGGGTAAATTTGCTTTGATGTTATATGATGATTGTGGTATTGGAGGGTATGTATCATTTGAATAGAGTGTAGTGCCTTTGATTAGAAGTTGTAGAATCAATTAAATCAATATAATTAGTTGTAATTATTTATTTGATTTATTAGAAAATTATATGATTTAATATGATTAGAATAAGAATCAATTTTTAGATTTAATAATAATAATAATAATAATAATAAATCAAATAATATAAAGTGTGTTGATATTGGGGGCAAATTAGTATTTGCGCGAGGATAAGTTGGGGGCAAGGTGGGTATATCATAGAAAGGGTCTATTTTAAAGAGAAAATTATGAGGGTTAAGGGTTTTGTTGCTGATACGTGAAAGTTGGAGAGAACGTGAAAAAGAGGGCAAAGAGGCTAGGGTTGGAGGTTGAAGAAGAACACTAAGATCAAAGCTACTAAGATTTTAAGGTAAGGGGAGTTTTATCATTGTTATTATAATTGATTTAAGGTTTAGATAATTGTAGGTTTTATTTGGGGTTTTGTTTGATTGATGAAATTGGTGCGAATCATTGTTTGACTATATGAATGGATGAATCTTTGAAGAACGTATGATGTTAGGACCTCTAAATAAGTGTTATAGGTTGTTATAGATGTTATATAATCATAGGATTTCAAATTTTGAACTTGGGAATTTTTACGGAATCAAATTCGGAGGTACGAAAGGCCTCCAACGGTGAAAAATTGCACTGCAGCAGTTCTGTCTGCACCACGGTCGTCGTCTCTAAATGGCATTCGTCGTGACAGTTCAGCAGCAAAATAGAATTTTGAAATACTCGTAACTTTTGAACTGTAACATTGTTTTGAGCACCGTTTGAAGCGTTGGAAAGCTAACAGAATTATCTATACCCTAGTAGAATAAAATGAATCATAACATGTAGTTTTATAGTGATTGTGTCATGATGAGTTTATATATCGAAATAATCGTATGTATGCTTTCTATGATGAATTGATGTCATTATGATTATGATGCATTTATTATGAAGTGTTTGGTGATGATTATATAAGGACGATTCTATGATGATGATTCTATGATGATGATTATGTAATGGTGAATATGTGATGTGTTAGATGAAGTTGATGTTCAGAATGTTTTGAATGTGCATACATGCCTTGTGAAGTTAGTTATGATTACTATGATGGTCATATGAATGGTGGTGCATTTTGACTAGCTGTGGTCACACTTATTTTTTGTTGGTACAATCATGCATTCATGGCATGTATAATCGGACGTTGGTCCAGTGATGTTTGTGGGACAATGTGTCCAGTGATGTTTGCAGAACGATTGGTCCAATGATGGCATCAATCACATAGTGTGGATTGGGTGCAATACCGTGAAGTGCTCTGGTTCCAAACGGGAACCGATCATATTGGTGGGGATCTTTGGAGAACGATGTTTGAGTAATCAGTGAAGTTTTGGTACCACATGCATGAGTCTTATGAAGTTGCATTTCAGTATTTGTGGCATTGCACAATACTTGGATTAAATGATGTATTTGATTGATGCTTGGATTATGATATTCTGACGTGAAGAGTTAGTGATTACTATTATGTTAAAGAATGCAGTAAAGGATGTTATGTTGTTGTTGTTTCCTTGATATCACTACTATATCTATTCCTTATTTCTTTTATAATGATTATGATTTACTCACCCTTTTTGCTTGGAAATATTGCCTCAAAACATGGGTAACTTGCAGGTGATCAAGATTAGTGCAGGAACCTTAGAAGATAGCCCAGCGTGTTTTTATTTGCTTTTCGTAGAATAAAGAGAGTCTTACTCTGATACGTAACATCAGATTGAGATCGATTGATTATGAACCTTGTGTTCCTTTGTTATTACGAGATTTTATATTACTTTCACGACTCTTATCTTATTTTTGAATCATGAAGTTATAACATGAAGTATGATGATTTTGTTGAAGTTCAAACTACCTTTCATGATATTTGAAATATTTTATAAAGAAGCTTTGAGACTCAATTATTTCGCTGTAAAGTTTGAAATAGTTTGGTTGGAAATGCCAAAGATGCTATTTATGTTTTCAAGTTTTTTTTTTGTAACCCGTGCTATGGAGCAGGATTAATTGTTGTATGACGTTTTACGAAGATGTGACATCCTTACTGTTGTTTTACGTTTATTTATTTATTAAAAATATTTGTGAAAATCGTGGGGTTTTAGAATGGTGTTACAGGAATGAGAGCAACAAGTGATAATATTAATAGCTAAGTAGAAGAGCTTATTACTTACCTATGGTTATGCATGGTAAATATGTAATGACAAATTTTACCCCTGACAAGTTTTCTTACTGTTAACACCGAAATCTCCATTTTACTTCCTATCATTTACTTTCACACATTAAAGTTGTTAACCATTATCTACTTAAAATCTTAAAACTATTGAACAATCTTTAAACGGAAAATACTTACATAGACACAACCATAACACCTGTATCTACACACGACCAATCATAATTTTTTTATTAATTAAAAAATAAAAATAAAATTGTCTCTCTCCTCTATTGTCTCAACCACCCCATGATGCTAATTAAAAAAGAAATTAAAATTTAAATAAATTTAAGTTCTCTCTCTTCTCATTGATTGTTCCTAAAAATATGGATTTATATTCATATCCATGCAAGTATTTCTCTCTTTAAACACTACCAGTCTCTGTGGATACAATAATTATAAAACTTATTTTTGTACTTGCAACAATGCATAAGTGTAATTTTTGTGTATTCCCAAAATTAGTTCATTATCCCCAACAATAAGATTTTTTTATCTGCAGAGTCAAATAATACATTTCCTCTTTTATTTCAATAATGCTCTTCTCTCTGCTCTTATATCGATTCTCTTTAAAAATGTATAATTTGATTTTACTTTTGGTCTTTGCTCAAATAATAGTGCCAGAGGTTCTGCTTTGGGCAACTATAGATGTAATTTGGACTGGAATTGTAATTCAAGATGCATAAAAAAAGCATTATGTTTAGTGTAAACACACTGCGTCCTGACTCGTAAAAACGCAGAGCATCATACTAGATAGTTGTGCGTCCACTACTATCATGCCCTTTACTGGATTAGGCTTGACTTCATCTCAAGCCTTCAGTTTGCTTGTTCTAGTTCATAATTTCCCTATTTTTACTATGTTCACATCATTAACTTCATTGGACTTGGTCTTTACCTTCTTGGCTTTTAGTTAGATTATTACATCATTAGAAAAATATACAAATTGCCAACAAATATTTGACCAAATTACCAAATTAATAAGAAAATTATGTTTAATAATTATTTTGGGCTAAACTTGTTTACAAAAATTATTAGCCTAAAACTTATGGAAATATATTATTCTTATTCACTATTTTAAATATCAATCTGATTTACATTTTTTTCTTCTTGAATGGGGCATTATAAATTTTTTTAGTCAAAAAACTGACACAAACTATCTCAAACTATATCCCTTAGGGCGTAGCAATTTGTTGATTATAAAAATATTTAACTTTCAACAAATGAATTTGAAAGATCAATCTAGGATATAAGTTAGACCATATTAAATTCTTAATTGATATGACTACTTGTTTTAGTTTTTGTTAACGTTTGAATAACGTATAGGTCTTTGTGTTTTAAACATAACGGAAAATGCATAAGAAAAAACAATAAATATTCAGTAAAGGAAAGTAAATGTTGGGAAATTAAATATGTGTATATTAATAGTAACGAAAAATATATATTATTCTTATTCACCTTACTAATTAAGACTTTTTTCCTTAGTGCGTGTGAAGATGTATAGTCTTTATCTTGATATGATTTTGAAAGGAAAATGAAGCTCCCTAACAAAAATTAGTTATAGAAAATTTAAAACTAATCTCCTCATATAAGTTCCATGTTCGTAAACACCTTGAACTTACTATGAGAAAAATATTATCTCAAGACATGCACACTATATTCAAAGTCTTTAATAAGTGGCATTTCTAGAAATTTTATACTTTTCAAATAAAGAGATGCATTTACTAATTTCAAAGAAGTACAAGTACTTCAAACTCTAATTGTTAATTTTTACATATAATACATAGAAAAGTTGTCTAATGGTTTGTGAACTCATGCTAATATCAAAATAAAGAGAGTGTAATTTTGAAATGCTCATGCTACAATCTCAATACATGATTATTCAATAATTCAATAAATAAAATTTTGAAATGTTTTTATATATGTAATATAATGTGAAAAATATCCAATTTTGTTGGCTCAAACTTAGACAATATCTAAGATTTCTTTCCCCTACTAGTATGTTATTGGTTGGCTACCAATGCACATAATGCTAAATTAATAGTACGGATTGAATCAATTCACCCACTTAACATTTGAGTTTTACAAACTTTCTAACTAAGGATAAAATTTCTTTATAATTTGATATACTATTCTCACAGGCCATTGTAAATATTCATACACAACTAGTCTTTTTCTTTGTTCCAAACAAGGGGCCTTTTGTTTAATATTGCACTTCCATTTTCCACATTAATGAGAGGATCCAATTCATCTTCTCTTGCCTACAAATTTCATATAAAAAGAAATCAGAAACTAGTTTCTCATATTGAATAACCAATAAAAAAAAGCAAGTGAATACGAACAAACCTGTGATGCTTGTAATGCAGTTTCAGCTGCTTTTTGTTGATTCTCAAGAATGCTAGAGTACGAATATAAAAGCATCCCAACCATGGCCACCAAAATTCCCAATATGTTCCTCCAACTAAAAGGGTCACGAACAATAATGTAGCCAAAAGCTAATACAAGACATGTCTTAAGATGTCCAAGAACCTGATAAGTGACTGGAGATGTCTTTCCAATTACAAGAAATGTACTAAAGTTTACTGAGATAGAAATAAGGCATGAGAGAACAATGACAAACTGCAATACATAAAATAAAAAAGCAAAAAATTCATTAGTAAATTGGAGGATTTTGATTTCAACAATAAATAACACATGAGGAGTTATTTTAATCTCACCGTGACTTGTGTAGTGTACTTGAAATAAAAAACATTTAGGTCAGTGAGAACTTTATCCAAATATGGCCCGATTATCAACAAGGTTGCTGCTTGATAAGGACATGTTTGATATAAAAGTTGAGTAGAAGAAACTTTAAACTTTTTCTGGATCGTATTTGTCATCTGAAATGTGCTTGTTAAGATCTTAACAAGATATTATAATAAACACACAAATGAAAAATTCTAAAAATAATCATTTTTTCTAATGAACTTAAAAGGATACAATTTGAGCAACACAAGTTGTTATCACTGCTAGAAAAGATAAGAAAGATCCTAGTGCATTAAGCTGCAAATCCGTAACGGTTGCAATTCCAACACCGAAAAGAAGAATTGCAAGGGAAAATTGTATTCTTCTACTGCAGATATAGAAACATAAAGAACTATTAGATGCCTTGAAACATTAACAAATGACGAATGTGATGAACCAATATAGAAATGAATCAAGGATAAATAAGACCTGAATTTCTTGCCAAGGAAAAGGATCTCCAGAAGAATGGTACATGGAATTATTGCTAGCTTTGTCATCTAAATGCATATGAAATAAAGTTTATTCATAAAACCTTGAAAAAAATTCTTGAACACAATAAAGACTTAAAAAAAATCACCTGATAGAAGCCAACAGAATTGAAACCCAAGCTCAAATTCAAAAGTCCAATTGAAGTTCCATTGAGAATTCCAAATCCCATCACAGCTTTTTGATCAAACGGCTTGTGCTCAAAAAGTCTCATTTTTAGTGCCACATGAAGAGAACAAAATGTAACAAGAAGATGCCAACTTGTCAAAGTTGTAGCTGTAGCATGAGAATCCACAAAAAATCATTTGGTATTTTATCAACATTTTGAAACAATCAAAACCTTAACAAACTTACCGAAAATAAAATGTAGTGAACTCATCAACGCCTTGTTACAAATGACAATGGACACAGATGAAACCACCGATAGACTCAACGCACCGATAGTCCCCAACTGAAATTTTTCTCCCTCTCCCATCTTCTTCTTTGTTATTCTGAAGAAAAAATTATGATAAGGTGATGAAATTTTATTGCTATACAGAAAAATAAATCAGATAATCAAATGACAAGGTTAACGAAACCGAACCAAAGAAATGAGAACTGGAGTTAGGTGACAATGGTTGGGGTTTGTGAAGGTGACAATGCTTGGGGTTTGTGAAGGTGGTGATGGTTGTTTGTTGCAATTTGCAAAGAGGAGAAGAGAATTAAAAAGTTTAATTTTAGTTTCAAACAAATAAAAGCTAATTAATATTCAACACTAATTTTTGTTGAAACTTTACTAAAATATTCTTGGTTTTGCGATGCTCGCCTCACTTTTTTCATCTCAAAATTGATGATAGGTGAAAATATAGTGATTCAGGTTTAGGTTGCCATAATCTCATATAAGATATACTCACAATCAAACCCCTAGATTTATGCCGGATATATTTTTTAAAAATGTCTTAAATTTTATTGAATGCATTTAATTTTTATTGAATGTATATGATTTTATCTGCATTTTTCATTGTTATTTATGTATGATAATAATGTATTTACATGATTTTATTCAATGTATATGGTATATTTGGGTGTCATGTGCCCATGTCATTCATGCAGACTTTAGTCTTTGTATATCTCAAACTAAATAAATGTGATTCATTTATTAATATTTTTTTAGAATTATAAATAATTTAGTTAACATATGTAATATTTTATGCGGCGACAATAATTTTTATGAGTATAAATCAAATTTGTTATTCTTAACGCTTAAAACACATACAAAATTGCAACAACTATTTATTCTAGAGGATTGTCGGATTAATTTTGTTATCACTTGTTCTAACACTTACTTTTTTAATGGATGAGATACATGTGAATCTCTCACTTTAGAGTGAGTTAACATAAAGTGATGATACTCATCTTTACTTTAAACTTTGATGTTTTTATAAAGCAAAAATTATTTGTCCTGTGTATGTAACAATGTTATAAATATAATTACAAAGTATCTACTATATTCTAAGAGTGATTAATCTTTGCTAAATATTTATTAGACATAAAATAATTTATCCTATATAAATGGTAGATTTCTACTTATCACAAGGTGTACAAAGAATAGATCTAAACATCGCAAATATAAAAAACATTCAACACCATTACACTATTCAAGGAGAACTTTGCAAATCATTATGGTTCTATATGACTTAAGAGATTAATCTCTCTTACTGTGCATAAAAGATATTCAATTTACTCAAAACTATTTAATAATCATTTTTAGACAAATTACTAGTCAATAAATAAATTTGAAAGACGAATATTCATGTATTAGAAAGTCAAAGGTGAGACTTGACTTGAAATCTATGTAAAATCGGATGATCATGTGTAGAATGGGTCGTGTAACCATCTACTAGACTGACACTCATGGAAAGGGCAATACTTATCTTTATCTTGGCAACATGGAGAGTTATTTGAGCACTATAAAAATGAAATCGTTCCTATCCATCCAATTTGTGTAAAAACACAAATGATTGTTACCATGGACAAAGTTTACAAATGAGCATTCAATCTTGTATCAAAACTTGAAAGCATTGTGGAAAGTCTAAGTGTTATCAATAGCCACATTAAGGGATAAACCAATCCAATTTCAAAGATGTAAATGTTCACTACACCACCCCCATTGAAATTCACACTCGAGGGAATCCATTCCCGTGCACACCATATATAAGCTCTGATTAACAATGTCATATTTTAAATTTATAACTTATGTCTTATAGTTTACGAATTTATATGTTAAAAAAGATATATTTTAGACTTGGATTCTCTTCTTCAATTTCTTCTCTCAAACTATCTCATTCATAATTTTATCTCTATCTCTTTCTTACATTTTCTCTCCTCTTACTTTTATTATATTTTATTAATTTATTTATTCTATTACACTTGTTTTAGTTGAAGGAAAATGAAGGATGAAAAGAGAGGATATACAGTAAATTTTCCTTTGGTAATCTAGATTGGAAACTCTTATCAACCCATATTCTATGGTTTCTCGAGTCTTTAAAGCAAAATATTTTCCTCAAGGATAGTAATTCTTAGGTTTGATTTTTAGTCATAATCCAAGATATATTTAGCATACTATAAGGATTTCCCAGATAATGTTTAAGGAAGGACATCATTGGAAGATTTGGGACAACTATTCTATTAACAATTAGTTAGATGCTTGGTTTCATGGTGAGGGTAGTTATCAGGTTCACACACCCCGTCCTACCTGTTTTCATTATATAGTAGTAAATCAACCTATAGATATCATTATAGGTAATTGGAAAGAACCAATTATTATAACTCTCCCTATCCATAGATATGTGAATAAAATTTTAAAGATCTCCTTTTTGAGATTAAATAAGCCAGATGAAATTATATGGAGATTTGATAGCACATATGATTGTAGTTTCAGAAATGGATATAGAGTGCGCGCAAAGTGTTTAGTCAATAAAGATGATTTAAAAGTCCACGAGTAATTGAGAACGATTGTGGAAACTATTTACCTTACCAAAAGTAAAAAAAAAAATTGTGGAGACTAGGAAGGAAATGCCTCCCACAATAGGAGAATCTTCTAACAAAAGGCATAGTTTGTACTCCAACTTGCGTGTATTGTGGCCGAGATACTAAGAACTCATAGCATATTTTCATTGTTTACCCTGATAGTGTATGATGTTGGAAGAAAGTTTCTCTTTGGTTTCCTTTACATAACCTAATGCTCTTAGCCGATGACTTTTAAGATGTTTTTTTGTGTGCAGTTTTTAAGTCATTTTAATGATGATAAAATTTCCATGTTTTCTATGATAACATGGAGTATTTGTAAAAAAAAAGGAATCTAAAGATTTGAGATGACAAATATGATTCTGTTAAATGTGTCATTATTTGGGTAACAAATATGCTTAGCTTATGGAGACATGCTAAAAAAAATCAAATGACTCAAACCGGGTTAAGTACTCCATCAAGTATTAATTAGAAACCTCCCCCTCCGGTTCTTTCAAATGTAATGTAAATGGTGCCACATTTCAACAACAAGCTTGCTCGTGTATTGGAATCCGTGTGCGAGATGATATTGGTTGTTTTGTTATGGCTAAAACATATTGGTGTCACATGAATCTTCAAGTAGTAGAGTGTGAAGCTTAGAATTTTGTATATTATGCTACAGTGGACTATGATAATGGATTTCGCAAATGTCATTTTCGAGTCAGGCTGTAAAAAAATGGTTGATGATATTCATCAAGTAACTTATAATAGATTAGAATATGTGAAATTATGTTCTTCGGATGACAAGATGTCAAACACAATTGTTGTAACAATGTGTATGAAAAATATAATGCGTAACTGACACAATAAAATCAAAAAATAAATAACACAATAATTGGTAACCCAATTTGGTGCGAAATCACATACATTAGGAGGGAATTGACCCAATGAAACCGGTCAGAATCAGTGGTGGTCATGGTGGCCGTTTCTCTTAGTCTAGGGGAGGAGGTCGCAATGGTGGTAGAAATCATGTGCAGTGCCAAATTAGTGCTAAAATAGGTCATGATGCTAAAGTCTGCTACTACAGACTCACTGTTCATCCTTCTACTGGTAATCAGTGGCGTTCACCTATAGTGCCTATGGCTTCTCCTTGGTATCAAGGTGCTCCTTCACAACAAGCTCCTAACTAGTGGTATCCACCCCAGTTTGTTCAATGGTGTGCACCTGCTACTGCTGTTAGGCCAGATAAACAAGCTCAAGCCTATGTTACTGGCTCAAATGCAGGTACAAGTCCATCTGTCTCTTCTCCTTGGCATCCAGACTCAGGTGCTACTCACCATGTCACACACTCTGCAGAGAGTTTTCTGGACAATATCTCTACTTCAGCTTCAGACCAAGTGATCCTTGGCAATGGTCAAGGTTTGTCCATCACATCCATTGGCAACACATCCTTTTACTCGCCACACAAACCACACATTACACTCACATTGAAGAATCTATTGCTAGTTCCTAATATTACTAAGAATCTTATCTTTGTCAGTCAATTTGCAAAGGATAATAGTGTTAGAACAAGATTTGTTCTGATCAATTATCTTAGTTTTGATGATAACAATAATATGAATTTTGCTTAAGATAATATGGTACTCTAATCCAATGCAATTTCCTTTTCAGGAAATATATAAAGAGTACGCATAATTCAGCGCTCAGAAGCTTTGTCTCAAAGGGTTCAGCATGCAACATCAGAACATGGTCTGGCAAGACATCAGAAGATGGTCGAAGCAGAATCAGAACATGGGTCTATGGAAGCATCAGAAGAACATGAGATCAGAAGCACTGAAGTTCTGATGGTATCACGCTCAGAAGCACTTCAAGGTCAGAAGATCAGAAGATGCTTTGCACCAAGCTGTTTGACTCTGATGATACTCAAACGTTGTATTCACAAACATCAGATCAGAAGGAAGTACAAGTGGCAAGCTACGCTGACTGACAAAAGGAACGTTAAAAGCTACTATAGGCTACGTCAGTAGACACAGCGTGAACAAGGCTCGAGGTAGTTGACAAAAGCGTATAACATTAAATGCGATGCTGTACGGAACACGCAAAGCATTAAATGCACTCAACGGTCATCTTCTCCAACGCCTATAAATATGAAGTTCTGATGAGAAGCAAGGTTAACGATTCTGCACAAAAACAACTTACATTAACTTGCTGAAACTCTGTTCTACTCAAAGCTCAGAATCTTCATCTTCATCAAAGCTCACTACATTGCTGTTGTAATATATTAGTGAGATTAAGCTTAAACGTTAAGAGAAATATCACAGTTTGTGATTATAGCTTTTAAGAAGCAATTGTAATACTCTTAGAATTGATTACATTAAGTTGTAAGGAACTAGAGTGATCGTGTGGATCAGAATACTCTAGGAAGTCTTAGAGGTTATCTAAGCAGGTTGTAACTAGAGTGATCGTGTGGATCAGAATACTCTAGAAAAGTCTTAGAGGGTATCTAAGCAGTTGTTCCTGGAGTGATCAGTGTGTGATCAGAAGACTCTGGAAGACTTAGTTGCTGACTAAGTGGAGAACCATTGTAATCCGTGCGATTAGTGGATTAAATCCTCAGTTGAGGTAAATCATCTCTGCGGGGGTGGACTGGAGTAGTTTAGTTAACAACGAACCAGGATAAAAATAACTGTGCAATTTATTTTTATCTGTCAAGTTTTTAAAGCTACACTTATTCAAACCCCCCCCTTTCTAAGTGTTTTTCTATCCTTCAATTGGCATCAGAGCGCCGGTTCTAAGGTGCAAGCACTTAACCGTGTTTAGAAAAGATTCAGGAAGAGAAAAACGCTTCAGTAAAAGATGGTTGATGAAACTGCAAAGTCTACACCTGCATCTACATCTGGCTCTGCTGAGCAACACAACAGTAACAATGGTTATACTAGACCGCCGGTATTTGATGGTGAAAACTTTGAATACTGGAAAGATAAACTGGAAAGTTACTTTCTTGGTCTAGATGGTGATCTATGGGATCTTCTGATGGATGGTTACAAACATCCAGTAAATGCCAGTGGCGTAAAGCTGACAAGGCAAGAAATGAACGATGATCAGAAGAAGCTTTTCAGGAATCATCATAAATGCAGAACTGTTTTGCTGAATGCTATCTCTCATGCTGAGTATGAGAAGATATCTAACAGGGAAACGGCCTATGACATATATGAGTCTTTGAAAATGACTCATGAAGGAAATGCTCAAGTCAAGGAGACCAAAGCTCTCGCTTTAATCCAGAAATATGAAGCCTTCAAGATGGAGGATGATGAAGACATTGAAAAGATGTTTTCAAGATTTCAAACTCTTACTGCTGGATTGAGAGTTCTTGACAAGGGATACACCAAGGCTGATCACGTAAAGAAGATCATCAGAAGCTTACCCAGAAGATGGGGTCCTATGGTGACTGCATTCAAGATTGCAAAGAATCTGAATGAAGTTTCTCTGGAAGAGCTTATCAGTGCCTTGAGAAGTCATGAAATAGAGCTGGACGCAAATGAGCCTCAAAAGAAAGGTAAGTCTATTGCATTAAAATCCAATATCAAGAAATGCACTAACGCTTTTCAGGCTAGAGAAGAAGATCCTGAAGAATCAGAATCTGAAGAAGAAGATGAACTGTCCTTGATCTCCAGAAGGCTAAATCAACTCTGGAAGAACAAGCAAAGGAAGTTCAGAGGCGTCAGAAGTTCAAAGAAATTTGAACGTGGAGAATCTTCTGATGACAGAAGATTTGACAAGAAGAAGGTCATGTGCTATGAATGCAATGAGCCTGGACACTTCAAGAATGAATGTCCAAAACTTCAGAAGGAAAATCCCAAGAAGAAGTTTCATAAGAAGAAAGGTCTTATGGCAACCTGGGATGAGTCAGAAGATGATTCAGACTCTGAAGATGAGCAGGCTAACTGTGCGCTGATGGCGACAGAAGATGACGGATCAGAATCTACATCAGAATCAGATTCTGAAGAGGTATTTTCTGAACTTACTAGAGATGAGTTAGTTTCCGGTCTAACTGAACTTCTGGAACTCAAGTCTCAGATCAGTCTCAAATACAAAAAGCTGAAAAAGCTATTTGAATTTGAAACAAAGAAGCTTGAGTTGGAGAATTCTGAATTAAAAGAAAAACTTTTAAAATTGTCCAATAATGTTGGATCTCCTTCTGATTCAGAAAAATCCACTCCTAGTCTAAACCATATTCTGAAAGAATATGATTTAAGTTTCAGGAAGTTCTTATCTAGAAGTATTGGCAGAAGTCAGCTAGCTTCTATGATATATGCTGTGTCTGGAAACAAAAGAGTCGGCATTGGTTTTGAGGGTGAAACCCCATACAAACTTGAACCTGTTGATGAAATGAAATTCACATACAAGCCATTGTATGATCAGTTCAAGTATGGCCACTCCCATGATATTAGGCACACTTCACATGCTCAAAGTTTTCACATAACACACACCAAAAAGCATGTGACACAACCTAGGAAATATCATGAAACTCACATTAAAAATTATCATGTTGTTTCTCCTATTGCTTACAATGTTAAACCCAAGTTCAATCAGAACTTGAGAAAATCTAACAAGAAAGGACCCAAGAAGATGTGGGTACCAAAGAAAAAGACTATTTCTTTTGCAGATTCTCTTGGCGACAAAGAAGATAAAAGTCAACATGTCATGTCACCTGGACTCAAGTTGGTCTCAACACTTGAAGGGAAGAAGGACTGTCTTCCAAGTTCTGGTACTTAAATATGTTGAAGAAACTATGTTCGTAGGAGATCAGAAAAGAAAGTTTATTAGTCTTGGAACCATCTGTTTTGTTTGTTTCTTAAGCAATGATGTTTCGTTCTTGATTATTCTGAATGCTCTAAATGCTACAGAATATACAATATTGAAACATTGATTGTGGACGAATCAATAAATATCTGGTTTGATGATAAACTTGTTTTTGATGAAACAAAGCAGCTTAAGAATTTCTGCAGAAACAGTTTTGTCTTATCAGAAGCTGCAGAACAAAGAAGTGAATCTCCAGAAGCTGTGTATATCAGAAGTAATGGATCAGAAGATCATTCAGATTTATATCAGCACACTTCAGAAGGAGTGTTTCCAGAAGAGAAACTTGATCAATTCAGAAGCAGTGATTGGAATCAGAAGGTGTAAAGCCTATCAAATATTTCACACCTGTCATCCATTATCTGGTGATGAACACGTGTCTCTACGGTCAGTACGAAGCGTGCAGTTGAAAAGACGCCGACCTAGGTAACTGTTTTAAATCATTTCTTTTACCACGATCTCTCTCCTCACGTCACTCGTCATTTAATGAAAATGATTTCTTTTGATTCTGAAACTATTCAATTTGTTTATTTATTCTTTTTCATTTTCTAGTTTATATTTGTCTCCTTATATTCTTTTCAAATCATATCATACATCTTTTTCGCTCCCTTGTCTCTCTTTCTTCTTGCATTCTCTCGTTTGAAAAGTTCTTAGCCGTTTTCTAAAACCCTAATCGAAAACCCAGTTCGCTTCTCTTGCTCGTTTTTGTTCATTCTGCATCCATGGCTGCCTTCTCATCCCAAAATGCTGAGTCATCTGTTCCTCATCATCTCCAAGAAGAAACTTTGCAACTTACTCCTGTTGTTGCATGCTCTATTCCCAAGGACAAATTAGAAGTTCTATGTGAACTTATTGTTGATTTTGACAACCTTGAAGAACATGGATTTCATCTTAAAGAAGACATCATCTTTCAAGGATGGACCTCGTTGTTTGCTGAGTTCGTTGGCCCAGTTTATCCGGATCTTGTCAAGGAGTTCTGGGCACATGCTGTGGTTGCTCCAAAATCAATACTTTCTTTCGTCCATGGAAAGTTTGTTGTTATTACTGAAAACATCCTAAGAGTGATGTTTGATCTGAAAAACCCTGAAGGGGCTTTTGAGATTGATAAAAGGGCAGTTTGGGAAGATGTTCTATCCACTCTCTATCCAAATGTCAAGAAAACAAAACACGTCAAGGATTTGAGAGATGTCTACAAAATCTGGACAAAGATCATTCTTGGGTGTTTCTACCATAGGAAAGCAACACATGCCTCGGATTTCATCAGTAATGAGCAAAAGTATATTCTTTATTGCATTGCCACTAGGAAGAAGGTTGATGCGATCTACATCATCTTCAACCACTTGTGGAAAGCAGTAAAGGATTCCAGAAACGCTTTCAGAGAAAAAGGTGGAACAATCATTCCTTTTGGAAGGATTATTTCAAATCTTTTGGTGCATTCAAAGATTGTTGAAAGCTTGGAATCTGAAGGTATTGTGAAAGACCTTGCTGTCACATCTGGGGCTTGTCTGAATGCATTCACTTTGAAGAAGATGAAAGTAATTAAGACTATCAGTAAGACTCCTCAACCTCTTACTGATACAAGAATCAGAAGAGAACCAGTTCTAGCTGAATTCAAAACCTTCTTCAATAGTGAGGTACCAGAAGTCAGAACTAGGTATCTGAAGTCACAAAAAGAGGATAAAAGTCTTAAAGATCAAGAGAAAGGTGCTCCAATTATAGTGAATCGCAAGAAGGAAGAAAGGACCAAAAGAAAGTTTGATCATCCTGCTGCTACCACCAAGAAAGAAGTGGTCCCAGAAGAAGTCATTGCAAAGGTTGTTAAGGCTGTCTCTGCTGATTTTGAGAAGAAAAAGAAGGAAGCTGAGAAAAAGAAGAAGAAGTCAAATAACAATGCTGAGATTGTTGAAGTTGTTGAGAAGAAGAAAATCAGAAAAAGAAAGATGATTCTTCAAGAATCTGATGAAGAAAATGTCTCTCAAGAGGCTGAGAATCAACCAGAAGTTCTGGCATATGTCAGAAGGAAAGAAATCGCTAGCGGCAAAGCAAAGATTATTGAAGAGCCGAAGAGTAAGAAGCAGAAGAAGACTGAGGATGTGGCCAAAGCTTTTCTGAGAGGTTCCAAAGGTATATGCATTTCTGAACCTGATTCTGTTCCTGCTGTTCGTTCAGAAGTTGCACCAATAGAGGTTGTCCCTACACCTGAACCAGAAAAAGCCACATCAGAATCACCTGTCTTTGTCCATGTTCTTACACCTCCATCTTCTCCTATAACCATTCCTTCCTCTCCACCTACCATAAATCCTGTTCTGGATATACCACCCCTTCAAACTCTCTTTCAATCTCAACCTTCTCTCAATGCCACCCTTGAACATACTCCCTCCACCTCTCAAAACAATCTTTGTGATTCTCCTCTTCCAACCTCTGCATCACATGAGCAGCTGCTCCGTGATTGCAACTACACTCCCAAGCCTCGTCCTGAAGCTGAAGTGGTAGTGTTAGATTCTGATACTGAAGCAGAATCTTCTTATAGGTTGGATAGAGAACCTCATCCGTACTTCACTTCCAACCCTGCCTTTTCAAAAACCCAAATAAAATTCCGCCCTGTATATCCTATTGGTGTAGTTTTTGAAAACATAAAAAGGAATCTCAGAAGTATCTTTGATACTCTCAGAATTGCTGAAAGTTCTGGATTGAATGATGTTGCTATGCGGAACTTCTGGAGGATCTTTCGCAGAGAATCAGATGCTTTGTTTCTAGAACTTCAGAAAGCCTGTGTAGCTGCTGCCCCACGGCCTCGTGGAATTCTGAGGAATTATGAAGACTTCTGGTTTGCTAGTCTCAAAGGAAGACATCTGTTGGAAGAGAAGCCCTTCTTGGATGAGATGGAACAATTAAGACTGGCTGCTGAAATGGAAGCAAATCCATGCAGGGATATTGTTATCTTTATTCCTGATTATCCTGTTCTGCTCGGAGACTTCAAGACTCTCTTTGACTATCTGAGGGAAAACCCTTCTGAGAAAGATCCAAGCTTGGTCATTCCAGAAGTTGTTGATCCACCAGAAGTTAAGGGTCCTTCTGCTCCCAGGAATCTAGCTGCCATTCTTCAGGCACTTGAGAATAGAGACTCAGAAATTCCTGCAGCAGAATATGGAGATGCTTCTATGCAAGAAGCAGATGCTGAAGATCATGTTGCTGAATCAGATCCTGTTGAGGAAATCCCTGCAAATGATCTATCCATGGAAGCTACAGATCAAGTTGCTATTCCTGTGGATGAAAGCGGTGAAGCTTCTTCTGATGAATCCTCTCGTCTTGCAAGGACTCTGGAAGAAATTCAGAAGAGACAGGATGGGCAAAGCTCACTCAATACTGAGTATAGAGCTTTCATGGTGAGGCAAGATGGACACAACAATGAGGTTCAAGAGATGCTGGCCAAGATCTTGTCAAGGCTAGGGCCATCTTAGATTGAGTCTGTGTTGCTTCTTTTTTGTTGCATCTGTTTTTTGTGCATCTGATCTTACTTATCTCCATGTACTTCTGTACCTGCTGTTTGAACTTCAATGAAATCATCTTTTTCCTCCGTGTGTTTCGTTTTGTTTGTCTCTGAATCTTTTTTGTTTTTTTTGATGATATGACAAAAAGGGGGAGAAATATGTGATAAATGATTTGATTTAATCAGTTGCTTTTACTAACAAGAACTGCAAGTTCTATATGGTTTAAGTGTTTTGCAGGTATAAAGAAGTGAAGAGAATCTTTAAAGCAAACACAAGAAGCAAAACCATAAGAAGTGTTATTCTGTAAAAAGAATAAGCTCATGGAAACTGAAGCAAGCTGAGTGCTGTCAAGCTTCAGAAATCAGAAGCAAGAAAGAAGAATGAATAAGAAGCACTGATAATAGAATTTGATCCATATTTGTCTATTTGCTCTGACAAAATTCTATTTGCTCTGATACATTATTTTAGCCTATATGGCTCTGATACATATCATGTGTTCGAATATACATTTTATGTTCTGACTCGTTCATGCTGACTTTTGTCGTTTAGTTTTTGTTCTGTAACATTTCAGGATGTAGAGATGCTCTGATGATGCTCTGGTACATTCAACAATGTTCTGATACAAATCTAGCATGAAGTGATGTTGGTAGAAATTCAAGCTCTGAAGCTATCCGAGGGAAGCAGAAATCAGAAGCTGTGAATGTTCTAAAGATCCAGAAAACTCAAGTTCTGAAGCTGTCCTAAATGGAAGCAGAAATCAGAAGCTGTGAATGTTCTGAAGATCAAAGAAATTCAAGTTCTGAAGCTGTCCTAAATGGAAGCAGAAATCAGAAGCTGTGAATGTTCTGAAGATCAAAGAAATTCAAGTTCTGAAGCTGTCCTAGATGGAAGCAGGAATCAGAAGCTGTGAGTGTTCTAGGGATCTAAAGAAATTCTAGTTCTTAAGCTGTCCAATGGAAGCAGAAGTCAGAAGCTATGAATTCTCTAAAGACAGAAGCTTATGTGATCGTCTCTACCGAAATAATCAGGGAAGTCTTTTATTAAAGTTCTTCGAGTATTTATTTCAGGGGGAGATTATTTATCTCAGGGGGAGATTGTTAATCTCAGGGGGAGACATATTCATATGCTTATGCTATAGCTGTGTAATTTGTCTTTTGCCGTCTGCTCTTTCTGATCGCAAATTCATATCATTTATATATGTTTTTGTCATCATCAAAAAGGGGGAGATTGTTAGAACAAGATTTGTTCTGATCAATTATCTTAGTTTTGATGATAACAATAATATGAATTTTGCTTAAGATAATATGGTACTCTAATCCAATGCAATTTCCTTTTCAGGAAATATATAAAGAGTACGCATAATTCAGCGCTCAGAAGCTTTGTCTCAAAGGGTTCAGCATGCAACATCAGAACATGGTCTGGCAAGACATCAGAAGATGGTCGAAGCAGAATCAGAACATGGGTCTATGGAAGCATCAGAAGAACATGAGATCAGAAGCACTGAAGTTCTGATGGTATCACGCTCAGAAGCACTTCAAGGTCAGAAGATCAGAAGATGCTTTGCACCAAGCTGTTTGACTCTGATGATACTCAAACGTTGTATTCACAAACATCAGATCAGAAGGAAGTACAAGTGGCAAGCTACGCTGACTGACAAAAGGAACGTTAAAAGCTACTATAGGCTACGTCAGTAGACACAGCGTGAACAAGGCTCGAGGTAGTTGACAAAAGCGTATAACATTAAATGCGATGCTGTACGGAACACGCAAAGCATTAAATGCACTCAACGGTCATCTTCTCCAACGCCTATAAATATGAAGTTCTGATGAGAAGCAAGGTTAACGATTCTGCACAAAAACAACTTACATTAACTTGCTGAAACTCTGTTCTACTCAAAGCTCAGAATCTTCATCTTCATCAAAGCTCACTACATTGCTGTTGTAATATATTAGTGAGATTAAGCTTAAACGTTAAGAGAAATATCACAGTTTGTGATTATAGCTTTTAAGAAGCAATTGTAATACTCTTAGAATTGATTACATTAAGTTGTAAGGAACTAGAGTGATCGTGTGGATCAGAATACTCTAGGAAGTCTTAGAGGTTATCTAAGCAGGTTGTAACTAGAGTGATCGTGTGGATCAGAATACTCTAGAAAAGTCTTAGAGGGTATCTAAGCAGTTGTTCCTGGAGTGATCAGTGTGTGATCAGAAGACTCTGGAAGACTTAGTTGCTGACTAAGTGGAGAACCATTGTAATCCGTGCGATTAGTGGATTAAATCCTCAGTTGAGGTAAATCATCTCTGCGGGGGTGGACTGGAGTAGTTTAGTTAACAACGAACCAGGATAAAAATAACTGTGCAATTTATTTTTATCTGTCAAGTTTTTAAAGCTACACTTATTCAAACCCCCCCTTTCTAAGTGTTTTTCTATCCTTCAAATAGAGTGTATTTTAAGTTCCATCCTAACACCTGCCTTGTGAAATCTCAAGATACTTCAGAGGTGCTTCTCCAAGGGACCCTTGGCAAAGATGGACTATATTCCTTTGGATATCTACAGGCTCTCTCTTTACCTTCTCATAAGAGTAAAACACCTATTGTTCACACACTCACTAGCAATGATTCTCATTCAAGCAATTTCTATTTGAGTACAAATAAGCCCGCCACTAGCTTAGGTCCTTCTCTATATGAGCAGTGGTATAGAAGTCTAGGACACCCTCGTCATGAGGCTCTTAGGTATATCTTAATCAAATGTAAACTTCTAGTTCCTTAGAAATCTAAATTGGATTTTTGTGTTGCATGCTATTTGGGTAAAGTACATAGACTACCCTTTACTTCTTCAAATATCATATATAATGCACCTTTTGACCTTATCGTTGCTGATGTTTGGGGTCTTGCTCCAATGCTTTCCACCTCTGGCTTCAAGTATATGCTGACACTGGTTGATGCACACACTAGATCCACATGGATTTTTCTGCTCAAACTTAAATCTGATGTTACTGCAATGTTTACTAATTTTCTAGCATATGTGCAAACTCAATTCCATTGTACAGTAAAGATGGTACAAACAGATGGAGGAGATGAGTTTCGACCACTTACTTCCTTCCTTAATAAATAAGGCACTATTCACAAGTTTACTTGTCCTCACACCCATCATCAAAATGGATCTGTGGAAAGAAAACACAAGCATGTAGTTGAGACATGGCTCACATTGCTAGAACATGTCTGTCTCCCTTTGAAGTTTTGGGATCATGCCTTTTTGGCTGCAACCTATTTCATTAATAGGATGCCAACCACTGTTTTAGGTATGGATTCCCCTTGCAAAGTTTTGTACCATTCTGAACTTGACTACAAATTCCTTAAAATATTCGGGTGTGCTTGTTATCCACATCTTAGACCTTATAACTCCAACAAATTCTCTTATCACTCTAAAGAGTGCTTATTTTTGGGTATTCTACATAGCATAAGGGGTATAAGTGTCTAGCCGCTGATGGGAGACTCTTTATCTCCAAGGATGTCTTGTTTAATGAAATAAGATATTCATATCCATACTTATTTCCAGCCAAGCCTGCTGCTTCCACCTCCTCTCAAAGCTGTCAGGTGCCAGTCCCTCTTAGTTTCTCCAATTCTTCCTTACCCTCTGCACCTGTCAGCATTCCCTCTCCCACGTCAGCTACTGCCACCTCAAGGACCCCTGCAGACATTTCATTTGCAGCCTCTATTCCGGAGCAACTATCCTCTGACGCCCCTCAACTTTGTGCATGCTCATCTCAGCATGCATCTCCCACACCAGCAGTTAATCCCTTTCATCATTCTCAACATTCATCCTCTACTGTCTCTTCTTCATCTCCCACTACTGCCCCTCATTCTCCTATAATCCCTCCTCATCCTGCTAACACCCACCCTATGGTAACTAGGGCTAAGGATGGTATTATGCAGCTAGGACTCCATCCCACACTATGGCTCACAGAACTAGAACCCTCTTCTTACAAAACTGCTCTCAAGGATCCTAACTGGTTGCACACACCCTTACTAAAGAATCAAACACGGTCCCTTACTAAATTGTCTCCCAATAGAAGAGCCATTGGGTGCAAATGGGTCTTTAGGATTAAGCAAAATCCTGATGATACTCTTCAAAAGTACAAAGCTAGGTTGGTGTCATACCCCAAAATTTGCCCATCATATTTCAAAATATTTTGACTCATATGATCTTCAATTGCTCAAGACAATACACGAATTGAGCACACATACCTGACTCCTAAGCAATTAACCCACATATAGGGTTTTCCTTCTCTCAAGGTGAAATCAATTTTTGAGGCCTCAAATGAACCTCATGGATTCTCATATGCTTCAAAGGATCCTCATGCCAATTTTCAAGCTCTGATTTATAAGGTTGCTCAGTCAACAGTTCAAATAATCAACAGTCGACCAGTTTGACCTAAAAGTCAAATATGGTCAAATCACAGTCAAAACTCCTGATTTTTGGTCAACATCCTTATTTTGAAGTAACATTCATCATTTGATCAAGGTTTGATCATGATTCATCAAGGAAAGTTCAGAAGTCAACAAAACCAAAAGTTTCTAAATTAGGATTTTTTTGACCTAAAGTCAACTGAACTTTGACCAGCCATAACTTTCACATGGAACATCAGAAATTCTCCATCCAAATATCAATTTGAAGGAAATTGAATTCTCTACAACTTTGTCTCTCACATGCCAAGTCTAAAAATGCTTCATTTGAGAGGTACGGATCAAAAGATTAGAGGTCCTTTTTGAAAGTCAACCAATAGCATTTTTTTGTCAAAGCCCATATCATCAAGATAAAATACTCAAATGGAAAAAAGCTTCCAATGTGGCTTGTAGAGGACATCTTGAGGTTTCCAAAACGTCCTAGAACAACTCCATACCTTAAAAATTGAGGGAGATATGCCTTGTCAAAGTTGGACAATTTTGAAAGTAAAATGTGAAGTAAAAGTGGTTCAAAATGAATTTATTTGCAAGCAAACCCAATCTTTTTGGCCCAAGCTTGATCCCCAAGATATCCAAGGCCCCAAATCTAATTGTCACGAATTTTGCAATATTTATTTGATTTTATATGAATTTTTAATCATTTAAAAGTGATTTTAATTCATGTAAATCAAGTAAAAATCAAATATTCAAGTAGAGATATTGTCCTAATCAAATCCAATCACCAATTAAACATTATATTTGACTTAATTTCATGGAAATCAAAATTGGAGAAAGATGAGCAAGATTTGAGACAATTTTAGAAAGCTTTCATTCAAAATTCAATCATACAAAATTACAAAGATTTGGTTCACTTTTGTTAACCTTATTCCCTCTCCATATATACCTAAAGGCGTCCAGATGCTAAGGGGGGAGGATTGGCTGCCAAGAACACCATAAACAAAACTCAATTTTTTCATAAAAAACTCACACTCGGTTTTGAACTTATAGCCATTCTCAAGGGGTTTTGAAGGTTCATTCGCGCTCCCGCAAAACTCCTTAAGCGATCCAGACCGATACCGAGTCATATAGCATCCAAAACCACCTCCGTTAAACTCACGGTATGCACTAACGTTCTTGAATTCGAACACTATGATTCATGCATCCATGATGAAATTTGATTGTATATTATTATTTGTGATGTTGTATTGATTAATTCTGGACGTTTAATTGCAATTCTACGCACGTTTAATGTCAACGGCCATGCTAGGGTTCGTACCTTCAAATTTAGGGCTTTGCGTTTTAGTTTGAATTAGGGATTGATATTGGTACAGGCGCATTCGTGAGGCCGAGACGAACATGAACATGGTCTCAATTTTGATTTATGATGCTTGTATGAGGTTTTAACGTTTGGCAGGTGTAATAGCTACAAGCTTTTTACAGCCTACTGGTAAAGGGTGTTGTAAAAGAGAATCCCCAGGTTTCCATGAAGAAGAAGAGGAGTTGTCTTCATATGATTGGCTGATTTAAGTTCCGCGCGCATTTTGTATTACTTTAACATGTTTTTCCTTTAATAAATATGCCATTCGTTAGTTTACAATTAAAGTCGTGTGGTCTGGCCGTAGCGTAGGTATACAATTAAAATCCTGACCCTTGCATATTATTTTTCTTTAATTTCTTCTACAGGATCACATGCGTCTCAGCAATAAGGCGTGCCATGCACCCCCACGTTCCGGCCATCAGATCCTGCCACTTGGAGATCCAACGCATCCAGAGCTGAAGACGCATCATGGACCTCCAGCCACCTGCCACACTGGACCAGAGCTAAGTATTTTTTAATTTTTTTTAATTGTACAATCCTTTATTTATTTTCATTCTCTTTTTATTTTTATCATAGTTTTTTTATTTTTATTTTTATTCAAACTTATCACATAAAATTATATAATTATTTCATAATTATTTATTTATTTTTATCGAAAACTCGATTTTTTTAATTCTACCAATAATTGTTTTTTTTCTTGTTTTTTAAGCACTCAAATTTTCACATATACTTTTAATCAATTAAATAATTAGGATTTAATCCAATAAATTATTTAATTGTTATATTTAATCGAAGTTTCGATTTTCTCAACCTTTAATGGTTATTTAAAATATTAATTTATTTACTCTTCATATTTTATTTAAACCAGTTGTTTTAACCTTGATTTATCCTGATAAATTAGGGTTGTCGATCTTCCATGCACTAACTTTTCTCTTCTTTTTCAGGGTTGATCGAGGATTCGATGAAGGCTCGAGACGTTTGAATTAATCATTTTGCCTCTTATTTTTCTTGCTTTTATTCTTTTTCTGCCTTTATTTCCCCTTGCCCACAGGTGTTTATTGTAATAGCGTAGGACTTTTAAATTCTGCCTTTAATTTATGTATTTTTTTAAACTGCATGGTTAGTAATCCTAGGGAGTGCAAGCCTTGAATTAACATAGACTAACTAATTACAAGATAAAATAACTGAATTGAACCACCTGATTGTGCCACACACACACCTTTAGGGTAACCTCTCTTGTTGCCTATTGCCTTACTATTTGCTGCCTTGTTGTCTTATTATTTGTTGCCTTTAAAATAGTCAAGTCCCTCGATTCCGAGGATACCTAAATCAAATGTTGACCTTAGTTCATTCATCATCAATTTTGTCCCTCGAGGTTGCCTAATAAACGATGGTTGTCCCCATTGCTAAGGTATCCTCGCCTGTTGCCTAAAAAGATTAAATGACTATTATGTCATTCCCTTAGACTACCTGCCCTCTTTATGGCAGGGACAGTCTTGTGGCGAACGATAATTTCTCGATGACCCTTTACATCCAATGAAAAGACTTCCTACCCTCTTATGGTCTGGATAGCCTTTTCAAACTGAAAAGCTAAAAGAACGATTTTTCAAACTTAGGGTAGGTAACTTTTAATTGCTTGCTCAATTCAAATTCAAATTCAAAATATTTTTTTCCTACTTATTTTCAAATCTATTCAAAACAAGGCTACGCTTATTTACAAGCTAAAGTCCTTAACGAATCTTTTCCTATTCACACACGACACTTCAAACATTTTGAAAACAAAAAGTGAGCTAAGCAATTAAGAGCCCATGGATAACCATGGATACAAAGGGTGCTTACACCTTCCCTTTGTATAACCTAACCCCCGAACTCAAAATCTTTTTAAAAGGGCTTTTTCTGTTCTTTTAGCCTTTCTATATATTGGATAAAATAAAAGTCGGTGGCGACTCTTGCTAACCGCAACATTTCAAAAAAGTCAGTTCTCCCACCGTATTACAGTTGGTAGGTAAAGGCTTTCACCAAGACCATGGTTTTGACTTTTAGAAAACTTTTTCCCTGTTGTTAAACTAGTCACACTCAGGACTATACTTACTCTTGCTATCTCTAGAAAGTGGCAGCTAACCCAATTGGATGTCAACAATGCCTTTTTAAATTTCATTTTGACAGAAGAGGTCTACATGCAACAACCCCCTGGTTTTCAAACCTTTGATCCTAGTCTTGTGTGTAGACTCAACAAAGCAATCTATGGCTTAAAACAGCCCCAAGAGCCTGGTTTGACAGGCTCACTGCTGCACTTCATGGCCTTGGGTTTGTTACCGGCAAGTGTGACACATCCTTGCTTACACTAACAACCCCTACATATTCTATCTTTATGTTAGTCTATGTAGACGACATTATAGTCACAGGTAACTCTCCATCACATATTCAACAGCTCGTCAATCAACTTAATGCTCAATTCTCCCTTAAACAGTTAAGTGACTTGCACTATTTTATGGGCATTAAAGTTGAACATCTCACTGATGGACCCCTCTTTCTCTCTCAATCAAAATACATTAAGGATCTCATAACCAAAACTAACATGAGTGAATCAAAGAGCTTTTCTACTCCTATGGTTTCAAATCTCAAATTGACCAAACTAGGGTCTGACTACTTGCCTGATCCCACTTATTACAGATCTGTAGTAGGTGCACTGTAATATGCTACCATCACTAGGCTTGAAATCAGCTTTGTAGTTAATAAATTCTGTCAGCTTTTGTCTCAGCCTATGCAAAGCCATTGGGTTGCTGTAAAGAGGATACTGAGATACCTCAGAGGCACTCTTCATTATAGACTCCATTTTCTACCAGCCAATTCCCTCAAACCTATGTCCATCATTGTTTTTTCTAATGCTGACTAGGGATCAGATCCTGATGACAGGAAATCCACATCAGGATCATGTATTTTTTCGGGTCCTAATCTTGTCTCTTAGTGGTCCAAGAAACAAACTCTAGTAGCCAGGTCAAGCACAGAGGCTGAATACAGAAGCATGGCCAGTACAACTTCTGAGGTTCTTTGATTCAATCCCTCTTAGCCGAATTACATGTTCAAACTGTGGCTCCCACTCTATACTGTGATAATCTAAGCACCTTGTCTTTGTCTCATAACCCAGTCCTCCATGCTAAGATAAAACATATAGAGCTGGATATCTTCTTTCTCAGGGATAAGGTTTTAAACAAGACCTTTTATGTCAAGCATATCTCTGCAGAATTTCAGAGTGCTGACATTCTCATTAAGCCTCTTTCTGCTCAGAGGTTTCTTGTTCTCGGAGATTATCTAAAGGTGCTTAACAAAGCAGCTGTTTCAAACAGGCTCCCCAAAACAGACAACACCATTTGAAGGAGAAATATTAGAGTATAACTATAAGATTAGTTATATCATAGTTAACTTAGATTGCAGTGTCACTGTCACTCTATTATAAATACCACTTTGTAACTATCTCACGTTAGAGTTTTCATTTATCAATTCATAAAAAACTCTCTCTCTCTCTCTCTCTCTCTCTCTCTCTCTCTCTCTCTCTCTCTCTCTCTCTCTCTCTCTCTCTCTCTCTCTCTCTCTCTCCCTCTCTCTCTCTCTCTCTCTCTCCCTCCGCATTTATCTTTTGGTGAAGGTTAACATGGTGAACCAAATTAATTGGTTTATCATGGTGAACTAAAAATAACTTACTATTATAAGTTAAACATATTTTCTTTAATTCACACAAAAGACTAATATATTCTTTTAATTACTTTATTATTTTTACATAAATACCCCAAAAAAAATATAATTAGATATTGACCCAAATAAATATTTATTTATAAATTATAAAATATTAATTTTATTAGAAATCAATAAATAGTTAATTGATTATAAATGAAAATTTAAAAAAAAGATAAAAAATCGTAACTTATTTTTCCTCTGTGAAAAAACATAGTATTGCAAAGAAAAAACTCAACATATATCATGCCGTTAAAAAAATATTGGAATATAAATTTTAATATAAAATAAATTTTATCACACACGAAAAGAGCAATAATTCAATCAATTCTTTGTGCTCCTAATGAGTTATAGCAGGCAAAAATATTCAGTTCGAATTTGCAATGGTTGTATCTAACATGTCCCAAACTAATTTGCCTTTGCCTCTCATATTATATATATATATATATATATATATATATATATATATATATATATATATATATATATATATATATATATATATATATATATATATATATATATATATATATAATTTGTGATAAATATTATGATCTAATTTATAATTTATGATAAATATTGAGGTCTAATTTTCAATTTGTTATAAATATTGGGAGATAGTTAAAAATATTTGTAAGTATAAATGTGTAAATATTAATTTATGTACCTATAACTTGAATAGCTTTAATGAATCATAATCATTGAATTAATTTATTATTAAATTAATAGTAATTTAAAAAATAAATTTTGTTCACCATGTTACCCTTCACTTTATCTTTTTCTATTAGATATCACACAGAATGCCATCGAACATTTTGCTTAACATATTATTTTATGCGAATCTTCATAAAGTCAATTCCAAGTCCTTATTAAAACATATCTAAATATTATCTTTACTGATGCTATTAAGAATTCCAAACACCCAAGTAAAGAATCTAGAATAAAATACTTTTTAAAATAAAACAAAATAGTCCTTTTTAAAAGGATAAAGATCTTCTTATTAAATGTAAATCTCAATCTTGTAATTAATACATTTTATAAGTTATAACATGTTGATTGATGGGTCTTGCATTAATTCCAATATTGAGATTTACATTTAATGAGAAGATATCTTTATATACCACGCTTAAGTCCAATATTGATCCTAATGATTATACTTATAAGATGTTGATTGATGGGTTTTGTAAAAGTGGGAGCATTAAGGGTGCGCATGAGATGCTTGATGAAATGCAGAAGGTTAGTATTGTTCGTAGTGTTGTATCGACTACTTCGATTCTTTATGGTTTGTGTCAGGCGAATAATGTAGATGAGGCGCTTATGTTGTTTAATGTTATGAAAGAAAAAGAGTGTCCGCCGGATATGATTTCTTGTAATGTTGTGCTTAATGGGTTTTGTAAGATGGGGAGGTTAGAGGAAGCACTTTCTTTTGTATGGTCGATAAAGAGAGATGGTGTTTCACCCAATCAGAATAGCTATAGTTCTCTTATTAATGCGTTTTTTAGGGCTAGGAGATATAGTGAAGCACATGCGTGGTATACGAGGATGTTTAAGGAGGGATTTGCACCTGATCTTGTTTTGTATACTACTCCTATGATACGTGGTCAGGGTTGGTGAAGCTGCTAGGATGTTATATGAGATGACTCAGATAGGTTTGACTCCTGATACTTATTGCTATAATGCAATAATTAAAGGTTTGTGTGATACGGGTCTTTTGGATCGAGCGCAGTCTCTTTGTCTTGAGATTTCTGAGAATAATGTTTACGCGCACACGACTCTCATATGTGAAATGTGTAAGCAAGGAATGGTTGATAAAGCACAAGAGTTATTTAATCGGGTGGAGTCGCTTGGATGTTTTCCATCGGTTGTGACCTTCAATGCACTTATAAATGGACTGTGCAATGCGCATAAACTCGAGGAGGTGAGCCTTTTACTTTACAAGATGGATATTGGGAGAAGACCTTCGTTAATCTTAAGCCTTTTTCAGGGTTCTGATCAGGTTTTTGATAGTGCTAGTCTCTAGAAAAAGGTCGTGGAGCAAATGTGTGAGGCCTGAAATTTTTTGGATGCTTACAAGTTTCTCACTCAACTTGCTGATAGCAGGGTTGTGCCTGACATTACTACATACAACACTCTAATCAATGCTTTTTACGGGGCTTTTAATGTTAAAGGAACTTTCATGCTTTTTGAGGATCTGCAAAAGAAGAGTCTCTCACCCGATAGTGTGAATTATGGGACACTTATTATAGGGCTATATAAAGTTGACCGAGAAAAGGATGCCTTAAAGATTTATGACCGAATACAGAAGGCTGGCTGTGTGTGAGCCCACCCTTTCATTATATAGAGGGCTTATGACTTGGTTGTGTAGAAAGAGCAAGGTCTCGTTGGCTTTCAGTCTTTATTTGGAATATTTGAAGAGCCTTCCTAGTGGGGATAATAATTCAATCAGTGCGCTGGAGGAATATTTAGTTGGAGGAAAATTGGACCAAGTGATTCGAGGTTTAGTTGAACTGGACTTCAGGGCTAGAGATTTTAAATTAGCTCCAGATACAACTCTGCTTATAGGATTCTGTCAGGTAGGAAGAGTATATGAGGCATTAATTATATTCTCTGTTCTTGACAAGTTCAACATCAAAATCAATGCTAAAAGTTGTGTACATTTGATCAAAGGTCTTTGTAAAGAAGGGAAGCTAGATGACGCAGTAAAAATATTTCTTTACACTCTTGACAGAGGTTTCATGTTGAGACCATTGATTTGTAATCATCTCCTTGTGTTTCTTGTTTCCCGAGATTATAAGGAATGGGCCATTGATCTTATTGGTAGGATGGAATCTTCTGGATACCATTTAGATTCAAATGAATATAGCAGGACAGTGTATCTTATAGACCAATACCAACAAAGAAAGCAAAGAAAAATTTATCTCAGAAGAGATTAAGTCGCAGTGATGGATTCAGATGAACGAGTTTTTTGTGTCGCTCTTCATTGAATATCCCCCCATCTAGGAAACTGGTCGTGAATCAAGAGGCTTGCTACACTTTGTGATGAACCAAAGGTTCCCTTTAACCCTTACAAGGATCAATTAAGAGGTATATTCTTGCATGCTGCCTTTCAGGCTTTTAGTTTTAAACTAGGAAATCACATTTCTAACTGATATGGAATCTAAACACTTAATACTTAGAAATTTTCTTTAATGCTTTAAGATTTTTTAGAGTGATTATAATATGGGAGTTGTTTTGTCGAGAGAAATAGGCACATCCATTTTCACTTGGACTTTTGGTCTCTGACGACATGAGATACCCAGAGAGTTTCTTTCTTTAAGTATGCGTTCTATTCTTCGGTTGCCCACGTTCCATTGTGTGGAAATGTATGAACATGTCTCTTGGTGCTTATAGAGAAATGACCGTTTGGACTTGCCGCCCCAATGGAAAAACAAACATGCACTATTTATTTTTGGTTGTGAGATTGTTTTCTATTAAACTCATCAACGTTTAAAATGTTTCCATGATGTTGGGATTATTAATGCCATTATTCTTGATAATTTCCTTAACTTCTTGCAGGGCTGATCTTGTCGGGGCAGTTTCTTTGCTCTATTGTTCTGCATGATTGTCATCACATCTTATAGACCATTCATTTGAAGTTTTTTATGGGTGTTTCAGTTTGTTGTATACTTCAGAATATTTCTTTGTTATCACCTCATGGTCTCGAGCAAATATTGGCAAAGAATACAGAAAGATGCGGTCATTTCCCATATGAACTATAGTTGTGGTTATATCTCATATAGTATACACTAGTAGGTAAGGACGTCTTTCTTTAAGGTAGTCACTGTCTGATTCTGAAATAGAAATTCTCCGCGGTAATAGTGTATTTCAGGGGTTTTTCTATTTGAAGTCAACGTCCTTTTGGCCTTTAAACATGCAAGGATCAAAACTTAGTAAAGTTTAGGCATTATTACATGTTCACTATCAAAATTTCAGGTATACATGTATATACTAGTTAGCTGCTATTTATTGATGTTGATTTTTGTTCATATAACTTAAGCCAGACATGTTCTGTTCAGTGTCTTGATATCTTTTTAGTGGCCACTTTCTCCTTTAATTCCATAAATTGGGTCATATGCTGCATGTCATCTCCTCGACAAATCCATAGAAGTCTCCAACGCCTTCACTCTGGCAACCATCATGACACACCGACCCTCCCTCATAAAACAGCAGGTCAGACAATTTGGTAGATCTTCCCAGGTTGAATTGAAGGAAGAGAAAGGAAAAAATAACCACTTTTAATATAGGAACCTCTTGGTTCCTAACAGTGTGCAAGTGCTTATTTTAATGTTAGAATTCTAACGAGAGCAAGTTGATAATAAAATGGCAAAATTTATTTGAATTTTTCATTCATATCTTTTTCTTGTGATGTGTATCTTTAATTATCACGAGGCACTTGCAGAATTTATTTTGTTTTTGGCTACTGATTATCTAATGTGGGCTGTGTTACAAGTCCGGCATAAATATTACCACTGATTTTTTTTTTGTTTTACCCTTACTGCACAATTGGTTTCAGTTTATCTGTTAATTTTAACATACCAACTTCTCAAGAAACAGTTGATTCTGCTGTTGGCGCCGTTATAAAACTGAATGACAGATTACTATACGTAATAGTTTTGATCTGTGAAATGTGAATTTTTGTATAACTTAGTTATATTGGCAATTTTATATAATGTAAAGTGATCCTTGTATGTTAGTCCAATGATCCAATAGACGAAGCTTAAAACAATTTGCTCACAGTAGACGGTTTCTCTAAACTATATCCAAGTTACACTATTTCTTGTTTGAAGTGTGAATGAATTACTGCCTCCATTTGGGTGATTTTTGGTTAGTAGGTCTTCCAAAGAGCAAAATTGTATTGTTTTTTTTTCCTTCTTTTTCTTGGTTTCTATTGGATGTTTTCTTTCTAGCAAGATCTAAAAATTTAATTTTATTACACCTTTTCATGTGATTAATATTCTAATGTGGGACCTAAGATGTTTTGTAGTTGAACCAGGTCTGCTCACTGGTGGGGTTAACCCCTTCTGGCTTCCATCTTGGCAACAAATGCCGAGTTTGATTATGTTTTGGAAACTAAAAAACATTGTAAAACTTTTTTTTTTAATATAATTTGTTTGTTTTACTTTATTAACAAAGAGAAATGATAATTTTAAAGTGATTTAAGATTATTTTAGTTTTTTTTAAAAATGGTTTTCATAGTATTACGTATTTTTATTTTAAAAAAATTTATAATTTTTTTAAAAAAAAGTTTTAAATGAATAATTAATTTAAATAGTTATTTTTAAAATATTATTATTTTAAGGTAATCATCATTTTTCTATAAATTTTTATTGATATCAAAATTTAAAAAACTCTTGATATTTTCTCTGTTTTTGAAAATGTATCACATTTGTTCAGCACAAAGTTCTCTTTTCTCATTGTTAACAAGTAAAATTAACACAAATTTTTTGAAATAAAAATACAAAATGTTTTCACAATAAATGTTGGTAATTATTAGGAGACAGATACAAAATATGTGTTGCAAATTGCTCAAATCTTGAACCCTATGTGTCTCAATCAACTGTATCATGCTTTTTGAGTTGTTAGACTACGATTGTATTCTTATTTTTTTTCTTCTTTTTCTTCTTAATTACAACAAAAAAGATGTCTGCTCTGGGCAAGTCAAGCATATGGACATCTATCACGCTTACCTTACCATGTGACCAATGAAGCTTTTCCATGCTTGTAATACTTGTGGTCTTCAATATTACTGTATAGTTTTGTTAAGGAAAAAGACCAAAAGAAATGCATGAACTTGAGTGGCTGCTTTCTCAACTCAATAAGTATTATCAATAGAATATTATTTCATACTTGTTTCCAAATAGCTAGCAATGCTGTGTCTAACAGAAGCTTGAACCACTTTAGATCCAATGGAAGAGGAATACTCAAATATTATTTACTAAATCTACAGTCTACAATCATGGTACATAAGCCACAGAGTTGATTTATTTGCCAATCAATATTACACGGAATATTTCGTACCAGTTACAGAGTTACAGGCAATATGCCAATAAATCTGTATAAATATGCCAATCCTATTAAGGACAACAACTTGTGTAGGAATCTCCATAAGCATTAACCTGTCAATCAAAAGTATAACACTGCATCTCAACACCAAATAATGTACACATCTAATTTCTATATATATATATACCCAAAAAACCAGTAACCTGCAACTAATTTCTATAATTCATATACAGTGTAAAGATTCTTTATGCTGTCAATTATAATCGTGCAAAACTTTTTATTCTGACAGTGTATCAAAATTAAACTACTTTCCTAATAGAAACATACCTAATATGTCAAGTTCCACGAAGAGCACGGACACCATTTTGAATCAGGTTCCTCTCCCAATCAGCTATATCCCCAAAAGCATGGTCTGGAAGACTCTCAAACGGCTCCTTCCATGGATCATTCTTAGCCAGATCATAAGTAGCTCCACGTATCGCTTTTTTATTCGGTCCGCAAGGTCTCTTTGAAGTTAGCATATCATATGCTTCATTTAGCTGTCAAAAAAATAAAATAAAAAAGGCCACATGCATTTGTGAAAAATTTAGCACTTGAAGAAAGCTTTAAACTTGTCAAATTGATTTTGATGTATTTTCTACTCTTGACAAGTCGTGGAAAATCTCGTTAGGAATCATTTTCTTGATTCAAAGATAATGTAAAGGTTTAAGACTTACATTCATGTCACAAAACCAGAACAAATATGATATTGCTACTGCTGGAGCTCTTCCAAGTCCTGCAGTACAATGCACATAAACTTTTCCTTTTCCCTCAGAAATCGCCCATTCCAAAGATGAAACTGCTTTAGGTAATGCATTTCGCAAAGAGTTTGGATCAAAGTCTACTGCCTAACAAAGTAAGCAACTCATTTAGTGAACTTGGAACCTTCTCAATACTCAAAATAACTTTTCTCATATGGTTACATTGTCAATAGCAGTAAAAGTATATGGAACCTTAAACTCTGCAAAAACATTACTATTAGCCATCAAAACAGACCCAAAGTAGCTTGCTTACTCACCGGTCTCCTCATGTGCCGAATTTCAATTTCGCGACACCTTTTTATTATCGACTGCAAGTCTATTCCCCAAAACTCAGCATCTTTATCCTGTTGCAAGTTTAGAATGTATGCCACACCTTCTTCATTCTTAAGATGATCTACATCTTCAGGCTTCTGTGGTTGAGACCCCACAATCAAATTGTCAGTTATAACTGTATAATTCATACCTGAAATCAACCATCAATCATAGTATCAGTTGAACGGAAAAGTTATATCTATAGCAATTAAAATTAAGCCAGCTCAGTTGGTAGCTGTGCAGAGACATCATAATGCAGGGATTCAAACCCGCAATATCCACAAAAATTAAAATTAAACACATATAATGGAACAATAAGCAACAAAAAAACTGTATGCTAGAACAATCACTCATTCATTCCTAACAAGAGTGTTTATAATGATAATCATATAAAATATCAAAACAAATAAGGGATAAAGAGATGAAACAAACCCAGATCATGATGATACTCATAAGGATTCCTCATCATGCTCTTCATAGCTATATTGTATTGTTCCATCATATCCTTAGATTTAGTAGATACCTTTTTGGTGACAGGACTCTCTTCAATCCCACTTTCTGATAGTTTACAACAGATTTTGTTCAGGGGAATCCTAAAACTGCATGATGATTTGTGTTTCCTCTGCTTTGAAACCACCTCTGTGTTCAAAGAAACTCTGAATAATGAAGAGAAACCAATGTTACTAACAGTTACCATTCCTTTGTTGTTTGATTCTCTTGTTCTTTATTAGACTATTGTTTTTGTTTTTGTGTTTTTCGCACATGATTGATGATGAGATTGTTTTTACCAAAATATCCTTGGAGATCAATGAAATGTAATTGGGTAGTGATAGAGCAATGTATGGCTTACAAGTTGCAGTTGAGAACGTGTTCATGTGAAATTATTGAATTTTTTTCTTCTAAAAAGTATGGGCTAAAAGATTGGGTTCCTCTTATATGAACTTTCTCAAAAGTAATTCAATTGTGGAACATTTTTTCATGAGATAATCACTAGACTCTCTTTTTATTTTGTAAAGGATTTTTTTTGACATGTTTGAATGATAATGTTTTTTTTTAGGGTAATACAAATTATTTTATATAAATTACTTAAATGTTAAAATTGAAAAGAAAAGAGAGCAAATGAAATTTTATGAAAAATTATGCAACATTAAATTTAAAGAATTTCAAATATTTTATAAAACTAAATTCTTTTTTTTTATTTGAATTTTATAAAAGGTGAGTCTCTAATGGGTTTTTATAAATTTTTTTAAATTATGTAAATTGGATCTTGTATGTCTTAAAAAATAATAAAAAATATTTTTTTATTCCTATAAACTCATAGTTTTATTACATTTTAATTGAAACTTTAATTCTTTATATTATTGGATTAAAATATTAATTATGCAATTACGTTGTTTTGTTCCTAAAATGATCATGTTAAATATTGATTATGAGATTATATTGTTTTTGAATACCATCGAATCCTAAATAATTATTTTTGATAATTGAGGATATTCCTCAATAAATGTTCCTTTTTAAAAATGGATTCCCAACCGTTCTTAAATAAACACATAATCAGAGCGTGCACTGCAATGCTTGGTTTGTGTAATGGGCATTGACGGAACTAGATCCAAAGTGTTCTGAGCCAAAATATATATAAATATAAGAGCTTAAAGGTATTGCATTGTCGGTGTAAAATATTTTACACAGTCAGTGCATCACAACCCTTAAAAACAAATACTTTTTATGTGATTCAAAGAAAAAATCAAACATCTATAAAAATTAACGGTTATGATTGTACCGACAGTGTAAAACTGCTTTACAATGTCGGTGTATTTCCATTAAATCCTAATTATAATTTAGTTTTGTTGGTGAGGAAAGAAGAACTCATATTTTTGATCGATAATATCAATTTTTAGGATTTAAGGAGGGAGAATAATTTATATACAGGCTTAAGAAGAAAAGAGAAAGTAAGAATAGAGATTTGGATCAAGTGAATTGTATTAAGTATGAAAATGGCAAAGTCTTAGTCTAGAAAAAAATATAAAGAATAGGTGGAAGACGTATCTCACCAGACTCTAGCAGACTCGACATTAGAGAAGAGGATCAGAACTATAATTCTATCGCCAGATTCAGAAACAGGAGGTAAAAGAAGCGATGAAAAGAATGAGTAGTAGTAAGGCGGTTGAGGCATACAACATGCCTATTAAAGTGTGCGAAATTCTTGGAGATAAAAGTATTGAGTGACTCACCAAACTCTTTAATGAAATTATGAGGTCAAAACGCATGCTGGATGAATGGAGAAGAAACACTTTAATTCTAATCTATAAGAACAATGAGGATATACAAAATTGCGCAAATTATTGGAGGATTGAGCTTATTAGTCATACCATGAAGTTATGGGAAAGAGTGATTGAACGAAGATTAAGAAAAAAGACTCAAGTCACCGAGAATCAATTTGGTTTTATGTCGGGAAGGTCGACCATGGAAGCGATTTATTTATTACGGTGTGTGATGGAGCAGTATCAGATGGACCAACAAGACTTGTACTTAAGTTTTATTGAATTGGAGAAGACGTCCTAGAGATATTTTGTGGAAAGCCCTAAAAAAGAAAGGGGTTAGGATTGCATATATTCGAGCTATCCAAGATATGTATGAAGGGGTATCGACTAGCATTCCGACACAGGGTGGAGAGACAGACGATTTTCCCATTAAAATTGGTTTGCATCAAGGGTCAACGCTAAGCCCCTACCTTTTTACCAATTTTGGATATACTTACGGAACACATGCAAGAGCTAGCACCGATATGGATACTTTTTGTAGATGATATAGTTCTTCTTAGAGAATCGAATGAGGACTTAAATGAGAGGTTTGAAACTTGGAGACAAGCTTTAGAAACACATAGTTTTCGCCTAAGCAGAAGTAAGACGGAGTATATGAAATGCAAGTTCAACAAAATAAGAAGCGTTTCTAACATAGAGGTAAAAGTTGAAGACCATATTATTCCTTAAGTCACACGATTTAAATATCTTAGGCCTGTAATACAAAATGATGTAGAAATAAAAGGGAATGTAAACTATCGAATTCAAGCTGAATGGTTGAAATGGAGAAAGACATAAGATGTTTTATGTGATGCAAAGGTGCCGCTCAAGCTAAAGGGAAATTTTATCGGATTGCGGTAAAACCTGAGATTTTGTATGTGACAAAATGTTGAAGGGTTAAGAATCAACACGAGAATAAAGTAAGTGTAGCAGAGATGAAGATGTTGTGGTAGATATGTGGCAAGACTCGCCAGGATAAAATTAAAAATGAAATTATTAGAGAGTGTTAGGGTAACGCCTGTAGTAGAGAAGACAGTGGAAAATAAATTTAGGTGGTTTGAACATGTAGAGACAAGACCTGTAAAGTCTGTAGTAAGAAGAGTGGACTAAATAGAGAGAAGAAAATCAACTAGAGGAAGAAGAAGACCCAAAAAAATTATAAGAGAAGTTCTTAAAAAAATCTCGAGATTAATTATTTGAATAGAAACATGGTCCTTGATAGAATATTATGGCCAAAGTTTATTCATGTAGTCGTTCCTAACTAGTGGGATAAGAGTTAATTGTTGTAGTTGTTGTTGTTGTTTGTAGATATTATTGTAAAATATTAAACAAAATTATATCTAATTGTAGTGGTTAAGTTTTTTAGTCTAAGCGGCTAATATTCACATTTTTACATGAATCAACTCTTAGTATCACATTTTTGCAATAACCTACGATCTATAGGTTGCAAAACAAATGATTAACCATCTGAAAAATTAAAATTAATTATCATTTGATGCATAATGATATTATATAAATAAAATTAAATATTTAAAATTGCATATAATTCCTATTTTGTTATAAAACATTTTTGATATATTTTTTGATTCACTGCTTTAGGTAAAATAACATGAACAACAAGATGTAAATTATAAAGAGACATTATCTGCGATAAGATGTTAGAGCATATGTGCATCATCTCACCTATGGTTGTTAGTTAAAGTTTGTGAGTAAATTAGTGTGATTCCAAGGAGATTACCATCTCTTGCTGGAATGACATTTGGAGAATATTCAATTTTCAATGGTCAAAAAGCTGTAAGTTTGTTTTTAATGTGGCAACTATTTTTATCATCAATGCAATTTGGTTAGCTCGTAACAACACTAGATTCAAAGAGAAATTCATTACAGTATCTTCTTCCATTGCTTATATTTCGTCTGTTATTTCTATTGCCGGAGAAATCTCTTTAGGGCTCGGCCATATTAGCATAACAGGTTTTGTGTTACTTAAGTTGTTCAAAATTAATATCAAGCCTCCAAATGCGCCGAAGATTATTGAAGTTATATGGAAGCCGCCTCCTCGCAATTGGATTAAGATTAATTGTGATGGTGCTTCTCTTGTTAATCTTGGTCCATCGGCTTGTGGTGGTATTGTTAGGAATCACGAGGGTAATTTTTTGGGTTTATCCAATTCTCTCATTGCCGAACTTACAGGTGCTATGTGTGCAATTGAGTTCGCCAATGAGAAGGGTTGAAACCATCTTTGGTTGGAAACAGATTCTGCAGCGATGGTCTGTGCTTTCAATCCTCCTTTTGCGGTCCCCTGGAAAATTCGTAATAGGTGGCTTAACTGTGTCCATATTACTAGAAATATGTCTTTTGTAGTCTCTCACATTTATAGAGAAGGAATAGCTGTGCAGACTCCCTTGCTAACTTAGGTCTTACTATCACTGACTCGGCTCATTATAACTCTATTCCTCTATTCTCGAGGGCAGATTTTGTAAAGAATAGGCTTGGTCTGCCTTTCTTTAGGTTCTCTTCTTGATCGAGAGGGTTTTGGTTTGGTCCCATTTCTCTTGTTGTTTTATTTCTTTTTCATTAATATAATCTTATTTAAAAAAAAAACAATTAGTTACTTAGTAAGTAGGGCCGGTCCCGATATTTTAGAGGTCTGGGGCAAATATTAAAAATAAACTTCTAATAAAAAATACTTTTTTAAAAAAAGAACATCAACTATTTAAATTGTAAATAATATCAAACAACATTAAAATTAGTCATTTATCTTTATAACTAACATAAAAATGTCTTATTCTTATTAATATTCGGTAGCATGGCCGTCTCAAATAATTTTGAAGCCTCGTTCCAATATATATTTAAAATTTATATTATATATATATATATATATATATATATATATATATATATATATATATATATATATATATATATATATATATATATATATATTAGGGCTTTTCACCACCGGTATAATCCGGTTCGAGGGTCAGTTCTGACATCAAGTGGTTCCAGTCCCCTTCCGATCGCAGTTGCAGGGGATCAAATAGTGGTCCTCCCTGCCAAGTCTAACGCCAATCACCACTAGACCAACTAACAATTAGTATATATTTTGAGACAATGCGATAAATGCTTCAAGACTTTATTAGAGTCGATATAGTAACGTAAAGAAAGTCAAACTAATTAAAAGGCCTTAAAAATACTCTGGTAGACTAGATTAACTCTTGCTCAAAAATATTTTAAATTTATTAATTTAATTTATATATACTTAGTCATAATGATTCAATTAAAAATAATGCTAATATTATTAAAAAATTATATGACTATAGAATAACACAAAATAATATATTTTTCTATATAAAAATAATAAGAAATTAAGAATTATATTAATATAAATAAAGAACACTCCATTAATTTAGAATTTGTTTGTTGTACTTTTGTTTGGCAGTTTTTAAAATAAATTGTAGTCGAACCCACATTCCAAGGTTGATATTATTAGCACAAACTACTGCGCTGTAACAAAATTGTTGCATCATAATACAACTCACGGTTTATATAAATAGTTTAATTTAAAATTTCTAAAGCCCAAACACAAAAAATACGAGGTCTCTAATTTTTTGAGGCCCTAGACTGTGGGTCTGGAGAAAAGTTCAGGGCCGACCTTGTTAGTAACATTTGTTAAAAAGATTGTCCAAAATTAAATCAAATTAAATAAAATTTAATTTAAAAAATAATCAAATTTTATCAAATATCTTGGTGGAAAGCAAATCAAATCTGCATCAAAATTAAATTTGCAATATTATTAAATCTGATTGTTCTCAAATCAGTAGCCCATTGGAGAAAAGTTTAGCAGATGATTTGCCATTTAAGAAGATTCATTCCTAACTTTGAAGACACAGAGCAAGAATTGAAGACTCTAAGTGTTAAGTTTTTTATTTTGAGTCTTTATATTTGTTTCTATATGTGCATCTCCATAGTGTCTAAGTTTCATATCAAAGGTATATAAATTGTTTGTTTTTGATAGAGTTGTAATTAAACAAACGTTGTTATGAGTTTCGTATTGATCAATAGTGTTAGTAATTGAGAGAAAGTGAGAGAAGTTCTCATATTTAGGGGTAGTCCTAAATAAAAGTCATAGTTAGTATCAGGAAGAGAGGCATTAAATAAGGATTCTTCATCTAAGACTATTTGTACCAAAACTATTGAGAGTGAATTTCTTTTTTTGGGTTGGAAGTCTCTCGGACGTAGGTGACGTTGCTTCAAACTGAGTTAACAATCCTTTGTGTTTTTTATTGCTTTATAATTTATTTCCCATAATTTGTTAATCCATTATAAGGAAGTTATACACATTGTCCCAAACATTTTGTGTAACATATGTCATACAAAGAACATAATTTCAATTATGCATCCTATTCTATTTGGGTAAGCTCTAGGGAAAATATATTATGTTTAAATGGACAATACTAAGGAAGTAGGATAAGCCAATAGGCCACCTATTCTGGATGTCACCAATTATGATTATTGGAAAGCTGAAATGATTGCTTTCCTTAAATTCATGGACAACAAAAAATAGAAGACTATAATAAAGGTTGGAAACACTTTCTAACTACCTCTTATGATGGAACATCAATCTTAAAGCTAGAAGCTAAACTAGTCTAATGTTGAAGCTCTTGGAAACTCTAATGGCTTGAATTTTATTTTCAATGAAGGCAAAAAGGTTTGGGAGATCCTCAAAAACTGCATATGAAGTTTTGGAATTGTGATGGTTGATAATGATAAACTTATATTACCAAACATTTTTTAATGATTATATTAATAGTTAAAGATCAAAACCATATATGTGAAAGTGTGTACGGACAATCAACACGTTTTTATATACTAACTGTATTTGACATTTTGTGCTTCCTAACACCAAAGACGATAAATCTTTTACAGAGAATCTAAGGACTCGTGCATAACAATCTTGTGTCTCATAGGACGAAGCACATAATTTTTAAGATGATTGATTTTGTCATTAAAAAAAATAACGACACAGTTGATTATTCATTTGCCTTTTAATTCGAGTAACCATCAAATATGTTTACATCCAGATTTATAAATTTATTACATAAATTATAAAAATGAATTTTATATATAGAATTGAACAATTGATAAAGAACATTACAAACGTGATGAGAAAGTGAATAATAGTTGTCAGCTTGAAGTAGAACTGGGCATTGTATTATAGTTTCATCTCCTATGTTAATTAAGTAATCATGTTAATGTCGTGTTATTATTTGCACAACAAACCAAATTTCTAATTTGTAAAAATAATATTTCATTTCGTATGAACGTATGAACGTGATATTAGCCGCTTTAATTTCGTTTTATATGTTGTCAGGATGGTTGAAGAAGAGATAGAAAACCATAGGCTACCGTCAAAAATAGGTGCTATTATTTGACTTGTGAAAATTCAACCCCAAAAAAAAAAAAAACTAAAGTGTGAAACCATATTGTTCAATGCAATGATGCCATTCGCTATCAATAGAAGTATAGTCGTTGAAATTGGAAGACTTCATTACATATATAACATCCATATGTTAGTGTCAGCTTCTAATATATTTTAAAGTCTCCTGTTACATGCATTCTTTGTCCTATAGTTTTATTTTAAATAGGATTTTCATTTAATGTTCGATAATACTTCAAAATGAAAAACAAAAAGGAAGGCAGCATACGGCTCTAAAAATACAAAGTTCTAAGTTAAGAATGATTTTTGCGGCCAAGTAGTGCATGCTGCATTATCTAAAGCAAACAAAGCTAAAGCATTTCCACACAGAATTTGACTTTATAAAACTAAATGTGTAAAAATAAGCTATATGCATTGTAGGTGACATTTAATTTGGACAAGTACACAAAACTTTTCCATGATACAAATGGTGACTTTTTTTTTTGTACAAAACTATTGTTGACTTTTTTTGGTACAAAATACTTGTTGACTATATTAATATTAATTTATGCTTTCACCCTCAAAATTTGAAACATTTTACATTAATCACTTCAAGAAATTAAATACTTATTTAAAATTAAAAAAAAAAAAACACACACACACACACACACACACACACATATATATATATATATATATATATATATATATATATATATATATATATATATATATATATATATATATATATATATATATATATATATATATATATATATATATATATATATATATATATATATATATATATACTCCTAAAATGTATTTTTTCTAATATATTTTAAAAAATTATTTTCGACCAAAATATGTTTTAAGATAAATTCTATACTTCTCATAAAAAAATATTATATCTAATATCTAACTAATTTTAAGGATGTTAATGGGTGCAAGTCAACTCGGTGTTGATGCAAATTGAATTAACTTATAAGTCATTTGCACTCGTTTGATTAAAGGTATATTCAATTCAATCCTTAAAGCTCATATAGTTTTGGTTTAGATATCAGATTTGAATTTCTCAACTCGGAAATTCTTTGATTGAATTAATTACTGTAACATTAGTAATTTAATTATTTTTTTTATTATTTTAAATAAAATATAAATTAATATGTTAATACAAACCACAATTTCGCCAAAAAAAAATAACTATTCACCATCAATACTATTATTAGACTAACAAGTTTGCATGATTTTAAAACTAAATTTGTTTCTTATTTTTAATCATTTCTAGCTTGTATATTTTATGGAAATAACATATTTTGTGAACTTTACTTTTGGGGTGACAAAATGAATGAATTGTTAATGGAGGGATCAATCCATTCGATAAGTTATGAATAAAATTTATTAAATTCATCCATCCAAAAAACTTACCTTAAATATATTCGTTTTTTTAAAATGATATTTATAAAATAAATTTCATCAATTTTTTTATTTTACATTTTAGTTCAATTCATTAACTTATTTATTGTGATGGATGAATTAAATGAATTTTTTTATGGATGAATTCTGTCTTAATAGATCCAATCATCACCCTTAAATTTTCTTCTATTATTAAGTGTTATGACATATTGATATATTTTATATTAAATTACAATTTTAGTCCCTCTATTTTGGCCAACTCACGAAATCAGTCCCTCTATTTATTTTTTAAACAATTTTGATCCCGTGCCTATTTTTTGTCTAAAAAACACCAATTTTACATTTTGTTTGTATACATGACATACTTTTTGAGCGAGAAAGAACATAAGAACATTTTTTGGAGAGCAAAGAAGACAGACAAACAAACTGAAAGAAAAAGAAAATGAAGAAGTCGATTAGAGAAGGTGACTGAAGAAATTAAACATTGTAAAAAATGCAACGAATAATTATTTAATATGTCAAGTTAATATAAGTATGTCACATATCTATAAAATAGTACGCAACAGTATTTTTGAACGAAAGATGGACATGAGAGACTAAAACTATTTAAAAAATAAATAGGAGACTAATTTTATGAGTTGGCCAAAACAGAGAGACCAAAACTATAATTTAGCCTATATTTTATTCAATATTAATTATATTAAATTGTATTATAATATTTTAATAATTAAAAATATTTGATTTGAATGATTTTGTATTCGAATCCAATCCAATCCAACTTATAAATTATTTGAATTATTTGATTTAGTTTTAATAATAAAATTACACATTAAATAATAAATCAGTCTATTAAAATTTGAATGAATTAAGTATTAAATTGGGTAAAATTTAGTCCACCCCCTAAAAGAAACTACCATTTTTTCTCCAAAATATATGTTTGAGAAATGCTAATTAAAACATTTAATGTGTCTTTCATAATTATTTTAGTGTATGGAAATTATTAAAAAAAAAACCAATTTAAATACATACAGTGACAGTGAGTCGTACTTTTACACTCAAAAGAAAATTTTGTTTTTTATTTATTTAAACCATCCTTTACTTTTTAATTTAAAATTAATATTTTTTAATCAAAAAGAGACCAATAACTACATATATTAATAGGAAGAAGGTAAAAAAGAGGGGACTAGGGGAAAGCCTCAAAAGCTAACAAACTTTAAAATTAGACAAACCACGAACGTTCCTATAGTAAGCGCTACTTACATCGGAATGAATATTATTCCACCACGTATACTTCCTACAAATTAGACTTAGCTAAGATAACTGCACAATAGTTACCTTCCCTATATATGTGGGTGGCCAAAAATGAAATAGAGTTGATGTCGAGGAGACAATTAAGGCACCTATTCCTGATCTTCCAAGGCACCAAAGTTGGGTTAGAAAAAGCCTGAATGACGAGCATTGAAGATCAGAGGGCTCATGATGGCTAGGTGGCTGAGCTAAAGGAAAGAGACAAGAAGTCCCTTCAACAAACTCTGACTAATGTGTATGAGGCTTTTGATTAATTGATTGACTAGTTTAATACAGTGGGAGAACTGACTTTTTGTATTTGCAAAACATGTTGCGGTTAGCAAGAGTCGCCACCAACTTTTATTTTATCCAATTTTATTACGAAAGGCATAAAAGAACAGGAAAGACCTTTAAAAGATTTTGAGTTCGGGGGGTAGGTTATACAAAGGGAAGGTATTAGCACCCTTTGTATCTATGGTTATCCATGGACTCTTAATTGCTTAGCTCACTTTGTTTGACTTGTGTGTGCGTGTGTGTTTGAAAAATATTTGGAGTGCCAATAGTAAGGCAGACTTTGTAATGATTCTTGTATGAATGTATACAAAGTGTTGTCTGAAAATATTTTGTTTGAAAGCGTGAGGTGTGAAAATGATTTTTGAGTGTGAGCAAGCAATTAGGAGTACCTACCCACTAAGTAACTGTCTTTCCTATTCTATTATGTTTTCTTTTGGAGATAGTATTACCCATACCATGAGTTGGTAGGAAATCCTATCTATTGGATGTGAAGGAACATGCGTAGGGTCATCGTGTGGTCATAGAACTCAACATGTAAGGATACCTTAGCAATTCGAAGGGACAATCATCATTTTATAGTAGCGTCATTGAGGGACAAGATCATCTTTTTCGTAGGTAACTCGAAGGGTCATCGAGGGACTATGATCTTTATATCGAAGGGACTATGATGATATTAATCGTAAGCGTATTTTGCTAAAGCATCCCTACGTTCGAGGGACATATGACCATGTAATTGTAAGGCAACAAAAGAGGTTACCCTATAGGTGAGTGTGTGTGAAGTGTGTTGATTCAGATATTTAATCTTGAAATTAGGGTTAGCTATGTTCAGTTATTAGTCTTTCCATACAATCCTATTAATCATATATCTAGCAGTTAAATGTATACATGAATTTAAAGTACGGGAAGTAAACCCTAATTTATTACAAGGCTTTGGGGCAGATACATAATCAGTAAAACCCTTGCATAAAAAATAACGTACGGAAAGTAAATCCTAATTACTATTACATCCCATAAGCAATTACATTATTTATAAAAAAATGTGAATAAATTAAAGAGCGAATAAATTAAAAAGTCGAGAGATGATTGAAGGAAAGAAGATAGGGGTCTTTAAAGTTAATGAGAAATTAAGGTTAATGTTAATTAAAATCTAAATATATTTTTTTGTGTTTTTATAAGGATTTTAAGTGATAACATTAATTAAATTAAATATCCTAATTAAAATTAAAATTGTTTAAGTTAATTAGAAGGAAAAAGGTTAATTGGTTGGTTAAACCCTAATCCTAATGCTTGGTAATTTTTAATTGGTTAAAAAAAATAAAAAGGTTAGTTAATTAAAAGAGGAGAAATAATGAAAACAAAAAGAAGTGAAAAAAAAAGGGTGAAAAAGAATGAGGGACGTTGTGGATCGAACACGCCTTAGTTGTTATAGGTCTCCATCTATTGCCAATTGTGTTGCATTGCCAAGTAGTTAACAAACCAACTACCAATCAATAAGTATTAAAATTTAAATTAAGTGGTTAATTCAAAATTAGAGTCAAAGTGGGCCCCATGTATTTGATTGAACCAATCATATGATGGAGAATTGCCACACACATGGTTAAATAAGTCAAACGATCAAGGCCACCGGAACAGTGACGCCCGGTCACCTTCTCTGACGAGCAAAAACATCAAAACCTGCAAAAACGAATCAAAACGCAATAACAAACAACCCAGATCAACAAAATTGGACCCTGCGAGTTCAATGGTGGCATCGTTTTGCCCTAAAAGTGCCTGCAAACTCATATACGAAGCTTCACGAGCTTCATGCCCTAACAATGGCAACTTCTCATTCCTGCATCATACCTTGCAAACGATGGTTCTAGTTGCCTCTAAACATGATTAGGAACATATATGTATGCATGAAAATCATTTAAAGTGCTTATATTAAAAGTTTGAATTTGAAAAGTAAAAGGAAGCCAGTGATGATGAACAAGGATGTTTGAGCGTGCTTCAGGCTTTAAAGAGGATTGGTATGGTCTCCTAGGAACCTCAGGATGAAGATAGAGTGCTTTGGATTGACTGAAACTTGCTGAAAAGGATTTGTGACCCTGTCCTAGCTTTTGGAAATTTTATCTCTTTGAAACCCTATTCCTTTGGCCAAGCTTTCGTTCCTTTGCCTCTAATGTTGTTATGTATTTATAAAGGAACTAAATTAGGTTAAGAGATGGGCTTGGATATCAAGTTATTGATGAGTTGGAAAATTGATTGAGATTTTATATTATTTCTTTCTAAATTTGGCCAATGTCTCTTCATAAACATGCACCAACGAATTTGGACCTTCATGATTGATTCTTTGGGCTTTTATATGATTAAAACCCAAGCCATGTGAATTGATTCAATTATTTTTGTGTTTTACTTAATTTATTTAGCTTTTATTTGAATAAAATCTAAATAAATATAACTAAAGGTTACAAAAATAAATTAATGGAGTTAGAGGTCCTTATTTAGGTCATGGATATATTTGAAGTCCAAATCTTAGGCCCATTAGTCAAGAAACTCAAAATTGTCCAATTAGGGTTTCATGCACTTCTCACAAATTGTCCAACTTGCACCACTCATATCTTGATCAATTCTCATCATATTAGGATGATCTTGGACTTTCTAGAAACCTTAAGATGCCTACTACAACCTCTTGGTGGTCATTTGTCCATTTGGAGCTTTTATATTCATGTAAATTGCTTTGACAAAAAATGTGTTTTTGTTGACCTTCAAGATGACCTTTAATGTTTTGGCCTATATCTCTCAAATGAAGCATTTTTGGTCTTGCCTTTGGTTTGACAAAGTTGTAGAGAATTGAATTTCCTTCAGAATGAGCTATGGTTGGGAAATTTGTGATGAAGCATGTGAAAGTTATGCTTGGTTAAAGTTCACTTGACTTTTGCTTAGAAACCCTAATTTAGTAACTTTGACTTTTTATGATCTTTAAGATTTTCTTGATGAATCATGATCAATTCTTGAACAAATGATGAATGTGACCTCAAAACCTTGATGTTGACCAAAAATCTTGAGGTTTGACTGTATATTGACCATAGTTGACTTTTAGGTCTAACACAATCGATTGTTGATCATTTGCACTGTGAGGCTTGAAACTTGACATGGAGATACTTTGAGACATCTGAGGTACTATGAAGTCCACTTTAAGCCTTGGAAGTTCCATTTCCTTGATAGAAACCAAAACCCTAATTGGAGGCCTATTGCTTAGGATAAGGGTGTGTATATTTAAACCTCATAGTTCTTGAGCAACCAGTGATCCTACGAGCTTGAGGAGATGTATTGAGAAAAATTGTTTTGGATATGTAAGGGCAAGTTTGAGGGTGCAACAACTAGGCAAAATAGCTAAACCCGAACATCTCTATTCCCATACGAAACTAGATCCATTCAAAGTTGTTCGAGATGGGTCTTTGATGGACAATCATGGTGTAGCATCCAGAACAAGGGGGCTTAAATTTATTATTTTCCCTTTTTTTTATTATCTGTATTATTAGTGGGGTATTATGCATTTGCAAAGATAACAATATTCATATTTTTACTTTCACGTTTGGTGTTTTGTTTATATTTTGGTGCATGAAATACTTTATTTCTTCTTTGTGGTCTTCTGGTCCATTGTATGGATCAGTGTCCTTCAGGCTTTGAATCAATTTGTGGGTCTTTTCTGGTTGCATCATGACTTTCTCATTGCCTCTAGACCTTTGAATTTGTTCGTCTCGTGTGTGCTACTGGCATCTAGTGTGTCTATCAAACTCTGTGGTCCCTACTGGGCAACATAGCAAGGCACAAAATTTTCGCCATTACTATCGAGGAGTGTTGTGTCATTCTCCAGCGTCACTAAGAACCGTCTCGACCAAAGATAAGGTTCTTGTTCATACCCCCAGGCTTATCTTGGTTCGGGGCAGACCTTGAAGGATAGAAAAACACTTAGAAAGGGGGGGGGGGTTTGAATAAGTGTAGCTTTAAAAAACTTGACAGATAAAAATAAATTGCACAGTTATTTTTATCCTGGTTCGTTGTTAACTAAACTACTCCAGTCCACCCCCGCAGAGATGATTTACCTCAACTGAGGATTTAATCCACTAATCGCACGGATTACAATGGTTTTCCACTTAGTCCGCAACTAAGTCTTCCAGAGTCTTCTGATCACACACTGATCACTCCAGGAACAACTGCTTAGATACCCTCTAAGACTTTTCTAGAGTCTACTGATCAACACGATCACTCTAGTTACAATCTGCTTAGTTCACTCCTAAGACTTCCTAGAGTATTCTGATCAACACGATCACTCTAGTTTCTTACAACTTAATGTAATCAATTCTAAGAGTTTACAAATGCTTCTTACAAGCGATAATCACAACTGTGATATTTCTCTTAATCGTTTAAGCTTAATCTCACTAATATATTACAACAGCAATGTAGTGAGCTTTGATGAAGATGAAGATTCTGAGTTTTGATTTGAACAGCGTTTCAGCAAGTGTTTTTTTTTGAATAATCTTGTTCAGAATTGTTAACCTTGCTTCTCATCAGAACTTCATATTTATAGGCGTTGGAGAAGATGACCGTTGAATGCATTTAATGCTTTGCGTGTTCCGTACAGCATCGCATTTAATGTTATACGCTTTTGTCAACTACCTCGAGCCTTGTTCACGCTGTGTCTACTGACGTAGCCTTTAATAGCTTTTAACGTTCCTTTTGTCAGTCAGCGTAGCTTGCCACTTGTACTTTCTTCTGATCTGATGTTTGTGAATACAACGTTTGAATATCATCAGAGTCAAACAGCTTGGTGCATAGCATCTTCTGATCTTCTGACCTTGAAGTGCTTCTGAGCGTGATACCATCTTCTGAGCTTCAGTGCTTCTGATCTCATGTTCTTCTGATGCTTCCATAGACCCATGTTCTGATTCTGCTTCAACCATCTTCTGATGTCTTGCCAGACCATGTTCTGATGTTGCATGCTGAACCACTTGAGACAAAGCTTCTGAGCGCTGAATTATGCGTACTCTTTATATATATTTCCTGAAAGGGAAATTGCATTGGATTAGAGTACCATATTATCTTAAGCAAAATTCATATTATTGTTATCATCAAAACTAAGATAATTGATCAGAACAAATCTTGTTCTAACAATCTCCCCCTTTTTGATGATGACAAAAACATATATAAATGATATGAATTTGCGATCAGAAAGAACAGTCGGCAAAAGACAAATTACACAGCTATAGCATAAGCATATGAATATGTCTCCGCCTGAGATTAACAATCTCCCCCTGAGATAAATAATCTCCCCCTGAAATAAATACTCGAAGAACTTTAATAAAAGACTTCCCTGATTATTTCGGTAGAGACGATCATATAAGCTTCTGTCTTTAGAGAATTCATAGCTTCTGACTTCTGCTTCCATTGGACAGCTTCAGAACTAGAATTTCTTTAGATCCTTAGAACACTCACAGCTTCTGATTCCTGCTTCCATCTAGGACAGCTTCAGAACTTGAATTTCTTTGATCTTCTGAACATTCACAGCTTCTGATTTCTGCTTCCATTCAGGACAGCTTCAGAACTTGAATTTCTTTGATCTTCTGAACATTCACAGCTTCTGATTTCTGCTTCCATTCAGGACAGCTTCAGAACTTGAGTTTTCTGGATCTTTAGAACATTCGCAGCTTCTGATTTCTGCTTCCCTCGGATAGCTTCAGAGCTTTGAATTTCTACCAACATCACTTCATGCTAGATTTGTATCAGAACATTGTTGAATGTACCAGAGCATCATCTGAGCATCTCTACATCCTGAAATGTTACAGAACAAAAACTAAACGACAAAAGTCAGCATGAACGAGTTAGAACATAAAATGTATGTTTGAACACATTATATGAATCAGAGCCATATAGGCTGAAATAATGTATCAGAGCAAATAATGTATCAGAGCCATAACATTATATGTATCAGAGCAAATAGAATTTTGTCAGAATAAATAGACAAATATAGATCAAATTCTATTATTAGTGCTTCTGATTCATTCTTCTTTCTTGCTTCTGATTTCTGAAGCTTGACAGCACTCAGCTTGCTTCAGTTTCCATGGTTTTGCTTCTTGTGTTTGCTTTGAAGATTCTCTTCAGTATACCTGCAAAACACTTAAACCATATAGAACTTGCAGTTCTTGTTAGTAAGAGCAACTGATTAAATCAAATCATTTATCATTTATCTTTCTCCCCCTTTTTGTCATAACATCAAAAAGAATATTTCAAAAGATTCAGATGCATAAAACGACAAATAAAATGAAACACACGGAGAAAGAAGATGATTTCATTGAAGTGCAAACAGCAGGTACAGAAGTACATGAAGATAAGAAAGATCAGATGCACAAAGACAGATGCAACGAGAAGAAAGAAACAACACAGACTCAATCTAAGATGGCCCTAGTCTTGACAAGATCTTGGTCAGCATCTCTTGAACCATATTGTTGTGTCCTTCTTGCCTCACCATGAAAGCGCTATACTGATCATTGAGTGAGCTTTGCTCATCCTGTCTCTTCTGAATTTCTTCTAGAGTCCTTGCAAGACGAGAAGATTCACCAGAAGAAGCTTCACCGCTTTCAACCACAGGAATGGCATGTTGATCTGCAGCTTCCATAGATAGATCATTTGCAGGGATTTCCTCAACAGGAACAGTTTTGGCAACATGATCTTCAGCATCTGCTTCTTGCATAGAAGCATCTCCATATTCTGCAGCAGGAATTTCCGAGTCTCCATTCTCAAGTGCCTGAAGAATGGCAGCTAGATTCCTGGGAGCAGAAGGACCTTCAACTACTGGTGGGTCAACAACTTCTGGGATGACCAAGTTTGGGTCTTTCTCAGACGGGTTTTCCCTCAGATAGTCAAAGAGAGTCTTGAAATCTCCGAGCAGAACAGGATATTGAGGTATCCAAACCACAATCTCCCTGCAAGGATTTGCTTCCAACGCAGCAGCGAGTCTTAATTGTTCCATCTCATCCAAGAAGGGCTTCTCTTCCAAAAGATATCTTCCTTTGAGACGAGCAAACCAGAAGTCTTCATAATTCCTCAGAATTCCACGAGGCCGTGGGGCAGCAGCTACACAGGCTTCCTGAAGTTCTAAAAACAGAGCATCTGATTTTCTGCGAAAGATCCTCCAGAAGTTCCGCATAGCAACATCATTCAATCCAGAACTTTCAGCGAGTCTGAGAGTATCAAAGGTACTTCTGAGATTCCTCTTTATGTTTTCAAAAACTACACCAATAGGATATACGGGGCGGGATTTTATTTGGGTTTTTGAAAAGGCAGGTTTGGAAGTGAAGTACGGATGAGGTTCTCTATCCAACCTATAAGAAGATTCTGCTTCAGTATCAGAATCTAACACTACCACTTCAGCTTCAGGACGAGGCTTGGAAGTGTAGTTGCAATCACGGAGCAGCTGCTCATGTGATGCAGAGGTTGGAAAAGGAGAATCACAAGGATTGTTTTGAGAGTTGGAGGGAGTATGTTCAAGAGTGGCGTTGAGAGAAGGTTGAGATGGAAGGAGAGTTTGAAGGGGTGGTATATCCAGAACAGGATTTATGGTAGGTGGAGAGGAAGGAATAGTTAAAGGAGAAGATGGAGGTGTAAGAACATGGACAAAAACAGGTGATTCTGATGAGGCTTTTTCTGGTTCAGGTGTAGGGACAATCTCTATTGGTGCAGCTTCTGAACAAACAGCAGGAACAGAATTAGGTTCAGAAATGCATATACCTTTGGAACTTCTCAGACAGGCTTTGGCCACATCCTCAGTCTTCTTCTGCTTCTTACTCTTCGGCTCTTCAATAATCTTTGTTTTGCCGCTAGCGATTTCTTTTCTTCTGACATATGCCAGAACTTCTGGTTGATTCTCAGCCTCTTGAGAGATATTTTCTTCATCAGATTCTTGAATAATCATCTTTCTTTTTCTGATTTTCTTCTTCTCAACAACTTCAACAATCTCAGCATCGTTATTTGACTTCTTCTTCTTTTTCTCAGCTTCCTTCTTTTTCTTCTCAAAATCAGCAGAGACAGCCTTAGCAACCTTTGCAATGACTTCTTCTGGGATCACTTCTTTATTGGTGGTAGCAGCAGGATGATCAAACTTTCTTTTGGTCCTTTCTTCCTTCTTACGATTCACTTTAATAGGAGCACCTTTGTCTTGATCTTTAAGACTCTTATCCTCTTTTTGTGATTTCAGATACTTAGTTCTGACTTGTGGTACCTCACTATTGAAGAAGGTTTTGAATTCAGCTAGAACTGGCTCTCTTCTGATTGTTGTTCCAGCAAGAGGTTGAGGAGTCTTAATGATAGCCTTAATCACGTTCATCCTCTTTAAAGTGAATGCGTTCAGACAAGCCCCAGATGTGACAGCAAGGTCTTTCACAATACCTTCAGATTCCAGACTCTCAACAATCTTGGAATGCACCAGAAGGTTTGTAATGATTCTACCAAAAGGAATGATTGTTCCACCATTTTCTTTTCTGAAAGCGTTTCTGGAATCCTTTACTGCTTTCCACATATGGTTGAAGATAATGTAAACCACATCAACCTTCTTCTGAGTGGCAATGCAATAAAGAATATATTTTTGCTCATTGTTTATGAAGTCAGCGGCATGTGTCGCTTTCCTATGGTAGAAGCACCCAAGAATGATCTTTGTCCAGATTTTGTAGATATCTCTCAACTCCTTGACGTGTTTTGTTTTCTTGACATTTGAATAGAGAGTGGATAGAACCTCTTCCCAATCTTCCCTTTTATCGATTTCAAAAGCTCCTTCCGCGTTCTTCAAATCAAACATCACTCTAAGGATGTTTTCAGTAATAACAACAAACTTTCCATGGACGAAAGAAAGTATTGATTTTGGAGCAACCACAGCATGTGCCCAGAACTCCTTGACAAGATCTGGATAAACTGGGCCAACGAACTCAGCAAACAACGAGGTCCATCCTTGAAAGATGATGTCTTCTTTAAGATTAAATCCATGTTCTTCAAGGTTGTCAAAGTCAACAATAAGTTCACATAGAACTTCTAATTTGTTCTTGGGAATAGAGCATGCAACAACAGGAGTAAGTTGCAACGTTTCTTCTTGGAGATGATGAGGAACAGATGACTCAGCATTTTGGGATGAGAATGCAGCCATTGATGCAGAATGACAAAAAAAACGAGCAAGAGAAGCGAACTGGGTTTTCGATTAGGGTTTTTAGAAAACGGCTAATAACTTTTCAAACGAGAGAATGCAAGGAGAGAGAGAGAGACAAAGGAGCGAAAAAGATGTACGATATGATTTGAAAAGAATATATAGAGACGGATTTGAAAAGAAAAAAAATAATAAGAAATATAAATTGAACAGTTCCAGAATCAAAGGAAATCAATTTTATTAAATGATGAGTGACGTGAGGAGAGAGAACGTGGTAAATGAAATGATTTGAAACAGTTACCTAGGTCGGCGTCTTTTCAACTGCACGCTTTGTGCTAACCGTACAGACACGTGTTCACCATCAGATAATAGATGACAGCTGTAAATTTCAGAATAGACTTTACGCCTTCAGATTCTGATCATTACTTCTGATCTGATCAAGTTTCTCTTTTGGAAACACTCCTTCTGAAGTGTGCTGATATAAATCTGAATGATCTTCTGATCCATTACCTCTGATATACACAGCTTCTGGAGGTTCACTTCTTTGTTCTGCAGCTTCTGATAAGACAAAACTGTATCTGCAGAAATTCTTAAGCTCTTTGTTTCATCAGAAACAAGTTTATCATCAAAACAGATGTTTATTGATTCGTCCACAATCAATGTTTCAATGTTGTATATTCTGTAGCATTTAGATCATTCAGAATAATCAAGAAGGAAGCATCAATGCTTTAGAAACAAACAATACAGATGGTTCCAAGACTAATAAACTTCTTTTCTGATTTCCTACGAACATAGTTTCTTCAACAGATTTAAGAACCAGAACTTGGAAGATAATCTTTCTTCCCTTCAAGTGTTGAGATCAACTTGAGTCCAGGAGACATGTCATGTTGACTTTTATCTTCTTTGTCACCAAGAGAATCTGCAAAAGAAATAGTCTTTTTCTTTGGTACCCATATTTTCTTGGGTCCTTTCTTGTTAGATTTTCTCAAGTTCTGATTGAACTTGGGTTTAACAATGTAAGCAATAGGATGAACAGCATGATAATTTTTAATGTGAGTTTCATGATATTTCCTAGGTTGTGTCACATGCTTTTTGGTGTGTGTTATGTGAAAGCTTTGAGCATGTGAAGTGTGCCTAATATCATGGGAGTGGCCATACTTGAACTGATCATACAATGGCTTGTATGTGATTTTCATTTCATCAACAGGTTCAAGTTTGTATGGGGTTTCACCCTCAAAACCAATGCCTACTCTTTTGTTTCCAGACACAGCATATATCATAGAAGCTAGCTGACTTCTGCCAATACTTCTAGATAAGAACTTCCTGAAACTTAAATCATATTCTTTCAGAATATGGTTTAGACTGGGAATGGATTTTTCTGAATCAGAAGGAGATCCAACATTATTGGATAATTTTAAAAGTTTTTCTTTTAATTCAGAATTCTCCAACTCAAGCTTCCTTGTTTCAAATTCAAATTGCTTTTTCAGCTTTTTGTATTTGAGACTAATCTGAGACTTGAGTTCCAGTAGTTCAGTTAGACCGGAAACTAACTCATCTCTAGTAAGTTCAGAAAATACCTCTTCAGAATCTGATTCTGATGTAGATTCTGATCCGTCATCTTCTGTCGCCATCAGCGCACAGTTAGCCTGCTCATCTTCAGAGTCTGAATCATCTTCTGACTCATCCCAGGTTGCCATAAGACTTTTCTTCTTATGAAACTTCTTCTTGGGATTTTCCTTCTGAAGATTTGGACATTCATTCTTGTAGTGTCCAGGCTCATTGCATTCATAGCACATGACCTTCTTCTTGTCAAATCTTCTGTCATCGGAGGATTCTCCACGTTCAAATTTCTTTGAACTTCTGAAGCCTCTGAACTTCCTTTGCTTGGTCTTCCAGAGTTGATTTAGCCTTCTGGAGATCAGGGACAGTTCATCTTCTTCTTCAGATTCTGATTCTTCAGGATCTTCTTCTCTAGCCTGAAAAGCGTTAGTGCATTTCTTGATATTGGATTTTAATGCAATAGACTTACCTTTCTTTTGAGGCTCATTTGCGTCCAGCTCTATTTCATGACTCCTCAAGGCACTGATAAGCTCTTCCAGAGAAACTTCATTCAGATTCTTTGCAATCTTGAATGCAGTCACCATAGGACCCCATCTTCTGGGTAAGCTTCTGATGATCTTTTTTACGTGATCAGCCTTGGTGTATCCCTTGTCAAGAACTCTCAATCCAGCAGTAAGAGTTTGAAATCTTGAAAACATCTTTTCAATGTCTTCATCATCCTCCATCTTGAAGGCTTCATACTTCTGGATTAAAGCTAGAGCTTTAGTCTCCTTGACTTGAGCATTTCCTTCATGAGTCATTTTCAAGGACTCATATATGTCATAGGCCGTTTCCCTGTTAGATATCTTCTCATACTCAGCATGAGAGATAGCATTCAGCAAAACAGTTCTGCATTTATGATGATTCCTGAAAAGCTTTTTCTGATCATCATCCATTTCTTGCCTTGTTAGCTTTACGCCTCTGGCATTTACAGGATGTTTGTAACCATCCATCAGAAGATCCCATAGATCACCATCTAGACCCAGAAAGTAACTTTCCAGTTTATCTTTCCAGTATTCAAAGTTTTCACCATCAAATACCGGCGGTCTAGTATAACCATTGTTACCGTTGTATTGCTCAGCAGAGCCAGATGTAGATGCAGGTGTAGGTGTAGACTTTTCACTTTCATCAACCATCTTTTACTGAAGCGTTTTTCTCTTCCTGAATCTTTTCTAAACACGGTTAAGTGCTTGCACCTTAGAACCGGCGCTCTGATGCCAATTGAAGGATAGAAAAACACTTAGAAAGGGGGGGGTTTGAATAAGTGTAGCTTTAAAAAACTTGACAGATAAAAATAAATTGCACAGTTATTTTTATCCTGGTTCGTTGTTAACTAAACTACTCCAGTCCACCCCCGCAGAGATGATTTACCTCAACTGAGGATTTAATCCACTAATCGCACGGATTACAATGGTTTTCCACTTAGTCCGCAACTAAGTCTTCCAGAGTCTTCTGATCACACACTGATCACTCCAGGAACAACTGCTTAGATACCCTCTAAGACTTTTCTAGAGTCTACTGATCAACACGATCACTCTAGTTACAATCTGCTTAGTTCACTCCTAAGACTTCCTAGAGTATTCTGATCAACACGATCACTCTAGTTTCTTACAACTTAATGTAATCAATTCTAAGAGTTTACAAATGCTTCTTACAAGCGATAATCACAACTGTGATATTTCTCTTAATCGTTTAAGCTTAATCTCACTAATATATTACAACAGCAATGTAGTGAGCTTTGATGAAGATGAAGATTCTGAGTTTTGATTTGAACAGCGTTTCAGCAAGTGTTTTTTTTGAATAATCTTGTTCAGAATTGTTAACCTTGCTTCTCATCAGAACTTCATATTTATAGGCGTTGGAGAAGATGATCGTTGAATGCATTTAATGCTTTGCGTGTTCCGTACAGCATCGCATTTAATGTTATACGCTTTTGTCAACTACCTCGAGCCTTGTTCACGCTGTGTCTACTGACGTAGCCTTTAATAGCTTTTAACGTTCCTTTTGTCAGTCAGCGTAGCTTGCCACTTGTACTTTCTTCTGATCTGATGTTTGTGAATACAATGTTTGAATATCATCAGAGTCAAACAGCTTGGTGCATAGCATCTTCTGATCTTCTGACCTTGAAGTGCTTCTGAGCGTGATACCATCTTCTGAGCTTCAGTGCTTATGATCTCATGTTCTTCTGATGCTTCCATAGACCCATGTTCTGATTCTGCTTCGACCATCTTCTGATGTCTTGCCAGACCATGTTCTGATGTTGCATGCTGAACCACTTGAGACAAAGCTTCTGAGCGCTGAATTATGCGTACTCTTTATATATATTTCCTGAAAGGGAAATTGCATTGGATTAGAGTACCATATTATCTTAAGCAAAATTCATATTATTGTTATCATCAAAACTAAGATAATTGATCAGAACAAATCTTGTTCTAACAGACCTCTTTGGGCTCCATCGCTTGCGCTCTTGAAGTAGCTAGTTTCTAAAACGAGGTACACCAACTACGCTTGAAGCATGTTCCCCAAGTGTGGAATCTGTCTTGGAAGAGCGTCTTGTGCCATCCTACAGAGGATTACAAAAACCTTTCCATTCACAATGTTTCTCATAGTTAACAAATTAATTATAAAAATTTCACAAAAGCGTATTTGTCCTTCTCCTTTACTAATTTTTTGATTGAATTCATACATGGGGATTGTTATAGTGGAATCGTCTATCGGTCAACTTTGATTTGCAGGGACATGTGTCCTTGATGCTGCGGGCACAATCTTCCTTTTTAGACAATGTCTTTGACTGACTGTAGAGCTTGTCTATCAAGGGGTTCCGCATGCATACCTTTGTTCAAGGAGTGATGCATGGCAGGCAATGTCTGTGTAGCTACCTTGTCATTCCATGACTGTAGAGGCCCGGTCTTCTCTGGGTAATCGCCATTTACTGTCTCTTACAAACGGTCGGTTGAGTTGTTTATTCTTTTGGCTTCTTTACTTTGGGTTTGACGCTTCCCTCTAGCGATCCTCTAAATATTCAGTTAATGGTGTGTTCGAAAAGGATGTCAAAGGCTACCTTCACTGATCCGGTTGGACTATCCTCGATATGGCTTCTTACACATCATTGTTGGAGAAGTGATTAGATTTATCGAAGGCAGCTTCTTCAATACGTCCTTTTCTAGTTAACATGGATTGAGCATGCTTTTTCTTTCTTGTTATAGTATCTCCATGCAAATAGGAAAGTTGAGGCGTTTGACTCGTTAGGACGGGCCTAATGAGCTAAGGACACCTTTTTCTCGCGCACTCTTTTTCCATTGATGTGTTATATTTATTCTTTCATGAGGACAAGTCATCAGATTATCGAAGGCCAATGGATCTCCATCATTGTTTGTGTTCAAAACTAATTTATAGAGATTTAATTGTTTGATAGCGTCGGATCAGAAGTTCTTACGGGAATTCCGCTGTCTATGATGGATGTCACGGGCGCTCTGCCAGCAACGACGATGGTGATAACTAAAGGTAACTTTGCATCTGAGGTTCCCTTTTTCTTCTCACGTCCTATACATCCTAATGTCACTCAATCCTCGCCTTGCGGTTTACTATCAGTTACTGTTTGGAAGAAATGCTTTGATGATGGATCATCGTCGGATTTTCCTGTATTTTGGATCTCACCGATGGCAATTAATTAAGGTGAAATAAATTCATAATATCTAACAAGTCTCTTCACTGAGCTGTATGACTTGATTGTCTCCTTCTCCCGGTTCTAGTAGAAATCTGACTTGGACTGAGGATGACATATTTGTGGAATTCCGCAGAAGTTAGGAGTCAATTGATACATATTGTGCCACTGTTCCGTTCTGGAATCAAAATCGGTGTATATCAATGGCGAGGAATCCTTAGTCAATGGTGCTGATCTCTGATGTGGCAACGTGGGGTGGACCTGCAAGGTTAACACTCTAACACCTAAGACAATTCAAAATTCAAGATGAGTGCAAAAAAAGTGTACCTTAAATATCACATGTGATGACTTTTATACACTGGGTCGTTTTGAGTTGACTTTACTCAAATTTAGCCCTGGCTTTGGACATTTAGTCGTCCATATAAATAATTAAATATAAAAAACAATATATTTGTCTTTTACTTTTTAAACTATCATTTCAAATTAGACTTTCACCTGTATTTTTTAAAAGATACATGTGTAGTTTTGGAAGTTGTAGACTTTTTTTGACAATATTAAATTTTAATCATAAATTTATTTTATTTTATTGTAATATTTTTAAAAATAAATATTAATTTAAAAATTCAGAATATAAAAATAGACTTACAAAAAATAACCTAAGTTCACACAAACAAGTTGAATTTAGGAGTTGAACCAAATTATTCGTGAAGCTTAAATTAGTCAAATTTAAGTTTAAAAAGATTATATTGAACTTGAGTTGAATTTTGAACTGAATCAATTCTTATCGAGTTGAACCGAATTTTAAATAGGTTGGTCTCAACTCGAATCATTCCATACCAATTTGTAAGTTAAATATTAAGCTTAATAAAATATTAGGGGATCTAAATGAAAGGAAAATACAAAAATTATTCTTGGTAAAACTCTTTCCATTTTTTATTATGTTATTTTAGGGAAAATATTGTATTAAATTATTTTACAATGCTAATTTATCATTATGTTACTTTTATTTATAATACTATTTTTTAATATTATTTATTTATATTTCTCATATTATAACTAGAATGAAGTTCTTAAATAATACATGATTTTTTTTATAAAGTAGTTTTATTTTTTAATACATGTGAAAATTGCAAAATAGTGTGTAAACAAAGGGAGGAAGTATTCAATCAAAAAAAAAAGGGAGGAAGTATTATTTAAGAATTGAATGTGCATTTATGTGTTTAAAGTCAAAATCATCCTCTCAATACAAAAAGAGGCAAATTGTCGAAATTATTGCCTACACGAGAACGTGGTCTTTGCACACTATCCGTTGTGTATTATGTGTGTTGTAATAGAGCAGAAGCTCATATGCTGTTATTCTTTTTTCCTTTGAGTATATAATTTGTTATTCTTTTCAATAGTTTAATTAATTAATTTTGAAGTTATGATTATCATTATAAAGAGTCAATAACATATTGTTTATCTCCTTCTCCTTAAGAAAAGGGATTTCTATTGAAAATTCATTATTATCCACGCCTATTAAGGTGGCACGTATAAAATTCAGAAACTATTGATAAAATTTAAATTTAATATGTTTCATAATATTTAAAATGAACAAATATATCTCACTAAATAATATTATTTTTCTTAATTTCTTCCACAAAAATTGAGAAAATTATAATATATCAATGATAATTTATCAATGATAATTTATCAATGATAATTTCTTAATAAGTTTGTAAATTAAATTTGACTAAAAAAATTGTTGGGACATAAAAAGTTTTCAAGAAAGACGAGAGAAGAAAAGAGAAAACTGTATTTAAAAATTTGTTATTGCTGTTAATTGTATAATTGTTATGAAACTATACAAGTCATACATATTTATAAGCCATCAAAGTTCAAACTCAAACTTACAATTCAAGTCTAATTACAACATAAACTTAAACCATACAAAATATATATTGACTCACTCAAATATATATATATATATATATATATGGTTAAGATTAAATGACACAAAGGTGTCAAAGTTTAATTCGACACTAAATCTCAACCGTTAGAAGAATTGATCAACGGTCATATTAAATTAAATAATAAAAAAGATATGTATAGCCTATTTCTTCGTAGAAAATAGATTATTTATATCATTATATGTCTGTTGGATAATTATTTTAACCGTTGAAATTTAATGTCAAATTAAACTCATATATGTTTTCCCGGAAAGAATGACACCTATTTTTTTTTACTCAAGGGGTTTGGTTCTTTGTGACCACAAATATTTATTTTGAAAATTGTGATTAATTAATTCCTTTAAAGTTTCCAAAATAGGTCTAGGGTTAGGTTCTTGGTGACCATAAACATTTATTTTGAAAATTATGATTAGTTAATTCCTTTAAAGTTTTAAAAAAAAAGTCAATTTTTTTTTAAAAATATATTTTTATAAAATAAATAATTTAAAATTTAGGAAAATTTAATTTAATTTAATTTTTTTAAATTTAATAACTGATATTATTAAATAACATTATAAATATTAATTTATGTTATTATTTTATTTTTTATCCTATCTATCAATATCACATATTGATTAAAGTTATTTTGTTTTATCCTAGTCATTAGTGTAGTCGGTCATTCTTGTAAAAATGGAAGGAGGCCAATTTTAATAAGAATTTTTAAATAGAATGACTAAAATCCTGAAATTTTAAATGGTAAATTAAAATAGAAAAACTAAAAATGAATTTTAGCCTATAATTTAACTAAGTTTATATTATTTAATTTCATATTTCTCAAATATTATACAATAAAGACGAGTTACAGTTTTGACCAAAATAAAATAAATAAATTCTAATATAAATTAAATGGAAAAAAAGATTAAGTGGTGTACACTGATAATATAAAAAGTTTTAGATTATCAATTTATCACAACTATTTGTTTGTGTTATTCTAGTGGTAGTTGAAATAAAAGTCAAACATCTAATATTAATGAATGATTGGAAAATATTTTTATACTATTCATGCATATTAATTAAATTCAATGAAAAATATATAGTTGAAGAAATACAATTCCTTTTGTACAAAGAAATACCCATGTCCTTAAATTTTAAGTCTCAAGACAAAATTATTAAAAAAAATATATTGATACTAATAGTAAATTTATAAATAATTGATATTATTATTACAAGTTGTCTTTATAAAAATAGAGTTCATTTATATTTATTATTATAATATTTATTGTTAATTGGAGAAAAAAGAGTATGTTAATAAATAAATAATTAGTAAAATTAGTTTTTTTAAATGAAAAAATTCATCTTCAAAAAGATCTTATTATTAAGGAAAGAGTTGTCTTGTTTCAATGAATTTTGGTTTTTAAACGTTACTCCCTCCATTTTTTATTATAAGTTGTTTTAGACTTTTCACACCGATTAAGAAAAATAATAATTGTTGTATGAAAATGAAGAATTATGAAGGTTTTTACAAAATTATCCTTCATTAATGACATGTGGAAGATAAATTTATATAATTGAAAAGAGAGAGAATAATAAATATTTAAGGATATAATAGGAAAAATAGCATTAATTATTCATTGAAATTGTAAAATGACTTATATTAAAATACAATTTTTTTTCCAAAACGACTTATAATAAAAAACGGAGGGAGTATTTTGTAAATTATTGGTTGCAATTAGGGGTGGCAAAACGGGTCAGGCCCGACGGGTCGACCCGTTTGACCCATCATTTTGGGCGAGCTGGGCTGAGGTTTTCGGCTCGGTACCTTAAGTTGGCCCACCCCGCTTAACCCGTTTAAAAAATCGGGCCGGGGCAGGCGGGTTTTGCCCGCAGGCTTTTTGTTAAAAAAATTATTTTTTATTTAGAATTAAAATAACTTTAACTATAAAAACAACACCCTTCTCTTAAAATTATATTGATTGAATTGTATTCTAAATTATTATAGATACAAATTGAATTATAATTATAACGTTCTTTCTATAACTTTCTAATACATGTGTTGATTGGAAAAGCTTGAAATAAATGAACAGTTGTATAACATGCATAATTATTATGTTGTTAATACATTAGCTCACATGTTTTCTTTAGAAATAGATGTTGATTTTAAAAAAAAGAGGGATTTGATGAGTCTATAAGTGTGACAAATTATGGATTTAACTATTAAGGAATTGCTTTTTGTCACAAAAAAAAACTATTAAGGAATCGCTTAATATAAAAGTTTATATGAAGTAATTACTAATTAGTGAGAAAGTTAGGTGTTGATATTTTATGTACTACTATTTTATGCACCGTGATGTATTATGCGGTGTAATTGTTATCACTGTCTGTTTTATGTAAATTCTTAATTGGGTTTTTTAGTAGTTAGTTTTTAATAGGATTAAAGTGATATGTATTATTTATTTATTTATTTATTTTGATACGCTTTTTTATCGTGGTTGAGTTTATTTCGTTATTTTTTTGTTATAATTGATCTTTATTTGTTTTATTTTTTGAACTGTTTGGACTTAAAGATATGTTGAAGTTATACTGTGCGTTTTAAAAAAAAAATACTTTATCGACCTTTTTGGTTATAATTAATTTTTTTGTAAATTATGTGGTAAATCAAATTGTAAAGTAAAAAAATAAATAAAAATTGGCGGGCCGGCCCGCCAACTCGTTAGTAAACGGGGCGGGCATGACTTTTGAGCTCGGACACCTAAGTAGGCCCGTCCCGCCCCACCCCGCTTTTGAACGGGCTTAAATGGGGCGGGCCGCCCGCTTTGCCACCCCTAGTTGCAATGTATACCATTGCCTAAGTCGATAACATTGTAGGTCCTTCCTATGGACTGGTAAAAGTGAGTTTAGTGGTAAGTGTTGAGAATCAAGTCTAAGGAAGAAGTCCCGCATTGGTTAGAAAAGGGAAGAATGAACACTTTATAAGTGAGAGAACCCACACACCTATCACCTTAATGTTTTGGATGAGTATGTGGTGTGTATCTCACAAAGGTGTGATGCTCCCTCGTTGACCCCCTCCGAGTTGCCTCCAACAATGGTATCATGAGCCTTTGGTTTCGAGATAGAGACCGACTCACTTGTATCGAAACACTTCCCGCAGGTGGTGGGTAAAAGGTCTTCCGTTGAAGAGTGTCAATGGTGGTACAAGTGTATATGGAGCTTCCACAGGAGAGAGAGAGAGAGAGAGAGAGAGAGAAAGAGAGAGAGAGAGAGAGAGAGAGAGAGCATTGTATAAAACTCACACATGAGGGCGAGTGTTGAGAATCAAGTGTGAGGAAGAAGTCCCACATTAGTTAGAAAAGGGAAGAATGAACACTTTATAAGTGAGAGAACCCACACACCTATCACCTTAAGGTTTTGGGTGAGTATGTGGTGTGTCTCTCACAAAGGTGTGTCCAAGTGTAATATGCTCTCTCGTTGGCCCCCTCCGAGTTGCCTCCAACAGTAAAGCTCATGTGGCATGGAAGAAGGTGTGTGCACCAAAGAATAAGGGAGGTTTGAGCATTCTCGGCTTTACATAATGGAACCAAGTGCAAATGATAAAGTTTATATGGAATATGAGTGGGAAGAGAGATAACCTGTGGGTTAAGTGGGTTCACAGTTATTATGTGAAAAATGGATCACTCGCGAATATTCCTATTAACTTTGTGTGCTCATGGATTCTAAAGGATATACTTAAGCAAAGAAGTGTAGTGATGAATATGCAAGAATGGCAAAAGGTAGAGCAAGCTCAAAATTTCAAAATCAAAGAGTTCTATCATACACTTATGGAGCAGCAACAACAGGTGAATTGAGAAAACTATTATAAGATAATGGAGTCGGGCCCAGGGCAATGTTCATCTTTTGGCTTGCTTGTCAAGCTAGACTTGCAACTAAAGCGCGTCTTCAAAGGTTTGGTATAATTGATAATGACAGGTGTTTATTCTATGACAAAATGGAAGAGTTGAGTCATTTGATGTTTGAATGTTATAAGTTAAAGCATGTTTGGGCATATGTTTTCAATTGGTTGAAGATTCAGCATGCACCCAAAGCTTAGGAGGAGGAAATGCAATGGATAATACATGCTAGGAAAGGGAAGAGTAAAGGAGCCGATATCCTTAAAGCAGCTTTCACCTAGACTGTATATGAATGATGGAGATATAGAAATGAGAAAATATGTGATCAACATGTAAACAATACAAATATAGGGCAGAGAATTATTGATATAGTTGTACATATAATGTGGATAAAACCTAATATTAGGGAGCATGTTGCTCACCTAATGATAAAATAGGTGTGTTAGTTTTCCAAAAACTATTATGTAAATTAATCTAAAAAACAGTTTTAAAAAAAATAAAAGAAAATATTTTTGATAATCTTACTTTTAAAATTTGTTTTAAAGTTGTACACTATTATAAATTTGTCATTAATGAAAAGAGTACAATTTCCTTGTTTTTTTTCTCATTCTAATTTCCAAAATTAAAATCAAAAACTAAAATCTCTAAAAACTATTTTTGTTTTTTAGTTTTCTAAACTCTTAAATAAATAATAATTTTTAAAAATAGTTTTGTAAAATTAGACTAACAAAAAAGTTTTATTATTTTTAAATTTTAAAAACTAAAAAACAGATTTACAAAACTAAAAAACAAGTATTCAGAGAAATGAAAATAAAAAAATTTGTTTGATAGTCTAATTTTACAAAAATATTTTTGAAAACTATTCTCTATTTGAGAGTTTTAAAAACTAAAAACTAAAAAGAGATTATAGAGCTTTCGGTTTTTGGTTTTTAGTTTTGAAAATTATGAAGAGGAAAAAACAAGAAAAAGTGACACACTTGTTAGGATTGTCAAAACATGTTTTCAAGTTGATTTACAAAATGGTTTTTAAAAACTAAAACTCATTCAAATGAGCCATAAATTTATAAAATTACTCAGGTGCAAGGGTTGGAAGAGTGAGTCCCTTAAGTTATGTCTGGGAGGGCGAGTCCCTCTAGTACAAGGTCGGGAAAGGTGAGTCCCTCAGACAGGCTTGGGAGGGTGTATATATCCCTCAGGTACAAGGTTTGGAATGGCGAGTTCCTCAGTGTGAGACGATACTTTTGGGCGCTCTATATGGCTTAAAAAGCCCGTTCTCATTTTTGGGGTGTGACATCTTAGGATGTTGAGGCCACAATTGAGATAGAGGTAACGATTATACTCATTGGGGAACATGGTGCATTTACTGATAGGTAATGATTAAAACTGCACTGGGAAGGTCCATATAATGTTTATCATTGATCAGTTTGCATGCTTGTAGTGAGGACCGATGATGACATGTCCCTATAGAAATAGGTACAACTTCATTGTCTAGTGATGATGACCCTAATTGGCCTGAGGTAAAATCATTCCCTATAAGTATAAAAGTCAGGGTTTTTCCTCTTCCATCATCATCTTTTGCATTTTTTCATTACTTTCTCTATGATTTCTTCTTTAAGCTCATTTCCATCACCCAAACCAACACGCTTCAGGTATTGATCATTCTCCCTTTCCGTCCTTTTATTTTTCACCATTGAAAATAGCAATTCTTAGGGGGTTAGTCGAAAATAACTCTATAGTATATCCCATTATTCACAAGGGGATTTGTGAGATACGGGGACATTATGTAGCAAATTTGATATGGTTAGATGGGAGGGTTTACTAGAATATGATAGAGTTAGGAATGTTTGGAAGTTATGACTGCAATTCTAGTAGTTTTGACTCCACCAAACATAGAGATAATGATAGTGATATTATTTTTCCATATTTTTTCCCATGACATGCAAGATCGTTAATGACATTTATTAGTACAAGTAGTGGTTGTGTTCATGATTTTGAGACTCTTTATACTAACAATGACATGGTGGCCTCGTTTAGTAAGGGGTATATACATATCTGCTATAAAAAATGAGGAAGATATCATATTGGAGTCATGTGACGAGTACGAGAGGGAGAATTGAGCATATGCATCTCTCTGTCATTTACGAATTGAGCATGTTGATTTAGTTCACCATTATAATACGGTGAACTGACTTTATCGAAGTGTGCAGATAGCAAGAGTCGCCACCGACTTTTATTTATCCAAATTAACAGAAAGGCTAAAAGAACATGAAAAACCTTTTAAATAAAAAACTGAGTTCGGGGGGTAATTTATGCAAAGGGAAGGTGTAAGGCACCCTTTGCATCCATGGTTTTCCATGGGCTCTTAATTGCTTTGCTCTTTAGTTTTGAAGCCAAAAGGTTCAGAAATGTAGAAGAAGAAGAAGAAATAAGGACTTTGGCTCGTAAATGAGCGTAGCCTTTTTGAAGGTTTATGAAAAAGTGTAAGAAAAAGATTTAAACCAGAGCAAAGCATTTACGGGAAAATTACCTGGTTAGATGAAAAATGTTCTTTTAGCCTTTCAGGGCTATCCATACCATAAGAGGGTAAGGAAGTCCTTCGATTTGGAGGTTAATGGGTCATCGAATTATTATTCGCCACAAGACTGTCCCATGCCATAGGGGGGCAGGTAGTCTAAGGGAAGGATCAGAATAGCCTTTCGTTTAGGCAACCAGAGGATACCTCAGCATTTTGTAGGCAACTTTGAGGGACGAGATCATTTAGCGAATCGAAGGCAACATCATTAGGGACTTATGATCTTAGAATGAACCGAGAGCAACATTGCTGAGGTATCCTCGTATTCGAGGGACTTGGCTATTCTGCATTAAAACACAAGGCAACAGGCAACAGGCAACAGGCAACGAGAGAGGTTACCATGAAAGGTGTGTGGGTGCAACAATCACGTGACCGGATTCAATTATATTATCTTGTAATTAGGTGATTCTAATTCAGTTTAGGGTTATCACTCCCTAGGATTACTAACCACACAATAATATAATATGACAGGTTTAAGTGCCTTCAAGGCCACACAATACAACCTCGAAGCAGATACAAAAACATTATGGGGATGGGGGAAAAGAGGAATAATACCAACAGTGCAATAGATTTGACACAAGTAATAATTAAAAGAGAAAATAAAATAAAAAAAGATGAATTTCAGGGTTACCGAACATTCGAGCTTTGACTGGTTGGCTAACCCTGAAAATTGGAAAAGGAAAAATAAACACAAAGGGGTGAGTGTATGGCTAGTTCATTGATCAGAAAGGCAAAAGTAAATTAATTGAAATTAAATGGCAAAATAATTAAATTAAATTAAAGGTAAAAATAAATATAAAAAATAAAATCGGGGATTTAGCTTTGATCTGATATGGTTCGTAGTCGGAGGAAACCCTGGTGCTAACCCTGAAAAAAGAGAAAATTTCAGTGTAGGCATGATCTTCGCAAACCCTGATTAGGGCACAAGTTAACCATGGTTAATAAAATAAATAAAAAACCAAATTAATTAATTATTGGTTGAAAATTAAATGGAATTTTAAATATTTAAATAAATACTAATAGAATTAATAAAAAAAATCGAGTTTTCGATAAAAAATAACTAAGTATAAAATTGTTATATAAAACTATTTTATTAAAGAAATAAAAATAAATAAAGAAAAAGAGTTATAATAAAAGAAAGAGAAAAAGGGATGAATAAATGTATTTAAAGATAAAAGAAATAATGAAAATAAAATAAAAAAAATAACTTAGCTTTGGTTCATTGTGGCAGGCTTGAGGGTGCATGGTAAACCTTCAGCTTTGTGTGCGTTAGATCTGGATGGTAGGAGATCTTGTGGCTGAGAATTGAGGGTGTATTATGGTCCCCTGTAGATGCTATGCGCTGAATCCAGAAGCTTGTTATTCATAAAAATAAATGTGGGAACCTGGGGATCGAACCCAGGCCTTCAAAGACATACTCCCTCCACCTTTGCCATTCCAACTGAAACATGTTAGTCGTTTATGTAATGCAAGGAATAAAAAATATATAAAATAAACTCATTAATGGAATCAGTCAAAGAAAATCTCCGCGTGGGCCCCATGTTGGTTTATCCCACGAATGAGAAGGGGAGAGAGATTATGAGAAGATTGACTGGCCAATAGCGTGAAGGGAGAGGGATCCAAATTTTTGACCCTCCAATAGAGGCAGAGCACGTGTGGACCCGAGTCTGCTAGGATCCATTAACTCACGAAGCAACCAATGGGGACAGGCCACGCTTCGTCATCTTCCCCATGAATTTCCTGCGGATTCCTCTTGGGAATCTCCTGCAGATTTACTTGCAGAAAAACCTCCGGTTTCCTGCAAAACTGAAACTCGAGCCAACATACGTTAAAAAACTATCAAAGCCACCCAGGTCACCTAAAACGAACCTTGCGAATTGAATGACGTAGGTTTTAAGTCCTGAAACTTGCTGCACACATGGAATAGAGGAGATCGACCTTTCTTGCCCTAATAATGGTGTGTAACGATTCACGGCCCTAAGCTTCCATGTAACACGTCAAAGTTTCTCTAATAACTTCCAGGAACTCATTAGCAATGTTAGTTTTGATCAAAATACGATGAACAAGCAGAATTAGATTGACATAAGACTATGTAAAAATAAACTCGTGTGTACCGTGATACCATGCGTTTTGGCCATGGATGAAGATCCATACTTACTCTAATATCCCCCAGGAAGTGATTGTAAGGCTTATTTTGGATTGATTAGGGTTGGAATGTGGAATGCCACTTTTCTCTTATTCTTGAATTTTCTTCACATGGAAACCCTTATGTCCTTCCCCCAAAATCGTCCCCTCACCAATGCTGATGGTCTTCTGTATTTATATCGGTCAGAACTAGGGTAAATATATGGATTAAAAGGTTTGATTGGCAAGAGAAAATTTGGAAAAGATTTGATTGGAAATATGTTCAAATCTTTCTACTTTGGTTCAATTACCCTTCCAAGTTGATATGCCACGTTTTCTAGACTTTATTTGGGCCTCCATATGACTAAAATAGAAATTCATAATTTATTTCACCTATTTTGTGGTTTTATTTAATTTATTTGGTATTTAAGTGAATAAAAATTCAAATAAAAGCAAATAAATAGCACAAAATTATGTGAATAATTTTATGGGTCCCTATGTAGCTTAAAATCATATTTAGAATCCACAATTTAGGCCCAAGGAATCAAAGTACCAAATTTCTCCATTTTGCCCTAAGTGTAATTTGTCAAAATCGCCCAACTTGCGCAAACCATAATTTTCTTAATATTTATCATATGGAGATGATCTAGGACTTTTTGGAAAGCCCAAGATGTCCTTTATAAGCCACTTTGGAAGATTTTTTCCATTTGAAGATTTTATCTTGATGATATTGCTCCTGACAAAAAAACTGCTTTTTGCGAGCTTCTAGAAGGACCTGTAATGCTTTAGCTCATATCTCTCAAATGAAGCATTTTTAGACTTGGCATGTGAGAGACAAAGTTGTAGAGAATTTAATTTCCTTCAAAATGAGCTTTGGATGGGAAATTTATGATGTTCCATGTAGGAGTTATGGCTGGTCAAAGTTCAGTTGACTTTCCCCTATGAAAACCCTAATTTAGAAACTTTTGAAATTGTTGGTTTCTGATCTTTCCTTGATGAACCATGATCAATTATTGATCAAATGGTGAATGATACTTCAAAATAAGGTTGTTGACAAAAAATCAGGAGTTTTGATTGTACTTTGACCACAGTTGACTTTTAGGTCAAATCAGTCGACTGTTGACCTTCTGAGCAATTGAGTGATCAACACCTTGAATTGAGACCTGAATTTTGTCATGGAGGTAGTTGGGAATATCATAAACCATATGAGACGCCTTAGAGCTTTTGATCCATTGATTTTCTTCAGAACAACACAAACCCTAGTTCCATGGGCCATTGTTTAGGAGGGATGTCTTTGAGTTATTGTACCCTGATAGGAGTTTGATTTAAGAGAAATAAGATGGGAAAATTTTGGGGTATGACAACCATATTCGAGTATGAGGTCCTCAAGGTGCATTTGTCATGCTTGTATCCTGACTTAGATTTGGAAGATCTTGACATTTTCACGATTTTCTGGGATGGGCGGATGGTGTACGAGGCAGACATTTCCAACAAACAACGATCCCTCCTCCGAGACAAGGGGGCACGTTGATTATTGAGACTACACACATTGCTGGCAAAAGTGAAGGGTCTGTTCATGATGGGGATGAGTCCACCACGTGCAACATATATATATATATATATATATATATATATATATATATATATATATATATATATATATATATATATATATATATATATATATATTTATTTTGTTAAGGTTGAGTTTATTGTAATGTCTCCCTTTGGAGGGATTTTTAGTGTTTCTCCTTTGAGGGTTTTAAATGAAATATTTACTCCTTTGGCAGTATGATTATCAACTCAATAGGTAATAAGTAATTCTTTACACCCATTTCTTGTTTGTATAAACACTCATTTTCTTTTCTAAGGTAGACACATCGTAAGGTGGAAAAGATACTGCATAAGGTTCAAGCAGAGTATCCCTTTAAGGAGGAAATAATACCCTTTAAGGTTCAAGTAAAGTTGCCTCATAGGACAACAATGATACCGCTTAAAGTTTGAGAAAAGTTGCCTCGTATGGAGGCAAGGATACTTCTTATGGTTCAAACAAATTTTCCTCAGATGGAGAATGATACCCCTTAAGGTTCAAGCAAAGTTACTACATAGAGAATTAATAATAGCTCATAGGATGCAACATTTATAGAATTTAGTAGACAATGAACTTGAGAAAATAGTGTCTTTTAAAAACATTTCACTTGCAAGGGAAACGAGTGTTATCACACTTCTATTCTTAATAATACCTCTTAAAGCTCTCTATTTGGATGCAAATTACTTGATGTGTGCGATCTCCCAAGTTTCATTGATTAGGTCAAACACACATCTAGATCCCCATAAGTCATAAAAAGTAATGAGTTGAAAAGTTAGAGAGAGAAACTCTCTCCTCTCTCTAGCTTTTTGTGTGTCGCCAGACTGCTGGGGATGTGGAAACATAACAATGATAGGGGTGGATGGACGACGGTGGCGAGGAAACATCCTAGAAGGGGAGACGAAGGAAAGTGGGATGTAGCGAAAGGAGAAGGAAGGAAGTCGGAGGAAGCTGTGGTCTCATCATTCTTCTTTACGGAGTTCGGAAGTAAATGGAGTGCAAGGGATCTCTTATTTGAGTTCAAGGATTATGGGGCCATTGATGAAGTGGTCATACCTTCCAGAAGAGATAAGTTTGGAAGAAGGTATGGTTTTGTTCGATTCATTGATGTAGAGGATGAGAAGCTGCTGGGAATAAAGCTGGATAGCTTGATTCTTGAAGGTCGCAAGCTGCATGCGAATCCTCCAAGATTTCAACGGCCTAAAAAGAACAAGGAGGTGTCGTATCGGAACCCGGGTAGGGGAGGGATAGAGGCTGTTAGGGCAAGCAAGGAGGATGTGGTGCAAGTTCAAAGCTCCAAGGTTTGGGTGGATAAGAGATCATTCGTGGATGTAGTACACAATCGATCAGGAAGGGAAGCGTGTGGGGTAGTGCCAAATGAAATCAAGACTGTTTTCTTTGTGGCTGATAAGGAAGAAACAGATCGTTATCTTAAGGCGTACGTAGGTGTCATCAAAGAAGTGGAGGTTGCTCTGAAGATAAAGCAGATTTTCTATGAGGAGGGCCTTTTCTCTATCAGGATCACCCTGCTTGGCCCTAATTTGTGTGTTCTTGAAGATTTGGTGTGTGGTGAAGTGGAAGCTTTGATTGAGGAGAGAAGAGGGTGGTGGGAGAACTGGTTTTCTACTATAAGACCTTGGACTACAAAGGATGTTGACCCGGAGAGGATATCTTGTTTGAGTATTTCTGGTTTTCCTTGTAATGTTTGGGGTGAAGCCTTTTTCAAGGTGGTCACGGAATCAGTTGGAACTTTTATCAAATGTGAAGAGTCGACGGTTTCTCGTTTAAGTATGGATGAGGCGTGTGTTTGTATAAAGACAGGGAGGAGGGAGCTGATAAATGTCACAGTAAAGGCTGTTATTGACGGCAACCATTTCTTGATAAGCTTAAGAGAAGTTTCTTCTTCTCTCAATGAGATGACGAGAGTGCGAAGGTGGTCGGAAGAAGATGGTTCGGATTCTACGGCATCTCCGGTTAGTGAGTTCTTCGAGGAGGAGTGTTTGGGTGAGCCTAACGACAACTTCGAGGCGGTAAGCTGCAAAAAGGTTACTGAGTCTGTGACTGCGACGGCCAGTGTAGGGCTCAGGCAAGAGATTGGTGTTCAGTCTGATAGTTTAGCTGGTAACAAAAACCTTTCATCTTTTAAGGAATCTTTTATGCACAAAGGAAAAAAGGAGTTTTTTGTTTCTTCTTCCTTGGCTAAGGAGGCGACTTTTGCGGAAAAGGAGGTAGAGGCTTTTAATGCTACACCGCCTAGTTTGGAGAAAGTTGATTTAGGGGGAGTAGGTGCTGCAGATGATGAAGAATGGGTTCCAAGTAGCATTTATGATGGTGGGACCAAGGCTGGTGACGTGGAAAGAGTTCCAGGAGTGGAGGGTGGTTTTTCGTGTGGGACCAAAGTAGGAGGAGTTTTGCTTACACCGGTTTTGGCAAGTGGGCCGGTTTTAGATGATTCAAATTTTATTGTGGCTAATGGGCCGAGGTCGGGTGATAAAGGGTGTAAAGGCCCATGTTCCTTTGACCAAGAGTGCAGAAGAATAAGGAAAAACAAGAACAAATCTTCCATGAGAAAGAGGAAAACGAAGCCGGTGAAGGATCTGGGGAGAATTGTCCACACTTCCCCCACGGTCTACGCGTGTTTTGCTCCCAGGATTGGGGATAAGACGACGATAGCGAGAGGCTCCCCTCAAGCAGCTTCGGCCAAGAGCGACTCAATTAACTCCGGTGAGTCCTGTTCTGAATCCTCTGTAGCTGAGTCTGACATTAAGCGTTGTAATACTAGAAGGAGTCAAGATGTTTGCTCTAAGGTGGGAATGAATCTGTGGAATTCCATATCTAAGTTAGGTGTCACTAGTGTGGTTGAAGACAGCATGAGTATCAAGCTGTTGGAAGTTTTGGAAAGGAAAGATAAAGATGTTTTTGTAGGTAAGAAGACGGTAGAAGCTTTATCTCCATGAATTTGTTTTCGCTCAATTTAAGAGGAGGGGGTTCTCTTTCGAAGAGGAAGAGAGTGTGTTTTCTGTTAAAGACATTTAATATTGATGTCTGTTTTTTACAAGAAACAAAGTTAGTTAGTTTCGATGATAGTCTTGCTGAGTCCTTTTGGGGCAGCAGTGATGTTGAATGGACTGCGTGTCATTCTAGTGGTGCGTCTGGAGGTATGGTGATTCTTTGGAAGAAGGACCTTTTATCTCTTAACTTTAGTTTTAAAGGTAAGGGATTCGTTGGTATCAATGTGTGTTGGAATGGTGCGCATTACAATCTTGTAAATGTGTATGCCCCGTGTTGTGCTGTGGAAAGAAGAGTTGTCTGGAGGACTATAGTGGAGTGGAAGCATAAAAGTGGCAGTGAGGAATGGTGTCTGGTGGGTGATTTCAACGAAATCCTTAGAAGGGAGGAAAGGTTGGGAGAAGGTTCTTTTTCAAGGACTAGAGGGATGGAGGAATTTCGGGCATTCATAGAAGATATGGGATTAATCGATATTCCTTGTGTAGGAGGAAAGTTTACGTGGTTTAAGGACAATGGTAAGGCTATGAGTAGGCTAGATCGGTTTTTGATTTCGAGGAAGTTGGCGGATGATTGGGGAGTGATGGATCAAAGAATAGAAAAGAGAGACATATCGGATCATGCTCCTATCCGGTTGAATGTTGGTGTTCTTGATTGGGGTCCGAAGCCGTTTAGATTCAATAATGTGTGGTTCAAACATAAAGATTTCAAGAACTTTATTTCGGAAGAATGGGGAAAGATCAATGTCGTTGGTAGAGGGGACTTTATTTTATATGAAAAGCTTAGGCGGTTGAAAGCTAGTCTTCGAGATTGGAATAGGGAGGTTTTTGGTTGGATTGACTTGAAAGTTAAAGAGGAAGTGGAAAATCTAAATGAGTTGGATAGTGCGTTGGTGGATAATTTTGGAGGGAATATTGAAGAGTTGGTTTCTAGTAGGATGGAGGCTTCGAATGAGATTCGGGTTAAATTACATTTGAAAGATTGTATGCTAAGATTAAAGTCTAGAGAACTTTGGATGCATGAAGGAGATAAAAATACTAGATTCTATCATAATGCCATCAAGGATAGACAAAGAAGAGGTTCCATTACCGTTTTGGAAGGGGAGAAAGGTAGAGTGGAGGGTGTGGAGAATGTGAAGGAGGAGATCTTTTGTTATTTCCAATCCTTTTTCAAAGAAGACAACTTGGTTAGATCGATCCCGGAAGAGGTTCCTCTTAAGCGGTTGAGTGGTGACGAAGCCGATTGGCTTGAGAGACCTTTTACGGAGGAGGAGATAAAAGATGCCGTTTGGGCGTGTGATGGAAACAAAAGTCCCGGGCCGGATGGCTACACTCTAGAGTTCTATAAGGGCAATTGGGAGGTGGTGAAAGGAGATTTGGGCAAACTTGTTTCGGACTTCTTTGATAGGGCAAGGCTCACTAAAGCTTGCACTTCGTCTTTTATAACGCTTGTCCCTAAGATGAAAAATCCTCAATCTTTGGCCGACTTTAGACCTATTTGCCTTGTTGGAAGTTTGTATAAAATTATAGCGAAATTGTTGGCGGCTAGATTAAAGTGTGTGGTTGGCAAGCTTGTTTCTAATAATCAAACGGCTTTTGTGCCGGGTAGAAGTATATCGGATGGTGTGATTGTGGTGAATGAGGTGTTGGATTTAGCTAAAAGAGAGAAGAGAAGTTGTGTGGTGTTAAAGGTCGACTTTGAAAAGGCTTATGACCGTGTTAGTTGGAATTTCGTGAGATATGTTCTTGGGCGGATGGGTTTTGGTGCGAGATGGATGAGATGGATGGAATGTTGTATCTTCACCAATAATATGTCCGTTCTAATTAATGGGGGTTCAACTAAGGATTTCAAGGTTGAAAAGGGTTTTCGTCAAGGAGATCCCTTGTCGCCTTTTTTGTTCGTTTTGGTGATGGAGGTCCTCACGGCTCTAATGCGAAAGGCGAAAGAAGTAGGAGAGTTTAGGGGTTTCAAGATTGGAGAGGAGGAGGAGGTTGATTTGCTCCAATTTGCGGACGATACCATTATTATCTCCGAGGGGGATACGGCTAACCTATGGAGTATGAAAGCTATCTTGAGAGGCTTTGAGTTAATGTCGGGGTTGAGAATCAATTTCAAAAAAAGTAACATTTATGGGATTAATGTAGGTGATTGGTTTCTTGAAGCGGCCTCATCTTTTCTTGCGTGTAAGGTGGGATCTTTGCCTTTTAAATTTTTAGGAGTTAAAGTGGGAGGTAATCCGAGGAAAATATCAATGTGGAAAGAGTTGTTATCTTTTTTGAAGAAGAGGTTGGTTGTTTGGAGAGGAAGAAATCTTAGTATTGCGGGTAGGGTGGTTTTGATCAATGCGGTCCTAAACGCCATCCCGATATACTCTCTTTCCTTCTATAAAGCTCCGTCGAAAGTGATCAAGGAAATTCGATCGATTCAAAGCAATTTTTTGTGGAATGGTGGTGATCTTGTGAAGTCGATACATTGGATTAGTTGGGATACCGTGTGCAAGCCTAGGGAGGAAGGTGGTTTAGGTGTGAGAAATGTCGAAATCATGAATGCGGCGCTTATTAGTAAGTGGAAATGGAGGATTCTAAGCGAGAAAGAGGCGGTTTGGTGGGATGTGTTAAAAGCTAGATACGGTAATGTGAAACTCAAAGTTTTAATCGGAGATATTTCGGTGGTGGGTAAGAAAGACTCGATTTGGTGGAGAGACGTGTTGATATCGGATAACTACGAGAGATTGGGCGATAAGCATTTTGCTAGAGCGGTGGATTGCACGGTGGGGAATGGGAAGGAGATCCCGTTTTGGTATGCGTGTTGGTTGAATGAGAGGCCTATCTTGGATACCTATCCGGTTCTGTTTGCTATGGCGGAGAATCATCTAGTGTCTATTGCAGAAGCTGGTTTTAAGGGGGTGGAAGGATGGGCTTGGAACGTGATGGAGCTGCTGGATTTGAATAGCTTGCAGGCTGCGGACAGCAGTTTTGTTGTGGGGCAGGCGCTGGAACTCACGGACTGCCTGCAGCAGTTCTGCTACCGTGAGCAGCAGCCGGACAGTTTTGACTGGCGTGATTCTGCGATGGGCGCTTTCACGGTTAAATCGTGTTATGATCGATTTAAATCTAACCTATCGGGTCCCCCTCTTGATGAAGGTTTGGTCAAGAAAGTGAATTTTTTGTGGAAACTTAAAGCCCCCGCAAAAATTCTGTTTTTTGGTTGGCGGCTAATACATAACAGAATTGCAACTAAGGACCAATTATTCAAGAGAGGAGTTTTGGTGGATCCTAACGATTTATTGTGTGCTTTGTGCTCGAAGAGGGAGGAGTCTCTATCGCATTTATTGGGAGATTGTGAGATAACCGTGAGGATTTGGAGGAGGGTGTTTCGGTGGGTTGGCCACGGTATGGAGTTATCTTTGGATGAGTTTGTAGGTTTCTTCGCACACTGTAATAAGGTGAAGAATTTTTCCAAGAGCTCTATCTTGGCGGTCATTTGGTTGGCGACGGTGTGGAGGTTATGGTTGAGGCGTAATGCTTGTATCTTTAGAAAAGAGTTGTTTAGCTTTACGGAGACCATGTCGGAGATTCTTTGTTCCTCGTGGAATTGGCTCTTATCTTTCTATAAGTTACGAGATCTTTGTACTTATCACACTTGGAATATCCTACCGCTTCTTTGTTTTGAGGTGTAGGGGCTTTCCGTTTGTTCGGGCCGGAGTATCCCTTATGCTCCTTTTTTAATCTCATTGCCTATTTAAAAAAAAAAACACATCTAGATCCCAATTCATTTTCTTTACATATATAAATTCAATTGATTTAAAAAATGTGTTATTTGTGTAAAAGGTGGTTAAATATTGAGAGAGAACATAAAGAAATAATGGCGTCCTTGGGCGTATTATACCTTCTTCATTGAAGTGTTCATGCAATTCGATCATAAAACATATGGCTCTTCATAAGTTGCACTTCACTGAAATAACTCATGGTATGAGCGAGAAATATGAAGTGTGACAAAATCAGATAACAATAATAAATGGGAGACGAGTGTGCCTCATGTAATTGTTCGACCTATAAATCATTGGCTTCATCAAGCTTCATGTTTATTCCATAGAGGATGGACTTATTGGCTCACTTGGCTTAGGGCATTAGTGAGACGAACTTCATTTAGATTCCAAGATGGTGATAGAACTTCATCGAGCTGTCGAACCGAGTTCCATTATCTGAGGCAGTGTTCTTATGCAACCCGAATTTGCATATTATTTACTTCTAATAAAAACACCCAACTCTTTCTATCGTGATTATGGACACCTATTTGCATCATTCCAGTTGGTGAAGTAGTCCAAACCCACAAGCATGAACTTTAGCTGCCCTGACACTAGAGGAAAAGACTTAAGATATCCATGCATCACTAATAAAATATCAGTATATAAGTCAATAAGAATGTGTTTGTTTTGATAGAGTTCATAAAGAAAGAGTTAAATAAAAGAGAAAGGCAAAAGAGAGATTATACTTCTCCTGTTTAGTTTGGAAATAAGTAGGAAAAAAGAATGAAGTAATGGATATTCCATCATATTTTTCAATCTTCGAGTAAATGAGGAGAAAAGGACGAGATATAATAATTTTCATTTTAATTCCATTTTTCCTTGCACATATGTCATGGTTGTTTTAAATGGTTAGAAAAGACAAGCCGATTCTTTTTCTTCAGTTAGAAAAAAAAATCATAAATAATAAAATATATTAGATTGTTGATAAAGACCAAACAATTATATTTGGATTAAATAGTCTTTTGGTCCCTGTAAGTTGGCGTGTTTTTGTTTTTGTTCCCTAAATCTTTGCATTTCCCATATTGTACATCTTTCTCGCCATTATGGTTTACTTTGTTGCCAATCACTTGATCTTATTTGCCTCACCCTTATCTAGTCTTGTACTCTTCGAAGGTATTTGATGAGTTTTTCTTCTTTTTTAGTATTCTTTAGAGACCTGGATGCCAATAAACTCAGAGTCACGTCGGGCTCTAATATTTAATGTGCTCATTTCTCAGATAGAGTCATCATGATGATTAAGGCTTTGTATTTTTGTTGATTACTGCTAACTTTGATTTTGAACCTCAGATATTGCTCTATGAAAAATATTCCTCGAGCCTGCTAGCGCCACACTGGCTTCGCTTCTTTTTAGGTTTGATGCGCCTTCCACTAGAAATATCCATATGTGAGATTATTCCTCGCCTATTAGGGAGATGAAATTGACTAAAAAATTAATCAACACCCAAGTCATTATGTTTCCCTTTAGGAGGAATTAAATGTGTTGAACTTGATACTTCACACACAAGAAGGGGGTGAATTGTGTGATTTGGAAAAATATGGTTTTGTAAAACTTTTCACAATTTAAATCAAAGTTTGAAAATATTTTTTAATTCTAAGTAGCGAAAATAAATTATTAAAAGCGCGGAAAATAAAAATTTAAAGGAAGAAGGGGAACACCAGGTATTATAGAGGTTCAGTTAAAAGAAAAACTGACCTATTCCTCTCCCTAAGACTTGATCTTGAGAGATTCCAATAATACTTGAGAGCTTTTAGTAGGAAAGGCTCAAAAACTCCCTTATACAAGGAAATGATAGTTGTCCTTTAACCAAAATATTACAAGACAGATAATATGAGTGTTTGTCTCTTTTCTCTATTAGCTCGTTGAAACTGAAGTGACAAAGCTTCCTTTTCAACTGTAGATTGAAGCAGTTAGTATTCTCTCCACAAACACAGACCTTGTAGAGCTTAGTTTTCAAGTTCCAAAATATATCTAAGCTCCCTTTTGGTTTTAACAGGATAACCAAAATTACCTTGAGATTTCAACCGAGTTGATCTCAACACCTATGAAGATTTTTATATCGACTAGTCTTCAACTAATCAAGAAACAAGGATACATTATCAAATATAGATAATTCTCAACCTAGGAACTGATCACACAATTCTCAACCATAAGCTTTTAACGAGTTTAGCTTCGAACCATGTATATAATCCCTATTTGGACAACATTCAACCAAGGTTTATAAACATAGTTACCATGGTGAATGTATACAATTCTACCCTTCCAGAATTACATAAGAGACCTCACTCACAAAAGGTACTTTCCTCACAAAAGCATTTGGCTATAAGAACTAGTGAGAGAAAGTTAAAATAAAACTTTAAAGAGAGAGAGAGAGAGAGTGAGTGAGTAAGTGTCAATAAATAAATTCATGTTCTAGATGATTTAAAATGAGAAAGGGAACCTCTATTTATAGGTTTGAGGTTCCCCAAAGAAGGAAATATCATTTAAGAAAAAAAATAGCTATTTCTAATCGATTGACTCAATGGTTTGACGTTTAAAAAAACAATCTTATATAACTTCCAAAATGGAAATATAAGATATATAGTTGTTTTATATAATTTGGGTGCATTCAACTTGCCTTGCACCTTTAGTGCACACTAATCTAATCTGTTTACACTTTGCTTCAACAGACTAAATATGGTATAAAAAGGTTTTATGGCTTTTTGGTTGCTCTCATTCTGTTATATACAACTTCTATATGTTTTTTAAAGTATTTTCTTTTTTCAAATCATTTGATAATAAGGTTTTAGTATGTGTGTGCTTATATCCATGTACTTCTATGAAAACGTCCTTTTGCTTTTACTTAGTTTCACTCACTTACTATTTTAAGATATTTTCTCTAATCGCTTAAGTGGTTTGTTTGACTTATCATTATTTGCATCTTTATCATGATGGATATCTCTGTTCTTTTTCTTTATAGTTGTCATCATCAAAAGATATTGTCTTAATAAAAGTTCTATTACTTGTAAAACAAGGTTCCACATAATATTGTATTTTGATAACTCAATAGACCATGATATTATTCTTCCTATTAAGTTCTACTTCTTTAATATATGGAAAATAAGGTAGTTTATCTTTACCATCTCCATGTGGCCTTTGAATTAGAAAAGGTGACTAAATTTTTTAAAGCATATAAGAGGGAGGTAAAAATTCTTATGAATGAATGTAAGGAAGCTAACTTTTATCCATATAGGTTTATTTGGTGATGGATAAAGTTAGAAGAAGAATATGGTAAAGAAGAATAAAAATGCATGACATAAGATGAAAAAATGCTTTAAGAATAGAAGAATTTGAGGTAAACAAGAAATACGGGGTAGGGGAAAGAAGGCAACTTGAAGATGATCTAGTTCTGGATGAAACTCCATATTTAATAATTTATGAAGATGTAGATATCCAAAAAAAAATCCAACAAAAGAGTGTCCCTAAAAACTATTTTAACAACAAGGCAGGTGAAAGAAAAGAATTGACAAAGTATTGGATCTCATTTATGTCTTTCACTAAAATCAAAATGAAAAGGATTTGGAAGTAACATCATCAATACCTCAAGTTCATGAGATTGCCACCAAATAAAAGAAAGAAAAAATATGATGTGCTCTTTGTATCATATATGCCACCCTAACATGGATGATGAGGCGTCAAGTTAATGACGTTAAACGAGCGCTGCTTGGGAGGAAACCTAAGGGAGGTATTATTATTTTATATTTATTTATAGTGTTTGCTAGTTTAAATTAAGTCTTGAGTTTTTTTTTCTTTAGTTTATTATCAAGATGATTTCTAGCTTTAGTGGTTGTGGGAAAATTACTCAAACTGATTGCTTGTTTGTCCTCTGTGCATGTTAACTCGCCAACTTATTTTTATATACTTTTAAATATTTTGATGTGGTTTAATTGAGTTGTACTGAGGTTGAACAGGTTTATTGTAACTGACTGAGAAGCCACATCCAACAAGGGGGTAATGTGTAGGCTGTCATCTTTAACCAACCTGGTGAGAACAAAAAAAAAAAGTCAAACACATTATTTCATCATGAGACAACACTATGGTATTATTTATTATTCAAAACTTGCCTACATTCTTATTTGATTTCATTTAAGTTTGGGGGTTTTGTTGGAATAGCAATCTTAAAGTTTGGAGTAACTTTTATTGAGAAGATAAGTGAACCTGGTGATTCGAAAAAAATAAGGAAAATGAAAAAGAGAAAATTGAAAAATCAGCTTAATAAAAAAAAGAGAAGAAAAATAAAGAAAAGTTGAAAAATCAACTTAATTGAAAAGAAAAAAAATAAAAATCATCATTATAACACTCACATGAAGGAGTAAAAAATCAATTGGATGTCAAAAATAAAAAAATTCAAAAGTTGAACACTCTAATGCACCTAAAAGGATAGTACAAGAAATCAATTTCAACAACAATTCCTTATTGTAAGCATAATGATGCGAAAGATCGTATTAACTCTGAACCTTATCCCACTTTTCCAAATATATTCCACCTTAACTTTAGCCTCATTATAGCTCTAAAAAACCTCAAAAAGTGTGTGTATCATGCATATTGGAATCGAAATATAATTTACTTAAGTCTATCTTAGAATTTTTCATAAGGTGAATTTTGAGCGAAAACACTTAAACACCCGTGAGATGGGGTGAGAGTGTGCAATGAGATGGCAGGTGAATCAATACCATCAAGTGAAAATGTAGAAGATCAGCCGACCTTGATAAACAGACATAACTGAAGGTCATGGCAAAAGAGAATCACATAAGGTCTTAGAGGTATCATACTCTTAAAGATTTTTACTTTATCTGAGTTAACATGAGTATTATGTTCTTGAAAGTTGCTTAAGGACAAGCAACAAGTTAAGTTTAGGGTTGTGATCAGTCACCATTTATGTTGTATTTATCATCATAGGAATATTAAGAATTGTGATCAGTCACCATTTATGTTGTATTCATCATCATTTGAACATTAAAAGTATGTGATTTATCTGTATTTTTTATACGGACGGAGTCATTTAGTGGTCAGTTTCCTTAATTTCATAATTGTCCATGTTTTAATTATGGGTTAAGTATGTTTTTAGTCCCTATAAATATCTCAAATTTTATTTTTAGTCACTATTAAAAAAATGACATATTTTAGTCCCTATAAAATTTTTATGCATGCAGTTTTAGTCCGTGTTATTTTTTAAAATTTTAAAAACTATTTAATTACCCTTAAAAATTTAAATTTTTGAATAATTTTTTTTCATGTGTTTAGAATATTATAAAATATTTTTTTACCAAATTATATAATTTTTTAAAATGAGAAGAATTAAATATGAATTTTTTAAATTTCAAAAAATAATGATAAAAGTAATGCAAATATCGACTTAGAAATCAAATTTTGAGTTCATTTTTCTTTTCGAGGAACTTTTTATAACGTTCTTAACATGTCTGTAAAATAGTCATTCAAAAATACACATCAGTTTAACAGTAGGGACTAAAACTACGTGCATAATAATTTTGTGGGGACTAAAATATATCATTTTTAATAGGGGCTAAAAATGAAATTTGAGATATTTATAGGGACCAAAAACATACGTAACCCTTTAATTATTCATGATATTTTTTTATCTTTTTGGAAAGGTTAACATGTTATGCAGGTTGGAGGAAGTTAAAGAAATGGCCAGAAAAGGAACGCGACGAATTTTCACAATGATTCACAAAGTCTATTTTATAGCACATTTTACATCAAGATAAACGTGTGGTATTTTGATCATATCTATAGCGTCCTACCTGGGAATGACGTGAGACTGGTGGCAAATGAAAGCTAATATCAAGGGCTACAACTCGCATGAAGACACCATAGGATAATTCCGAATTTTCCGCTCTTATGTGTATGAGCATCCTCATCATATGCGTATGAGTTGCCGCTATACGCCCCATACACGTATGAGACAAATCCATACGCGTATGGGTGTTCAGAATCGCAGAAAAAAGCCCATTTTTTAGTATTTAGCGCTAGGAAGTGATTTTAGAAGGTTTAGACTGATTTTTTACGGCAAAGTACGAATTAGGAGCAGGAGAACGCAGTAGATCAAGGTGAAGCATCATCTTCAAGGGAATTTCGCCATTAAAGATTCTTCATCTTCCTCCTTTTGTAATGTTTGACACTTGTATGATGTTTATTGTTATTACGATGAGTAGTTAACCCCCCCCCCCCCCAATGCTAGGGGTGTCCATATTCTTGATTTTATTGATTTTTTGAATTGACCCTTGTCGTAACTCATATTACATCGTTATCCAATTTACTTCTTTCCGAGTTTATGGCTTTCTCTTTTGGTCAAATTGAGAATTGATTTATGGTTACCTGTTAGGAAAGACTTTCGACAGTAAGGAGTAGCAGAATGTGTTTGTCCGTCTGACATGTTCGTTTTGTCTGGATTTTTTAACAATGCGGACCAAGATTTTAAAATTACACTTTCTAATATGTCTATTTGTTTCATTTTTTTAATGGATTTTTATCGTCGCAGATATTAACATAAAATTTAATAATATTTAGACGTTAAAGTAGAGATGACGATTGTACTCATACCCAATGGATACTCGCAAAAGATACCCGCAATCGATATAATAAAAACATAATCAGATAAATACAAGGGCGGGACAGGTAATTATCCATTAAAATAAATGGGTATGAGTGCAGGTATATGTACCTTAGTCCGCTACGCTCTATACCAACACAATGTATATTTGCATATTTTAATTCATATCATCATATAAAAAATATATGTCTATCTCTTTAAAAGAATACATCCCAATTTAATCGTTACACGTTTTAATAAAAGTGTTTGTTTATTTTATAATTCAAAAATAAAATATTTTAAAATTTGAGTAAAACTAAAATGATATGATATTTTTCAATTAATAAATTTATTTTTCTTAGAACGGCAGATTACTGTATTGTACGAGTAAGGATACGGGTATGTTATAAAATTTGGCGCCCACGCATGTATGAATTCAAGTACTAAATTTTTTTCAAACCGTGGTTACAGGGACGAATACTATAGTACTCTACCCAAATCATACTCATTGTCATCCCTATATATAGGTGTTGTTCTGTGTCACTCTTTATTTTCAGGGCGGACCGCACCCTCAATAATACCAGCCTTTCTTTGTCCAATTCTTTTGCAGTTTTTGTTGAATGGATCTAAACCAAATAGTTATCTAATGTAATACTCCGTATGAGAAGACAGTTGTTTTAGAAAAAAAATATTTTTTTCAAAATAAATGTTATTTTTCATTTTTCAATATAAAAATGATTGTTAGTTTTTCAATTAAATTCTTTAATTATTATTTTTTACACTACTTCAACACATTAATATGGTTAATTTAATAAAAGTAGAATGTCTAATAATAATATTATTACATTTCTTAATAGGTTTGGAAAACTTAAACTATTATCATTTTGAAATGGAGGGAGTACTAGTGGCGTACATGGGTCGGTTTGAGTTGAATTTAAACAAAATCATAACTCAACCCGTATATGGTATACTAGTTTAGGTGAGATAAATTAACTACCCACTATATAATTGGACCGGTTTGAGAAAAACCACATATTTGTGGGTTGAATTGAGTTGGATAATGGGTCATCCAATTTTCTTTCTTCTTTATATTTATGTCATATTATTTTTTAAATAAATAGTTTAACATATTACTACTATTTTTTTAACATCAAATATCTAAATGCATGATAAAATTTATCATAAACATATTTGCAAATACCAAAATTACACTACAGAAATACCTAAAATTGCATAAAATATTTACAGCTTACTATAATTAGCATCAAAATAGTCAAAATGCAGCATCCTAAATAAGTTAAAATAATCACTTACAAAGTAAAAGATCTTTAAAAAGTTGAAATCGAAGCAACCAACATTAAAAACATCCAAATCGCCACTTATATAATTAAAAAAAAAATCACTCAATACTTCATAAATTTTGTGGGTTGATGTGAATTTATTTGTACCCCAAATATTTTAAATGAGTTTTCATTTTTAAAAACTATATTTATCAAATAACTCTACCCAACTCAATTTTTTAGACGAATTATATTGTGGGTTTGTTGGGTTTACCCAAATCATATACACTCCTAAAAAATACTATTTTAATCTTATTGTAGTACGTAATAAATAAAAACAATAATGACGAAATTATAAAATACTATTCAGAGTAGTATTCCAAAACGCAAGAGACTACAAATAATTTTCATTAATTACGACGTATAAAAGAAGTAAAAAAAAATTAAATAAAAAAATTTGATACCCTCACTGCTGGCACAGTTATCTATATTAGAAAGATCCCATTCTTCAGAATCTATACTTTGCATAAACAATTTGCAATAACCACCACAAATCAAACCTCGCCACTTCCCAGTCTCTGTTCTACGCTCTCTGTATCACAAAACACCAAACGCATCCAACATCATACCTTGATCTCATAACACTCTGGAATACGTTTTATTTATCCAATTCCTATATAAACACCACATCAACCAACAATACCTACATCTCTCTTCCCTCCAAACCTCATGGAGGGTCAAACCCAACGGCCCCCACTTCCAGCCCACCAAGCCCACACAAAGCCCATCTCTAAACTCAATTCTTACGTCGCCAACACCAGACTAGGCAAATGGTTCAAACTCTCCCAGCGAAACTCCACTTTCACCACCGAGCTTCGTGCCGGAACAGCCACGTTCCTTACCATGGCCTACATCCTCGCCGTCAACGCCTCCATTTTAACTGATTCCGGTGGAACCTGCTCTGTTTCAGATTGTGTTCCTCTCTGCTCCAACGCTTCTTTTTCAATTTCCAACTGTACTGGCCCGTCTCTTCATGTCATTCAACCTGATATCTCTTGCAAATTCGATCCCGTTAACCCGGGCTACTCCGCTTGCCTTGATAAAACACGAAAAGACCTGATCGTCGCCACCGTCGCTTCGTCTCTCATTGGTTGTTTCATCATGGGAGCTTTCGCTAATCTACCACTAGGCCTCGCTCCGGGCATGGGCGCCAACGCGTACTTCGCTTACACGGTTGTCGGCTTCCATGGTTCCGGTAACATCTCTTATCAAAACGCTCTCGCCGCGGTTTTCATCGAAGGAATGTTCTTCTTATTCGTCTCAGCAATCGGCCTCCGTGCAAAACTAGCAAAACTCGTACCAAAGCCCGTTAGAATAAGCTCCTCCGCTGGAATCGGGCTTTTTCTCGCATTCATCGGGCTTCAAAACAATCAAGGAATCGGGCTCGTCGGATACAGCTCCTCGACTCTAGTCACACTCGGCGGCTGTCCAAGCTCATCACGGGCTTCACTCGCTCCAGTCGTAACCGCAATTAACGGTTCCGTCAGTCTTCTCTCTGGCGGAACCGTTTCCAGCGATATATTCTGTCTAAACAACAGAATGGAAAGCCCGACTCTCTGGTTGGGCCTAGTGGGCTTTATAATAATCGCCTACTGTTTAGTAAAAAACGTGAAAGGAGCAATGATATACGGCATCGTTTTCGTAACCGCCGTTTCGTGGTTTCGAAACACCAAAGTAACGGCGTTTCCCAACACTGACGCTGGTGATACAGCTCACGAGTATTTCAAAAAGGTCATAGACATTCACACGATAAAAACAACAGCAGGTGCGTTGAGTTTCAGTAACATAGGAAAAGGGTATTTCTGGGAAGCTGTTATAACTTTTCTATACGTAGACATTCTCGACACGACCGGAACGTTGTACTCAATGGCGAGGTTCGCGGGTTTCACCGACGAGAAAGGGAATTTCGAGGGTCAGTATTTCGCATTCATGTCTGATGCTACTTCCATTGTGGTTGGGTCTTTATTAGGAACTTCCCCGGTGACGGCGTTTATTGAATCTTCTACTGGGATTCGTGAAGGTGGGAGAACGGGGATAACGGCGTTAACGGTGGCGTGTTATTTTTTTATGGCGTTGTTTTTTACGCCGTTGTTGGCTTCGATTCCGGCTTGGGCGGTAGGGCCACCGTTGATTTTAGTGGGGGTTTTGATGATGAGATCAGTGGTGGAGATTGATTGGGAAGATATGAAACAAGCTATACCTGCGTTTGTGACAATGATACTTATGCCTTTAACGTATTCAATTGCTTATGGGCTTATTGGTGGGATTGGGACTTACATTGTGTTGAATATTTGGGATTGGGGAATTGAGATTTTGCGGCAATTTGGGTACATTACAAAAACAACAAAGGAAACAACAAATGGTAATTCTCATAATAATTCTCATTCTTCTCAGGTCAATGGGGTACTTGAAAATCAACATTTATCGCAAAATCCAAATGGTAAAGCAATACAACTAGAAGTACTTTAGTCTATAGGTTTTTAATTTTATATAGTTTTTTTTGTAATAATATTTGGCATTTTCTTGTTGATATTTTATTTCATATGGTTGAAATTTTTTCCATAGGAATTATTTATTATTTTGGTGTGAATACCTGCTTTTTCTTTGCGTATACTATAAAACTCAAGTTTGGTTTTTCCGAGGTGGAGTAAATGAAAATGAGAAAGTTATAGGAAGGTCCTTCCGAACATGTCTTAATCATTAGCTCATAGTTTGAAAAATGTTTTGGATTTATTATGATATGTTAAAGGCTAAAGTGCATCTTAGGCTTTGATCCCCATGTATATTCTCTAATCCCTACTTAGCTTTTAAGTTTTTATAACCCAATTATTGTGTACTAGTTTGATTTTTAAATAATGTCATTGCTTTCACTTGTTTACTTTTCAAGGAGTTTGATTCTATGTCACTATTTGGACTAATACCTTAAGTCATTTAATCTAATCAATTTTTCAATTAGAATATACAAGTTAAAATAAGTTGATTATTTTTTATTTATATTATAATTTTTATGGAAATAAGTAAAATTTATTGACATAATAGTATTAAAATTAATCTTAATTAATTTTAATTTTTATATTATAGAATATCGTTTTATTGTAATAAAAATTAAAAACAATACATATAAATAAATAAACAAATTTAAACGAGCTTAAAAAGTCAAATTCAAATTTTACTAAATTTTGTCAAGTCAATATTATTTTCAATATAAATAAATGTATATCTTTAAATATTTATTATATTCATATTTATTATATTCTCTTTTTTAGTGTAAATTTATTTTTATTATACATATACATAGGGGTGGAAATAGGATGAGCCGAGTTAGACTTTGCCAAGCCTAAGTCTGAAGGCTCGGGCCTTTTCGAATGCCTAGTTAGCCTGTTAGCCTACATAAAAGCCTATTTATTTTACATATGTAAATAAACAATTAAAATAATGTTTAAATAGACTAAATTATTTTAACTTACCTATTTGCTTAAGTTCTAGGAGACTATTTGTTTAAGAGAACTTATGAAAACAATGTTCATCTGGTGTTTTCATCTTATTTTCTTAAGTTTTTCAAGATAACCAAGTTTTATTTATGTATTTTAATTCAAAGTACAAAACATAACATAATGATCATAAAAAAGATATTCATATTTATTTAAATAGGCCGGTCTGATAGGCTTAAAAGACTTTTATTAGGGTCTGAGGCCTAGTCTTTTCATCTAAATAGACTTATAAAGAAGCCTAAGCCTTTTCTATTTAAAAATAATGTGTGGCCTGGCCTGGGCCTATATAGGCTAGCCTGTAAGCCCCTATTATCGGCTAAGTCTATTTCCACCCCTAATCATTCACTAGAGAAGAACAATTTTGTAAAATCGTTTATGATTTTTCTTTTTAATAATATAATTATTAATTTTTTTAATAATTGTTAAAAACTCATAATGATTTATAATAAAAGATAGAGGATTTTTTTTAATAATAAAATTCATAATAATTTTTCTTTTATAATTTTTATAATTGTCTGAATAAATCTCTGTATGAATTTAGGCTCTATTTGACAAGTCATATTTTGAGCTTTTAGCTTATTTGATAATAAAAGACCTGTTCGGTAACAGTCTTTTTATCAAGGGTTTATAGTTTATTTTACTAGTTTATAGCTTATTTTTAAGACATTATTTTAAATAGCGTTTTAATTTATAACTTATCATGTTTTCTTCCATTAATTCCCTTATAAATTTTAATTATTTTAAATGTGTATTTAATTATTAATTAATAATGTTTTTTTATGTCATTTTATATTTATCAGCTAGTTAAACCGCTAATTTTATCAAACATTTTAATTAGCTTATCAGTCATCAGTTATAAGCTATCAGTCATCAGCCATAAACTTTCAACCATCAATTATAATTTTGTTTATCACCCAACCACTGAATAAAGTCTTAATCCAACACAAGAATTATGTGCACCCACAAATATGAAATTTTTAAAAAAAACATCTCAGAATCCAAATTTTTACGATTAGACGGAATTAAAAATGAAGGGAGTAATATATAAATTGAATAATTTTTATGTTTAATGAATAAATTAGGATGTATTTTTTTATATTATTTTTAGTGAATTACAAATGGATTAAAGAATTATTTTAATGAATAAATTAGAATGTATTTTTTATTCTTTTTAATTAGCAATGAATTAAAGAATTATTTTATCTTTTTATTCCAATTTAATTTAAGTTCGTGGAATCTATCTATTTTTGTCAGTTCTAACTTGTAGTTGTTTAACTAGGGGTGTAATCGGTTCTGTTTGATTTTTAGTAAATAAATTATTCGAACCAATGATATCTCAATCAATTTAGTTTGGTTTGGTTTGGTTTGATTCGGTTGATTGGTTTACAATATTTTGCTTTTGCAATTATTATATTTATTTATGTACTCTTCAGTATCGTCTTTTTTTTTGTGTTTACTCTCTTCATTCCTTTTTAATTGTCACTTTAAAACTTTTTACATATATCAAAAAAATTAATGATTATTGTTACTTTTTATACATAATTCTCTTTTTACCTATAATACCTTTAATTATTTGTCACATGCATTTGACTTTTTCTCTCTCTACAATAAATGACTAGGGATAATTTTGACAAAAGTGTAATTAATGTTACCTTGAACTTTACAAATGATAATTAAAAAAATAAAAAATTATTCTAAAAGTGACAATTAAACAACTTATAAGTTAGTTTTTAATCCTTACAAAACAATGTCATAATTTCCACTACATTATGAAATAAGTTCATCATTAAATAAATGAGTTAACACTTGGTATCTGAAGGTTTGTAATAGACGTAAAGTAACGACAAAATATTTCAATACACATAAATTAATATGTTTCAAAACTCAAACACCCATAAAACTATTTTGTAACAAGACTAGATGTAATTTCATTAAAGAATGAGAAACAAAAATGATAAAAAAATGAAAATTAACAAAGAGACTTGAATACGTAGAAGACGATCATCACATATCAGAACTACAATAGAGAGAGATAGAGCAACAGTGGTGGCGCGCAGTGAGAGTAGTTGTTCTATGAAAGGCAGGTTTTGTAACTTATGATTTCTACATTTTATGTTTAAAATTTGGTTCTATTTGCGTGTTTTGCTTAAGGGAAAGAAGCACAAACAAATAGGGAGAATGGTTGGACCAATACAAAATTCGGGCTTAACGATGAATGAAATCAAATATTAATAGGATAATTATAGCCAATTGTCTGATTGATCGGTTTGACAATTCTTAAAAATTATAATAAAAACCGAACCAAACCAAACCACCTCAATTTTTATTGGTTCGTTTCGATTTTAAAACTAAACCATAAACAATTAGTTTTTGTTTTGAGTTTCATTTGGTTTAAAATTTTAATTTTATTAATCTTTTTTATCCTTTTTCTTTACCAATTTTTTTATCCGTTTATATCCTTATTTTTAAGTTTGATATTATTTTTCTCACATATAGGAAATTTCTTTCCCTACCTCCCACTTTTCTTGGTCACCTCTGGTGAAAAACCCAAAATACCCTCACTTCAGAAATGCATTTCCGAAACGCTTTTTTTTTTCTTCAAAATTTGTCTTATTTCGGAAATGCACTTCCGAAAACACGAAAAAAAGGTGTTTTTCGGAGATGCATATCCGAAAACACCCCTTTTTTGAGTTTTCGGAGATGCATTTCCGAAAACATTTTTTTTTGGAGGGGGTGTCTTCGGAGATGCATATCCGAAATATTCCAAGACCAAATTGGTCTTGGAATGTTTCAGATATACACTTTCGAAAGAATTCAATAATTATTAAAAAATTAAAATCAAGGTGAATCAATACAATTAATAGGTATAAAATCAAGGTGAATCAATAAAGAGAAATGATATGTGTACACCTCTTTTGTACACCAACACCGTATAACTATACACACAATGCATAAATTTTTCTTTTAAAATAATATTTCCTGTCTTGATATCTGTGCAATAGTATTTTGCTTTGTAAATATTGATGGTGTAAGATACGGTGTATAAATAGCATAGCTCATCAATAAAATGAAGGTGAATCAATAAAATCAAGGTGAATCAAAATTTCCTAAACAATTTTAAAGTTCAAAATTATTTTTAACTTATATAAATCAAAAACATTTTAGTTCCATAAGTAAATTTTGAATTATATAGAATTAAATATAAAATTTATTCATTAAATAAAATTAAGACAAAATCTTTTTTTAATTTTTTTAAACTAAATAAAAAATTATAACTCATTTTTAATTATGAATCAGAATAGAAATATATAAATATATAATAATAATTATTAATTTTGTAAGTGAAATATATAAATATATAATATATAAATATATAATAATTAATATATAAATATATAATAATTATTATAAATTAGAACACTCATTTTTTAAATTTTTATAATTATTATATAAATATATAAATATATAATAATTTTTATAAATATATAATAATTATTATAATTATTATATAAATATATAAATTAAAACACTCATTTTTTAATTTTTTTGTAAATACATAATAATTATTATAAATATATAAATATATAAATAAAAAATTATAACTCATTTTGTAAGTGAAATTATTTTAGTTTTTTTAATTAAAATTATTTTAAATTTTAAAATATGAATCATAATAGAAATATATAATAATTATTATTCATAACTCATAAATTATATCAAAATATATAATTATTATTATTCATTACTCATAAAAGATATCAAATTTATGATATATGAATTAATTAATATCCTAAAATTAATTTTTGGCATTTTTAGATTTTTTTTTTTGTTTTTTCGGAGATGCATCTCCGAATTAATCATAATCTCAATTTTTGGGATTTTTCCGGAAATGCACTTCCGAAGTCTGAAAAAATTTAAAAAAAAATATTTCGGAAATGTATTTCCGAAGCAGGGTAAAGTGGGGTTTTCGCTGGGGGTGACCCCCATAGGGAGGTGGGTAAAGAAAAAACCCACATATATCATATTAAAATTTAAGAGACCGTTTGCTTAATTAACACGATATTTCTATTAGACTCGGACAAAAATTTCGGATATTTCAATTTATTAAGTATGAAATTATAGTATATGACCATATATTACTTTCATTAAATTTTAGAGAAAAAAAATATTGAATTTTACACTATTAACCAATCATCATCATCATGTATTTTGTTAAATCACTTAAATATTTTTAAATTAATTATCGGATATAGTTAAATAATTTTTTTTATTAAATAACTATGTAAGGCTATTTTACATTTTTTTTTGGAGATGTTTTGTTAAAAAAGGATACTGAAAAAAATTGTACATCTTTTTTTGCTTTAACCATTTGAAAAAAAAAACAAGAGCTAGCAATTAAATATCAAACAAAAAATTAGCTTAAAAAAGTATTGATAAAAATAAGTAGATGACCAACTCACCTAACCATTGACTGGATAATTATGACCAAACGAAAGGTGCATAAAACAAGGGAGAACCAAAGAGAACAATTAAAAGAAGATGGGTTAATAGGCATTTACACCCGTGTAATGTTAGCGAATTTTGCTTTTCCCCCCTCCGTTGCCAAAGACAGGTTTTGGCAACGATTTTTTTGAAAAAACCGTTGCCAAAACCTGCCTTTGACAACGGAGGGGGGAAAAGCAAAATTCGCTAACATTACAGGGGTGTAAATGACTATTAACCCAAAGAAGATAAACAATGAGATTGTGAAGCCAATATCAATTGTGAATATGGTACTCGGAATTAAAAGGATTAATACAACATAACCTTATCTTAACCATGAATGGTGCCAACGCATTTATTTATAGAGAAATTTTGATCCACCCGTTATATTTATGGACCTCTTAATTTACAATTTTAACTTTTTAAGTGAATTATTACAGACATTTTCTTTATTAAAAGTTTTTATATATGTATAGATGTATAGTTTAAATCTAGTTTTAGTCCTTCTATTTATTATTTTTAAATTTTCTAAAAAAAATTCAACCTTTTAATTTTTTTATTAAACTTTTTTTCAAATTTGTTTTATCCTCCTCCACTTTTGTTTTGTGTATGTGGCACCTCAAAGTATTGACGTGGCTTTGAATATGTGGTGCCACGTCATTAAACAATATTATATGAAAATATTTAAATTATAAAAATCATTATTTTATTTTTTAATGATACTTTTAAGCATTTAAATATTAAAAACTATTTATTCATATTAATCAAAAGTTTGAGAAAATCCAAAATCATCGTCTCCTTCGTTGAGTTTGTCATAGTCCATCATCTTCTTCGTTGAGTTTGTTCCATTCCATCGTCTCCAAGTTCAGAGAACCCTAAACCATCGTCACCTACATCATCCTCGTCATAAACAACTATGTCCTAGTTTTTTCAATTAAGCAATCATACCAAATTTCCTTCCATATGAGACGAATGTAGATGTGGTCTTAATGCACAATTGATGACATAATAGACGGATGCTAACCCAGGACATCGTTGTTTTATGGGTGTGGGATGTATGAGGTATTACTATTTTTGTAACTCTTCCATTCAAAGCTCATTCCGTGTGATTCAAAAATCCTTGAACTTGTTCTTCTTCTGTATTCTTTGTAGCTTTAGGGACACAAAAGGTGTAGTCATTTTGTTTATTATGACCATAGTTATTAATCTCAAATAGCAGGGCGACCGACCCAAAAAATGGGAATAGCGGGATAGCGGATAGCGGGATAACTTTTTGTATACTAATAATTATATAATAATCTTTAAAACATATGTCATGTAAAACTAAACTAATAACACAACACTCATAAAATATTTATAAAATCTAATTTCAAACAAAGAACAATGCTTAATAAAGATTCAAAACATTATAGAAAATTCAAAACATAGTAGAAGATTCAAAACATCACAACTTAAACATAGAAATCATAAATCATCATCAAAGAGGCCTTCTTCTTCTTCTTCTTCTTCTTCTTCTTCTTCTTCTTCTTCTTCTTCTTCTTCTTATTCTTCTTCAAAACATTCCTCTAATTCTTTATCTTCAACATCTTTTACCACCACTTGTTATGCCATTGTTGATCTAGGTGCCATTGTTGCCCTAGATGTACTTTCAACTTCAAGTTGCCTTGACCTCCTAGTATATGTTAGAGGCTCATTAGACCCACTTGCATTGACAACTTGAGTCCAAGTTAAATCATGATTTCGATGAACCAAGTCTTCTATAGGTTAACCATCATCTCCTACCTTTTCCATCTCTCCCATCAACCATTCAGTGTGGAAATTAATTTCGTTAAATTCCATAGGATCAATCTTGTCCTGAATTTCAAACCTTTGAATTAAAGCTTGATTATACTTGATAAAAACCAAGTCTTGCAACCTTTGATGTTCCAATTTGTTTCTCTTCTTGGAATGAATATAAAATACAATAATTTGAAGTATTAATTTAATAATACTTGAATGTAAGATACTTTAATACCCTAGTAAAAAATTAATACTCACTTGCTCAAAGATGCTCCAGTTACGCTCACACCCAGAAGCACTGCAACTCAAACTCAACTCTTTAACAGCCAACAATTGCAACTCCAGAGTTTAAGCTCCATAAGACTTCCACCACTCAACTGCAAGTAATTGTAAAAAATCATCTACATTAGCATATACACAACACAAATTGTCTCACATGTGACCAATAGTTGTAAAGAAAATAAACTTTCATCTTACCTGGAGCTAATGCTGACCTTTGTCTAATTGCCGCTCTTATACCAAAGAGACATGTAACATCCTTGTATTGTGTCAATTGTACTGAAATCAAATCTTCCACTTCATCACTTTCACTAAGTGTCTTAATGCACTTATGGAGGCCTCTCACCAATTTAGGATCATTCTTAATTTCTGGTTTAGCATAATAATATTCAGGGTTGAGATATCCCAGTTATACAGAATGTAGCGGATGATGAAGTTAACACTCCCATATTTTATCAATGTTTTCAAATAAGACTTTGTACTTGCTTGAATTTGAATAGAAAGCTTTTTCAATTGATTCCTTAGTTACCCCCATTGCGGCATATATGTAATCCATTGCGGGTTTTCTTTCATTATCAACCATTCTTAGCACATCTACAAGAGGTGCCATGCACTTAAGAGTGTAGACAACATCACTCTAAAATGATGCCATAAGCATAGTAGTAGCTGCCTTTTTTCTTTTAGAATCCTTGGAACACTTGGAACTCACCCATTCTTCACAAGTGAACATCTCTCTAAGCTTGCTTTTTAGTTCTTTCATTCTTTGTAGATAAAGGAAAGAGGTAGCAAACCTTGTTACTCCATTTTTAAATAATTCAACATTGTCGGTATTCTTTCTCATTAGACTCAAAGAAAATATATGGTTATAGATATAGCCTACAACCTTAATTTCATTTTGTATAACCTTATGAACCTTTGGAATTTTTCCTATGTCTTCTAACATAAGGTCTATACAGTGGGAAGCACATGAAGTCCAAAACATGTTTGGCCTCTTCAAACATAATATTTTACCCGCCGCTATATAATTACTTCCATTGTCGGTAATCAATTGAAAAACATTTTTCACCTATTTCACCTGTTTCCTTAACAAAAGTGTCCCACAACTAGGCTAGCTTATCCCCGTCTTGGCATAGTCAGAAGCATCGACACTTTTCACAATCATATTTCTTGTCGAGCGATTGACCAAGAAATTAATCAAGGTTCTACCTTTTCTATCCGTCCAACCATCTGACATGATTGAACATCTATATTAATTTCTTTGCACCTCATGGTTTTTCAACAACCCTTTTGTATATTCCAACTTATTTTGAAGGAGTGGAAACGTTATTGATAACTTGGCGGTTTCCAAAGAGGACCATAACTTCCAACGACTTCCAACATCAACTTAAAGGCTTTTGCATTTGCTACGTTAAAAACAGTTGCACACGTATAAACAAAGCGAGCAATATATTGGACGGTTCTTGCCCTCACCTCTTTATCACACGCATCATTGATCCTTGTGTCCTTAGTCTTCTTAAACACCAAATCCAATGGTCCTTTAGTCTTCCTGACGTCCATTGAAGAGGTCTCAGCAAGCCCATTTCCAATTTGAATTCTACTTATTTCCTGAATATCATTTGTATCATCCGCATCTAATTGCATTAACACCTATTTTATTCCTTCCTTAATTCTCTCTTTCTCAACCATATGAGCATGTAATACAGATTTAACATACGCAAATGTTTTCAAGCAAGGAATCACATCACCTTAAATTCCTAGTTGATGCCTTTTTGCTTTAATTATTCCCCCACTACTTCTTACATTAAAAAAATCACATGTCACCTTCTTCTTGTTACTCAAATCCTTCCAATGATTATATTGCCATCCTATGTCAGAATTACTACTAGTTGGTATGAAGGTTTGATCACATTAAGCAACTAAGGTAAAATTTCGTGTAGAAATAGATGTTGACATATTGTTCTAGAATAGAAAGAGAAATAGAACTAAAACATAAACATTACACATAACAGAACACAATAGAGTAGAAGGAGATAACATAGACAAAAATAGTACAAGAAGAATAATAGAACATAGAAGAACAAAAGAGAACACAGTAAAAGGAGAGAACATAGAAGAAAACACAACATTACCTGAAGATAGAGAGAAGATGGAGTGTGTCTTTGCCAGAGAAATCAGCGATGAAGGAAACAGTGGCAGTAGAAAGTAGAAACGTGATGTCCATTAGGGTTGAGACAGGAACAAACGATTGGGAGAAAGAAGAAAATAAAATCTGATTTTATCCCCTTTAAAAATTTAGGGTATTATAGTAACTTCACCTAGGAAAAAATTAAAAAAATATAAATCAGATCACTGCACAACCTGGGAAAGACCCCCGACCCGAAAAAGCATGAAACGCGACCGTAATTTGAATCCCGCCACCGCACCTATTGTGTTATGCGGCGGTTTTCCGTCCCAGACGGAGCGCTCGGATAGTGGTCTTAGCGGCCGCGATTAACATCTCTGGTTATGACAAAGAGATGACCCAAAGAGCAAAAGAATTGATTTCTTCATTGCATCAAATATTAAGTCTAGAGAAGATTAAAGTGAATGAAGGCAAGGTCACAAAGTGTATGAATTGAAGATGAAGAATTTTTTTTGAATATATAGTTGAAGTTTAAATTTTCCACGAGCTTTGTGTTGTTAATAGGACTAGTTGCAACAAATGTAATAAAGTAGGAACTGTCACTGTGCTTTAGATTTTGAAACAACCCTATTGTGGTGTTGTTGTTTAGTAGTTAAGGTTTTGAAACAACCCTGTTGTAACTTATGTATCAACTACTTATGAATGAAAAATATATTTTGATTATGAATTGTTTCAAAGCTATGTCAACTGATATTGTTTTAAAAATGCTAACTGATTATGATTATTTTCAAAACTAAGTCAACTAGAATAACTATGCGTGTGTGAAATGATTTAAGTCTATGTGAATTGGTATAAGACATTTTACATGACATGAATACATGCAAGTTTGTGTGTCAAATACCATATTATAGGCTATTATCTGACTGCATTTGAGTGATTTAGCTATGTACATACCATAATTCTCTGAGCCGAGTATGATAGCTCGGAGTAACGGTTATAAAGGGTCAAGGGTCACTGATCAATTACAAGTTGTACATCCCGGAATTTCTACAAGACTTGACACCGGCTTGTGATCATGTCCCAAACTCAATTTGTCGGGTCCTTGAAAGTCCCACCCAGACGGAGCCGTTATGGACAAACCAATAGCCAAACCCGTTATGAATATTAATGGGACGATTATGTCCTTTATGGCCATAAATGGATGTTAAGCACATTAATAATCGTGGCTGTTGAGATCAATAGAAAGGGGCAACATATGCATAACACAAAAATGAAGGGAAACCTAGAGGCCATCAACAATGATGGCCCTTCATCCTTCTCCTAAAATCTCCTCAAACACACAATAGAGTTGCAGCCTCGCCAGATTAGCTTCCGAGAGGTTATCCAAATATGTTTTACAGGAACAAGCTCTAAAAAATTAACCAATATTACATGCCATTTTGACTGGTTTAAATTTCAAACATAGGCCAAATTTACAACTGTATGTTGACTCCCAATTGAAGACCAATATAAGACATTTTATAGGTGTTGAATGCAGTATAGGGCAAGCAACAAAAGAAAGATTTGGAAATATTGATCCGGGAATTATCGTCCTCAGAGATGGAGAGATGCCATTCAACAGTTTCTACGGTTTCGAGCTCAGGATTGAATGAGCAAAAAGTAAACAAAGATATAGACAGGTAAGAATAAACACATTCTTAGAAGAGAAAGAACTTATCAGGAATGTAAATATATCCACTCTTCACAAACATACACTTACCAACCCGTTATACTCAACCTACGATACTCATTTATGTCATCACGTATCTCTCACATAAGCGTCCATCTCTGGAGCACAAACGAGATCATCTCACAACTAAGGTTATCTCTAACGCGAAGTCGCAAGAACATCCGTATTCTCGCGTCGGCGATCTCTCGCGCACCGCTCAAACACGAAAGCATTAAGTACAGATACCCACAGTGATTGCTAGCTCTAAATCTATCTCTAGAGTTCAGAACCAACAGATTATCATCCTAGATAAGGATTCAAGAAGTTTATCACTAAAGCAACCCAAATCCCCAGCATAGAGCAAAAATACAGAACAACATCAACACAGATTTGTAAAGCAAGTTAAACATAACATTATAATCGGTAAATATACATAAGATTCAAGTAAATATACAAACAAAACCCAACCAAAGAGAAATACACAAAGAAGAAGAGAAATGAACCGAAAATCTCCCGGTTTGTCAGCTCCGTTCGACGATCAATCCACCCCTGATCATCCTTATGCAACCTCCGAAGTTGTTTTCTAAGCTAATTTTGATCTAAGAATGAAGTTGATGGTGTTGGGACTCAAAAACACCCAACCCATGACCTAAAAATTGTGTTTTGGCCCCTTTTAACGAGCTGCTGTCTTAGCAGGTCCGCTTAGCGGACCCCCTCCGCTCAGCGGACTCAAAATTGCTTCCAGACGCTTGCTCCGCTGGAGCTCCGCTCAGCGGACCCCCTCCGCTTAGCGGAGTCTGCTAAAAATCAGATTTTGTTTTCGCCATAACTCGAGAACCGTAACTCTGAATTGCGCCCGGTTCGAAGCGTTGGAAAGCTTATTCAATGCTCTATCCAATAATGAATGAATGGAAACCAAAATGATAATTTTTATCATTCTTATTTTGAGTCTTTGGAAGTCCGCTTGATGGTGGCTAAGCGGGCTTGCACCAAAACTGCGAAATCGAAGCCGTGCCTTTGACACTTTATTCCTCAAGGCTCCAATAAGCATGAATACCTATAAAAACAAAGGAAAAACTATCAAATGGTATAAAAGTATATGAAAATACAACTATTCACAAAGTATACGTATTTATATACAAAACGGGGAATTATTCAAACGGTATTAACAAAAGTATCGATAAGTGCCACTATTTACATACACAAAATAAGTACATTTTGGCACTTATCAAACTCTCCCCAACTTGAAACTTTGTTTGTCCTCAAACAATGTCAAATAAATCAAAGAATTGAAAGTAATAAACCAAAGAATTGTGAATCAACAAGTTTTGAAAACCAAAAACAAATGTATGGCTTAATACAAAAACGTATAAACAAAGTAAATACTTACCACTATCCTACAACGACAACATGTAAACGAAACAAATCCTAAGCACAAAAAGCATACAAAACATTCTAACACAATACATGCTTACATCATGAATCACACCTAGTAAAAATTCATCAATGGATGAAGAACACACAAAGGTAAAGGACTTTTAACACTCATCCAACAATCTTGCAAACAAAAGATTAAATTATGCACTCATCTAAAAATCACATTGAAGATACAAAAGCAAGAATCACAAGGACTTTTCAAGGTTGTAATGTGGCTTGGTTAACAAACAAGGGATATATCCTAAGGCTAATCGAAACAAAAACTTGCCTAAACCTAAGGGAGTGATCAATCCACCAAAGATTCAAACAACAAAATCTCGATTAAACTTCTTCCTTATTCCAAGTTGTCACAACCAAAACACCATACTTATAATTATTCGCTTCTTTTTTCTTTTTGTTTTTCAAAACTTTTTCACATTTTTTTTCTTTCTTTTTCTTTTCTTTCTTTTTCACATTTTTTTTCTTTTTTCTTTCTTTTCAACCTCATAGCAACAACCAAATAAGTAGCAACCATTTCTCTCCCCAACTTGAATTCAACCACACCATCATATGAATACTCCATACTTTCTAAGGCAAGGTAAAAATTCACACCAAAAATCATGGTTGAGGGTTCAAGAAAACAAAGAATCAATCATCCATGCATAAATGAGAACTAAACACTCAAAGATAAGCATTTAGCAAATACAACATGGACATTGAAAAAAAAGAAGCTCAAAAGGGTTAACAAATGATCACACACTCACAAGGTGAATTTAACTATTTGGTTATGGTGTTTGTGCTCAAAATGAAACAAAATGCCTTGATCCTTTTCATGCTTTCATAAAATCAACATAAACAAAAGATTAAGCATAACAAAATCCTGTTAAAACAAAGATTGTGGCCTCCAGCATATGTAAAAAATGGAAAGCTTCCTCACATTTATGGTTTGGGAACTAAAGTGATTCAATCAATAAACAAGTAATGCAAAAGAATGAATGGTATGGTAACTGTACAAATGAAAAGTTTCCTAAACATGTTATGCTATAGAAAGCGATAAATGAGTACCTTGAATGATACAACTTCAAAAACAATATCCTACCATACATCCGCAGGTTGAAACACTCAAGCTTTGGAAAATCACCTCAAAAATCTTCGAATCACCGAACAAAATTTGAGTACAAACAACCAACAAAAGAATTAGAAGAACAAAACTAATATATACTATTAATTAGCCTTGGTGAGAGTGGGAAAAAGGAGTGAACCAAGTGGAATAGGAACTCCACTGGTACAAAGCAAGAAAACAGAATTTTGCTGTCATCGCTTAGCGGAGCTAGGCTCGCTTAGCGGATGACAGAAAAACCAGAAAAATCAGAATTGCACCAGCTATTCCAATCACTCACCACTTCACCTAAATACCTCATAAGCAGAAATATAAACAATATTTACAACTGTTGGGGTGCCTCCCAACAAGCGCTTGTTTTACGTCGTTAGCTCGACGCCTTTATTGTTTCAGTGTTTGGAAAATATCCTCCTCTCGTCATGCCATGGTGACGTCTCACCGCACAAGCCTAAAGAAAGTGTCCTAACCAAAGCACTCAACAAACGTTACGAGTACAAATATATATAATGATTAAACGAACATAAAAACGAAAGTATACAACTATATACACAAACAAACACATATGTACAAGTATGGAACAAATACAATTATTATCATACAAAAATAGAAAATTGGTGAATGTTGAATTCACAAGTTGAAAAGTGAAGATTTGTTATTAAAGAGCTCATCCGATATCAACATGTTTCACCAACATTCACCAATAAAAGTATACTTATATGTAACATATACAAGTAACTATATGGTGAACATAAACAAGTAAACATGTACAAGTAAGTATATACACTTGAAACTATACAATATATACGTTATATACAAAGCTCAAAACCACGAAAACTATTGCGATGCAATCCACAACCATCCCCGGCAACGGCGCCATTTTGTTGAATGCAGTATAGGGCAAGCAACAAAAGAAAGATTTGGAAATATTGATCCGGGAATTATCGTCCTCAGAGATGGAGAGATGCCATTCAACAGTTTCTACGGTTTCGAGCTCAGGATTGAATGAGCAAAAAGTAAACAAAGATATAGACAGGTAAGAATAAACACATTCTTAGAAGAGAAAGAACTTATCAGGAATGTAAATATATCCACTCTTCACAAACATACACTTACCAACCCGTTATACTCAACCTACGATACTCATCTATGTCATCACGTATCTCTCACATAAGCGTCCATCTCTGGAGCACAAACGAGATCATCTCACAACTAAGGTTATCTCTAACGCGAAGTCGCAAGAACATCCGTATTCTCGCGTCGGCGATCTCTCGCGCACCGCTCAAACACGAAAGCATTAAGTACAGATACCCACAGTGATTGCTAGCTCTAAATCTATCTCTAGAGTTCAGAACCAACAGATTATCATCCTAGATAAGGATTCAAGAAGTTTATCACTAAAGCAACCCAAATCCCCAGCATAGAGCAAAAATACAGAACAACATCAACACAGATTTGTAAAGCAAGTTAAACATAACATTATAATCGGTAAATATACATAAGATTCAAGTAAATATACAAACAAAACCCAACCAAAGAGAAATACACAAAGAAGAAGAGAAATGAACCGAAAATCTCCCGGTTTGTCAGCTCCGTTCGACGATCAATCCACCCCTGATCATCCTTATGCAACCTCCGAAGTTGTTTTCTAAGCTAATTTTGATCTAAGAATGAAGTTGATGGTGTTGGGACTCAAAAACACCCAACCCATGACCTAAAAATTGTGTTTTGGCCCCTTTTAACGAGCTGCTGTCTTAGCAGGTCCGCTTAGCGGACCCCCTCCGCTCAGCGGACTCAAAATTGCTTCCAGACGCTTGCTCCGCTGGAGCTCCGCTCAGCGGACCCCCTCCGCTTAGCGGAGTCTGCTAAAAATCAGATTTTGTTTTCGCCATAACTCGAGAACCGTAACTCTGAATTGCGCCCGGTTCGAAGCGTTGGAAAGCTTATTCAATGCTCTATCCAATAATGAATGAATGGAAACCAAAATGATAATTTTTATCATTCTTATTTTGAGTCTTTGGAAGTCCGCTTGATGGTGGCTAAGCGGGCTTGCACCAAAACTGCGAAATCGAAGCCGTGCCTTTGACACTTTATTCCTCAAGGCTCCAATAAGCATGAATACCTATAAAAACAAAGGAAAAACTATCAAATGGTATAAAAGTATATGAAAATACAACTATTCACAAAGTATACGTATTTATATACAAAACGGGGAATTATTCAAACGGTATTAACAAAAGTATCGATAAGTGCCACTATTTACATACACAAAATAAGTACATTTTGGCACTTATCAATAGGCCAATATTGTTGGGTGTGAATATGACAATAAAAAACAGTCTAGAGGGGGGTGAATAGACTTTTTAAAAATCAAATCAATCAATTATTCAAATAAGAATAATCAGATGTTTTTCAGAGTTTGCGCGCGGAAGTTTGTAGAGCGAAAATGTGAAATTTTACTCAATTGACAATTATTCAGTAGCAACTCAAATTAATTTACCAATATCGTAATGTCTAGACGAAGAAACATAACATATGCGATTAAATCAATTGAATAAGTTACGAGATTTGGTTACACAATCAATCAATAAGGCAAATTCTAAAAGCATGATGTTTCTCAGATTTTAATCACCAATAAAGCCCTTCATAGGTTTCCAATTCCAATAAAACCTAAGCTTATCAATTAAATCACTATTACCAAAATATAAACCTAGGCATGCATGTTCCACGAAATTTAAATTCAAGAGTAAGAGATAGAGAGATGACACTGTGATTTATAGTGGTCCGACTTTATCGTCCTCGCGTGAGTTTACGTCCACTTTAATAGTTGTTCCTTTACTTTGAGACATATATTGAGAGTATATACAATCACTAGTCCACGATAATTCTGAAGAAAAAAAATAAAATCTTCGATCTAGATCTTGACTTGTATATGGCCAAATGTTAAACCCTCATGCGCAATCTTTACTTGATTAACACTTCCAATCTTCCATTATCACCAATTCTGCTCCAAGCCTTCATGTGTAGCAATCAACCCTTTGATCCTACCGATTCCTTGAGTGAGAATTGTCTGAATATGTAAAAAAACTTTGCCTTATCCGTAGCCTTCCACACAGTCACTACTAAGGCAATTCTGGAGAGAAGATCTTCTTATTTTCACTGGAATTTGTCAGCACCAATGACAACAACCCCAATGTTGCAAGAACCTAAGAATCTTTGGACAAATATCCAAGAACGGTTAGCTTTAAGACAATGTCTCCCCCAATCAATTAACATTCACTCATGATCAAGATATGAAAATTGTAATGAGGTTCAAGATGAACGATTTCTAGTGCAAGAGTTTCAAAAGAGGTGGCTGATTTTTCACAAAAATTCACAAACAGTTATGAAAATATTTTTGAACAAATATTGACAAAAGCTTATATATTTGCTTAAGATGAAGCACACAAAAGAATGAAAAAGATTAGTTAGATTCGAATCAAGGTTAATGCATGTAATGAGTCAAATGAGAAAGTAAATGGAATAAAAGAGATTCAATTTTTTTGACTCATCTGTAGTTTATTCAAATCAAGCGCAATGTGTGTGTAATTCTTGAATTTAGACCTCAGATGTCCTAAAAGATATCGAGACATTGATCTCTGAACAACACACAATGGCAATGTATACAATACAAACAATGCAAATATTTAAATGAACACAAGTAATTGTTCACGCAGTTCAGTGCATAAAAACACCTCCTTTGGGGGCTACCAAGCCAGGGATAAGTCCACTATGATAGTATCAGTTTAAAGTATTATGCAAACAACCTCCGGTTCACACGTAAACAACCTCCGGTTTACTGCCTTCTCACCTAAACACTACCCGTGCTATACTTTTACTAAGACTCACCTAGGTATGAGACCCTTCTCAATCTCCCTCAATCCCAACCGTGATAATCGATTACAGAACTTTAGAAGTCACACTTCAAAGACACATAATCACTTAATACTTAAAAGCTTATGAGTAATCAACATAACTTATAACTCAAGAACACAGTCCCACTCTTCTATCAAGATGATATTAGAGAGGCTCACAATAAACACAAAAATGCACAAGCCCTAACACAAAATACACTGTATGTTCCAAGCCACAATTATGTTTGTTGCTTGCTATTTAAAGCAATCTTCTGGACTGGATTATGCCTTCAAATTACAGTGGGACATTGCATAAAATACTCCAAAATCTTCTCCATGAAGATAGGGCTTCAATCATTAATTTTCTAAATATTCTCCATATTTAGAAACTAATCATACATCTTGAAAATAGAGAAAATTTCTTATCCCTAAATCAAGCGTTACATAGGATTGTATAATATTCCAAAATATTCTACAACTGTAACGAAAATCAGGCTTCAACAGATCCAATTGTACCTATCAGTCACGATGTCGGATGATCCTGCATAGAACAGCGTACTCGACATATCTCTTCAGTTGAAGTGAATAGAACATCTTGTTCAACATGTTCCCATAAGTTAGTTTTACCAAACATAACGCCAACCATATAACATAGAGAATTAAAAATGTGATTCAAATCATAGGCCATGTGATTAATCATGTGCAATAATTGATTTGAATCAATTGCCCCAGGAACTTTAGAAAAACCAGAAAAGTGTCATGATTCAAATCATGAGCAAAGTATGATTCAAATCAATTTAGACAAAAGTGATAATATATTGTCTGAGTCGACTCATGTGTAAAACCTGATTCAAATAAAATGGTTTTTGAAAAATTTTAATCACCTCTGTAATGAGTCTATAAAATACATAAAATCAATTATAGACTCATTACTACTTTTACCCCTTTGACAATATCAAAAAGAGATACAAATTATCATAAGTCTATATAAAAAACAAACAACCTTCAAAAGTAATTCCAGAAGAACAAAATGAGCTTAAACAAGCTAAGAAGAATATACAACAACTAACATCGGATACAAATACGAAGATAAACATGCTACATGCAACAAAATACAACATAGACATGCAACAACCATTTTCAACAACAACAAATAATAGTGGTAACAAAAATATAAAGGAATGCATTAGAATAAATAATGCATGATCAATTATACAAATGTTCAAGTACAAATAATTAACACTACACATTTAAAAGACTTAAATAAAAAGAAAATCAATCAAAGACATGTTGAAGCAATGAATAAGCATAATAGAGAGATATCAAGCACACAAATAAATACATAGAACAAACACAATGATAGAGTTTTAGAGGCATACCAATGTAATCAACAAAGTAATATTTACTACAAGATAGTGTAGTGAAAACAAAATATGTAGCAAATGAAACTGAGCAAAATACTTATTCTATTTAAAACTCGAGGAATCTAAGATTCATAAATCCATACAGATTTTATGAAAGGGTTCCGATGACAATGGTTTTGTAAAAATATCAGCAAGTTGACTTTTAGTATTAATGTATTCATAAACAACATCTCCTTTTTCAACACGATCTTTAAGAAAGTGGTGCCTGATCTCAATGTGTTTAGTTCGTGAATGAAGTACCAAATTCTTAGTGAGGCTAATTGCACAAGTACTATCACACTTAATTCGAATGTAGCCAAGTTTTAAATCATATTCTAGTAGTTGTTGCTTTAGCCATAAGACATATGCATAAAAACACCCATCGTCTATGTATTCAACTTCGGCAGTAGAAAGAGCAACACTATGCTGCTTTTTACTATGCCAAGAAACTAAACAACCTCCAAAGAAGTGACAGATATCACTAGTATTTTTCCTATCCGACTTGCACCACACGAAATTGGAATCAAAATAACCTACTAAGCTACAAGCACTACCTTTAGGATACAAAAGACCGTGTTGTGAAGTTTCGTTATGATATCTCAAAATATGTTTTATGGTCTTAAAATGCGATTCCTTAGGTGTTTGATATCTAGCACACATGCACACTTTAAACATGATATCTAGCCTACTCGTAGTCAAATAGAGTAAGAATCCAACTATACCTCTATACCTGCTTCGCCGTTCAACATTACGAAGTTTTTCTTCTCGAAACTTTTGTGAAGTTCCGAGTAGTATTTACTTTAGCTAGTGAATGTTCCTTTCAGATTTTCTTTTTGTTGTCTCCCAGGTACTTTTTCCTCCTCTCACGAGAATACCATTCTAATCACCCAGATCGATCAAACGATTGATCGCATCCGACACTGTTCCACATGCGTGCCATTATCAATTATCTCCTCTATTTAAAGAGGAAATTGCGCCAGTTTGCAGGTATTCAAATCATCTCTCATTCAAACACCACTTTTCAATCTCATATTAACTTAATTGTTAGAGTGCTAATCTTGTATGTGAACTCCCTCTCTACCGCATTGAAAATTTTGAACCACATAATAAACTCTAAATCCATATATTCGATCAAATCTAGTTCCAACTTCAAAAGATTTTGAAATTTCTAACCCCAAAAAGACATGTAGAAGAAATATTAACACATCAATGTTGCAAGATAAATTTAATTAAAAAATAATTATGACAAATAAAAAATTGAACACTTGTGACAAAAGATAATTTTTAAGTACAAAATATTTGTTTACTTTTCATAACAGTAAAAATATATCCTTGTATTTTTCTTATAAAATATTTTTTTGTATTTTTAGTTTTTCTATTAAATATACAAGTAGTTATGTTTCTCAATATTAATCAAAGAAAGTTGAATCTTATATATTACAACTTGGTATATCGTCCTTCTAATTCTGAGTTATAAGAATTTTTAATTTTCACGTCTGAATATTTTGAATAAATTAACCCTAGTGGATTATGAATATGTAAAAAAAAACTTAAGACATAGTACATTTTTATTGAATAATTCCATGTCTCTTTGTAGTGTCACGTTGTCATCACAACAAGCCCAGTGGGGGATTAATAAAATCTGACACAGATCATATACCATCCACCTGTCTAGGAACCTCATTTTAATTATTTATCAACAAAAGTGCATGGTTCGATTAGCCCTAAATAAATAAAAAACATTAGTAGTTAAACACGTCCTCCTAACGTACGAGGACATCATGATTCTCTTGGTTTCTTGCTTATGAGATCAATTTCTTGGTATTGTAGTATTCTGTTTAATGATTTGATTGGTAAAATGGATGAGGCTAGGGAACATATTCTTGTTTTTGTGTCAAGCTCATATCAATGCACTTAAAAAGTCCCTCTATTATAGCCTCTTGTACATACATGTTAGGGTCTTGTTTCCAATAGAAACGTAGTGGGATTCTAACCAGAAATGACACCAATGTTAGTTAGACACGTGATTGTCATAAAGTGGCAACAATCTTTAGCTAGCAAACCCCCCCACACACGTACATATCTTCTTCCATATGAACATAATTGGTTACTTTATTTGTGCTGCATAATGTTGGTTTGAGGGGTCTCTTAAAAGTTGAAACATGATTGAAAAAAATGTAGGGTTTAATGGTTTATTATCTATTTTATTTTTGATATAGGAAATAATACATATTCATATATAAATATTTGTAGAAGAGAAATTTCATATAAAATATCAATAGATAAACAATAAAATGTAATAGAAAAGATTTGTATGAAAAAATAAAATTATTAAAATTATTAAAAAATGTGATTAGATTGAAGATATTAGAATTGATAAACGAATATATATAAGAATACTAATGATCCGGATTACAATAATACATTTAAATCGTATCGTGGCCTTACCCCTTATCCAGTTGACATTACCAAATTCAACGTATTTGATATATGAATCTCATTCATATATGTAATTTTTCGTTTAGCAATTTATAAACGTGTGTGATCTTTTGATTTTCGTAACTTTGATAATAATATCAAATTCCTAATTTAATATTATAAATAGATAGCGATGTCTAGCAACATATCACTTTATACTTTTACATAAAGGTATAAATATTATCTTAATATTTATACCTTTAGTCGATAATATTTGAAATATGATCTCTAAGTATTATTGTCTGACGCGGACCAATTTTGATACAATGAAATAAACATGTCCAAATTTGAATCGCAATGAATTATGACATAAGCTTTAAGAACTTCTTTTTATAAAGTCCAGTCATATATTAAGAATTGCATTATCTTTATCAAATTATCATGGATATAAACTGTCATTCACTAACAAGCGACATTGAAAAGGATGTGTGTTTTATATTTATGAGCCAAGGAAAACAGGTTACTGACCATAGCATGAGTAGCCAAACCTTTTTGACAAAAATGGTGTGAACATCAACTCAAGAGTGGGATTAGGTGCAAAACTTTGAAGTTATAGCTCCATAATGTTTACCTTATCCGCCACTACGAAAGGAACTGAGTGGGACAATTAGGAATTTAAATCGTAAACGTTAAATCCCGGATTTAAGTCATGAAACATATATGGTGTCAATTGTTTGAGTGTTAGGTCAAAAGTGTACACAAATAAAGTGTTTATGTTGGGATAAAGAGAGTAATAAAATTTGTTCAAATTTTTTTTTTTTAATTCTATCGACTCGAATTCAAGATTATTTAAGTACATTTCTTTGAGAATAAGCTAGATTAAGAGGATTTTATCCAAGAAATCATATATTCGACATGGCTAGTCAAGGTCATGATGATCTATAAGAACAACGACAAGTGGAAGATATGCACAAAATACACCGATCATAACAAAGCATGTATCGAATACATCTATCCATTATCAAACATAGATATCACTAATGCAAAAAGATTAATATAATTTTAAAATTCACACCCAATATACTAAAAACGGGTGTAAATGAGAAATACGATGGCAATCTTGTAAATAAAGTATCATTTTAAACATTATCAGGTAATAAATTACACCCAATTTTTTAAAACCGGGTTTAAATTTAAAATATTATTATAATCAAATCTCAATTACTCCCTTTAAACCAAAAAAAGGTGTAAATTCATATAAATTTAAAATATTTATTTAATTTTATAACTCAAAATATATAATCTATATGGTATAATAATAAATAAGTTAAATATTATTAACTAAATATTAATGAATCTAAATTTATTAGATGAATAAAATAATCTAATCATATATACTAACAAATTTATTAGACTAAATAAAATAATCTAATTCATAGTATTGAACAAAACTCTCGTTCTACACTCAGTTTTCAACAGACTCTCTTCTAAACCCAGTGTTTTCAACAAATTTAACTAAAAATGGAATCGAAGAACAAAGTCGTATTAGAATTGTTTCTGTTTGTTTCCGCGCTCAGTGCACGAAACCTAGGTTTTCTAGCTTCCCAAAATCGAGGGAACCCTGTTTCAGTTCATTTCCTTCACCAAAACCCTAAATACGAAAAGAACTTACCATTTTTGATCCCCTTGCACCTTGCTTCATCTTCCATTTCTTCATCCTTCGTACCTTCTTCTATTCACACCTATTTCTTATGCTTCACACCGGCGAGCCAGTTAGCCAAGCTGCTCATCGTTAGAGGTAGAATCTCTTCGCTATGTTTCTGTAGATATGATTTACAAATTTCCATTTGTTCATGAATTTTGCTATTGTTGCATAAATTGAGTCAAATTAGTTTTCCATTTGATATGATTTGAGATTTTTCATCAATCACTGACTCTGTACTGTTTGATATTTTTGAATTTGGTGTATTGATTTGTGAACCTTTAGACTGCTTGTTATGAATGAATCTATCTTCGAATTTTGATGTTCAATTTGAAGTAGTAATTCTTGCAATAGAATGTTAGAAAAAGAAATGGTTTAATTGATTCCTTACTTTGTAAAACCGACACCTCTGAAAGAAGGTATGTTTGGGTTAGTTTCGGAAATTGTCTCCGACATTTGTGATTACATTTAATTTATTCATTTTTCAAATTTTTATGGGTGTCAACATGTCAGTGTTGCTGTCGTTTTTGCGATGTCCGTGCTTCATAGACCCCTTATATATTTATTGAACCGGAGGAAAGCTATTATTGAGAGAAATATGAAATGTCTCAGTTTTATAAAATTTCTTGTTTATTGTGGTCTAGTCAAGTTGAATGTAGTTTGTGTTCCATACAAAAAAAGGCTCGTAGAAACATCATAACTTGATTGCAGCTAGTGTTTTCTTTAGATTCCCATTGTATGATTCGACTTGAGATTATGCTAGATTCCTATTGCATTTTTCAAATTCCCTTGCCTCATCCGTTTGCACTAGCTTTTAGATTTATGAAGAAACTGTATATTTTGGAAAGAGGAGGTTTAGAAATTAGTATATGAAATGAATTTTAAATTTGTTTTACATTGAAGTTTAATCTAATGCCCTACTATTTTTACAAGGAGGGGGTCTTCTACTACGTGCTATCAATATAGCAAGTGTCAAGTTGTGTTAACTGGCATTGAGCCCTAGAAATCCGAAAACAACTGGGATGAAATAGGCTCAAAACGACATTGCGTTATTATAAAATCTGTGCAATCCCACATCAGTAGTAGGTGTCAGAGGAACATTCAAAGCCACCAATATTGAAAATAGATGAAAAAATTAGGCATGATACCCACACATTTTTTCTCTCATTCCATTTGAAAATTCTAATAACAAAAAGCCTAGTTTCTAAGGCTCTTGTCTCCCATCCAATTTTCCATACATGGACGACGCCTTTGCTAGATCTATTCCCGAGGTAAATTCCCATTGCTTATATAACTTTTCACTGGTTCTCAATCCATCAAATCTTATTGTAACTTCAGAAACGAATCTAGATGCAAATATTTGTTGATTTTAATATTAGAATATGGATATCCTAACTCACTACATGCTTGGAATGTGAAATTAGATGTTTTTGCATTCAAATTAATGGTAGAGCTTTTTCATGCTGTTTAACAATCATGTGAAATTCGACACATGAGATAAACATGAGCCTGATCCTAAATTTCTCGCCGAGGCCAAAGCTAGTATAAACCAGTCTATAGGAGATGCTCAGCAATCTTCCCAGCCTCTCAAGAAACAATAGTAGGTTGGTGTCCTTAGATTTCTTGGTGGTATACATGAGTTGCTCTATTTATCTTAGGAAGGCGAGGGGAGAATGGGGATGAAGGGAGAAGGTCCTGAATTTTGTGCTGATCACGCTTCTGTTATGAAGTTTGCACACAATCCATCATGTGCTCAACTTATATTTTCAATATGTTAGTTTTGTATCATTTTATTTATACATTTCAGTTCTGAATATTTTTCATAAGTTTTTGTTGAAAAAAGTTTTAGCATCCTACTGAAGATGTAATGCATGAGGGTGTTCTGTGGAGTTCAAATGTAGTCTCAGTATTTTGTTACCGACAATTTAAGTGACCGAAAGGTTGATTTAAAAATGGTGGTAAGATTTTTGGAAGCGAAAAAAAAAGATTGCGAGGACCACTTATAATTGTTAGTCGACGTGTGGTTTTGGTTTATTTTACAAAGGCTTTCATGTGGTATAGTAAAACACAGAAACCACGTGACTTGTACTATATAGTATTCAAAATATCTAAATATATATATTTTTGTCTCATATATATTGTTGTTCTGTTCCTTTTCAGTTGGAGACTTATGTTGAAATTGTAATTCCTAAGCTAATCATATTTATAATCTTTTCCCAGGTACAAATCAAATAAATTTATGGACAAGTATTGTATTGAAGATTGAAGTAAGATAATGTTGTCTTGAAATTTACATGATTTGTTGTTTCTGCTGTTATACTTAATTTTTATTTTTGTATGATAAATATGAAGCCAGTGGTGTTTATGATGATGTTGAAAATCATAGTGCCCATATGACATGCACTACCTTAGCCTTGTAGGCCTGTCTTTTTCTTTCTTGATTAAGATACTAAAGTTGTGACTGTCTTTCCTTATACTTTGGTTGGTATAACTTATAGTTTGGTTTTGAAACATGTCATATAGATGTTCATGTCACTGTTAGACAATATCAGTTCATGGTTTTTTTGTCATTTTAGTAAATTATTGTCTCCTAGTATTGCTTTTGTTCTTTGCAAATTGCAATGAACCAGATGCACCTTTCTTGGCAAATGTTAGTTAGTTTGCTAGCTATTAAAATTTAGATGAATTATGAAGAGAAGTTTGATATTATAAATACATTTTATATGCTAAAAAATGGAACAACATTTCATTACTATTAAAAAAGTACTACTTAATCACCATAAAGTATGATATTTGTGAAACTTGAAATTCTCGATCACATGCATAGTAGAAAATGGAGCTAGAAATATTGTCATTAACTTTGGGTGATCATTAGTTAGCCAAAGGCAGAACAATAATAGAGAAAGAATACAATAAGGTAAGGTGTGTCTATTTGTCTAAGAATCATTTCTAAATGCTTAAGCTCATTATAAAATAATCTAATGATGCATGAGACATGCATCCAATGAGAAGTCAAAAGAAGTGCTTAGAGTTAGGTGAATATGACTAAAGCTAATTATGTGTTTTATTTTGTTTCAATGGCGTCGGCTCAGGTGCTGCCGAACAACTCTGCTTCGTCTCGGAAGCAAGAGCATGTGGAAGCTGGCAAGCGTCGGGTATGTGTTTGATTTTGATTTTGTTCGAGATTCTGATTATAGAGTTAGGGGTAGTAGTTTTGTGATTGTTTATGTGATGCATTGTTGGATAATGGGGGTTTATATATGTTAATCTTCATTTCCTCTGATAGTTTATGCCTTTTAGCATTATTAATTTGTTATGTTTTTGGATGTAAAAATTTGTCATACACGTGAGTTTCAATTTTCAAAGTTTATATTCTATTATTGTTTTCCTTTTTTTTCTTTCATAGTGAGTAACTATTTGGGTTTTACAGCTGGAGGAGTTTCGTAAAAAGAAAGCCGATGAGCGGGTCAAGAAGGCTACATCTTCTGGCTCTGTGCCAAATTCTGATGCATGCCATTGGAATAGCTTTCGGGTAATCCGGATAAACCGACATGGTTACACCGCGGTGTTGCATTCCTACACAGCATGCCATTTAGACTATGTCATCCGTGTCGTCGTGAAAAGATAAGTCATACATACTTACTCTATTATGTAATGTTTCAAAGTTCTCATACACTTCACTAGTTAGTCATAAGAGAAAAGATTGGTTATGACATGTTTTCATGGTGCTAAGCATGAAGAATTTTCTACTTTAGAACAGGTGGGTTTCACTAATTATGGTTTAAGCATTTCTTTCTTGGTGTCGATTGTATGATGTTTTGGTGCTTCACTTTTCCTATTTTTTTCCCGATGAATCTGCTCAATTTATTAGATACATTGGTATTTGTAGCTGTTAAATGATTTGGTCATTGGGGATATCTGTAATCTATAGGATTGGTGCAAATGTCTTGAAAGACAGATGTAGTTTATTCTAAGTCCCGTGTTAGTGGGTTTCTAATTTGCAGTATCATAGTTGTCTGTATGGATACAAATCAGTCTCCTGCTTTTTTTAATAATGATTTACTTTTTGTTTTCATAGAGAAGTATCATCAATCAATTAAAATCAGAAATGGAGAACTTACAGCAAGAGATCAAAGCACAATTGGTATGTGCAACACTCCCTATCTATTTGCATAACCATTTTGGAGTTCAAAGCACAACTGGTATGTGCAACACTCCCTATCAGAAATGGAGAACTTACAGCAAGAGATCAAAGCACAACTTGGCAAAAATCTATTTTGATATTTTCGTCCGTAAAACCGAACACAATTAGTTGAAGCACACTTGGAGTGATTTTGTGGATCCCTTTATAAGAAGAGATTATTTTAGTAGTGTCTGACCTGATCAATATGATTTATGACTTGGTGACTGCATTGACAATAAATTTGTCGTGTATTTGCTTCAGATATCAATGCCCCTTGTACTTCTGAACATATATGTTTCATGTGAATTATATTTTTAATCCATGAGATTGTTAACTAGCCAAACCGTACTATGCTCTTGTTTGTACATACAGTCTGCAAGGAATGCTGATGTCCCAGTAATATTTGATGCTGGGGGAATCGATGCACCAATTCCACAAGAATTACTGGATTGTGTTGATATTTTTAGTCCTAATGAAAGTGAACTTGGTCGCCTTACAGGAATGCTAACCGAAAGTTTTGAAGACATTACGCAGGCTGCTCTGAAATGCCATGAATGGGTAAGTTCAAGTAGTACCGTAGGGATAGAGCAGTGGAACTAAGACAATGTGTGGAATTGGTGGAGTTGTCATTGGAACACAACAAGCTTGTTCGGCCTCTTCTTAACTTCAGGCTTTTGAGTTAGATGGTTTTTGTGAATTTGTTTGGACTTCATGTAAAATATATGATTTTGTTAGTTGTTCTTTGCTTCAAATATCTAATCAGTTTTGTTAGTTGTTGCCAACTAATGAATACATTTATGGGTTGTATGTTGATATACTTTTCTTGATTAATACATAATTCTCCCTTATTTTTTTGTGTAAGATTTTATAGTATTTAAAATATTATTCTTAGTACAAGAAATAAGAAGAAATGAGATAACTAAAATTAGGTGTATTCTAGCATATGAAATAGGGTGTAAATGAAATTAAATATAATATAATTTGTTCATTCATTAAGGGTGTAACTAAGAACGTATTTACACCTGATTTTTATTAAAACAGGGTGTAATTAAGAACGTATTTACACCTGATTTTTATTAAAATAGGGTGTAATTAAAACGTAATTACGCCCAATTACACCCGATTTTTATTAAAATAGGGTGTAATTAAAACGTAACTACGCCAAATTACACCCGATTTTTATTAAAAAAGGGTGTAATTAAAAACGTAATTACACCCGATTTTTATTAAAACAGGGTGTAATTAAAAACGTAATTACGCCCAATTACACCCGATTTTTGTTAAAATAGGGTGTGATTAAAAACGTAATTACGCTCAATTACACCCGATTTTTATTAAAACAGAGTGTAATTAAAAACGTAATTACGTCCAATTACACCCGATTTTTGTTAAAACAGGGTGTAACGTAGAACGTATTTACACCCGATATTTTTAAAATAGGGAGTAATTACAAACGTATTTACACCCGTTTTAAACGGGTGTAAATTCGTTATACATTTCTCACCCTGTGGATATACACCCGATTTTTATTAAAAATAATGGGTGTAAATTTAATAAAAAGTGGGTGTAAATTAACATTTTTGTACTAGTGTATGTTGGTAGATGGAAAGTCGGGGGTGCAAGTGTTGGAGAGTCCGGAGAAGTCGGGAGCACCAACAGTGCTAATGTTCTAAGACCATATATAAGAGAGGTAAGACATTAGGTAAATGAGTCATCTTTCTTATAAATTCAACATTTCACCCATTCATAGGCGATGTGAGACTTTAATCTCTCACATTTGTACCAAACTTTCTCCCCCACAAGTGTGAGTCTCCCACATCCTATAACAGGATCCAACACCGAACTCAGCTCTCGCTCCCCAGCAGCCGAACCACGATTCTGATAGCACTGTTGGGAAGTCTAGAGAAGTCGGGAGCATCAACAAGGCTAATGCTCTAGGACCACAAGAGAGGGAGACGTCACATCTCAACCCAAAACCTTAAGGTGTTTGGTAAATAGATCCATTCTCTCTTATAAATCAAACATTCTACCCATTCATAGGCAATGTGAGACTTTCCCCACTCATACTTGCACCCAACATTCTCCCTCACAAGTGTGAGTCCCCTAAATCCTATAACAGGATCCAACACCGAATCCAGCTCCAGCTCCCCCATCAAATTGAACCATTCTCTAATACCATTGTTGGGGGGTCCAGAAAATTTGGGAGCACCAATTGTTAATGAGGGTGTGTGGCCCTGAGTGCTTAACATATATAACAAGTTTTGACGATGACAAAGAAAATTAAAAAAAAAATCAATCATGAATATAGTAAAAGATTGAAGTTATCAAAAAGAGAAGCTAAAGAAGTTTTGGAGTTAAAGAGCAAAGATAGTCAAATACAAAGATCAACATCAATGAAACTGAAGTTGTAAAATCTCTAATGATCATGTGCTTTTGATTATTTTTTTGTTGCTTTGGATCAATAATGTGTAATTAAGAAAGATTAAATCTCAAGGTACTAAGGCAATTTGCATGCGAGCGCGCGCACACATACACATACACATCTGTGTTTCTCAATATCACCCAACTGTGTTTACAATTGAAGGTTTTGTTTGTGTTCTGGCTTTGATATTTTTCATATCTTTACACACCCAGTGACATGCTCGTGTTGTATATATAAATACTACTTGGTTGTGTTCTCTATTGTTCCTCCAAAATTCATGTATTTTTTTACTCAGTTTGGCTATGGCCATTTTCATTTTGAACTCAGATTTACAATTATTTGTCGTTTTTCTTGAAATAGCTTATGTTTTATATTTTTTTTTGCTGAAAACTGAAAATACATAAAATGTAGTAAAAAGATCATAACACTAAACCAATTATAGCATGTTTTCATAGAAATAAAAGACTAAATAATGATTATTTAATATGTCTTTAAGGTGCAAAGAAAAAACCATAGTTAGGAATTACATAAGAAAATGAGTGTCATCTCTATTCCCCTAACATATTTATCAAACTTCACAATTGATAAGTGCATACTTTACTTAAAAATTACGTTTGATTTCAAGCACTTATTAATTTACTTAAACAAGAAGTAACCATAAATCTTCGAATTTGTGTACATTTTAAGATTGTTCAGAGTTTCTAAAATTTATTCGAAAATATCATGGTTTTTATGTGCTAGGTATGAAGGATTGAAAGCTAGCATTAAGTATCAAAGAGCAATGCATTGAGATGTAAGGGAACAAAACTATCAAGGAATTCACTAAAAAATTAACTTTTAATTAGAAAATTTGAGGCAAAAGCGACCAAAAAAACATGTCAATTTTACTATTCCAAGAATCCTTTATCTATCAAATGTAAGGAGAATAAAAAACATTTATTAGTGCTAAAGAAAGTCCAATTCGCTGGTCATCCATTCCTTATCTAACGAGATTAATGTAGAGGCTCAGGGCATCAACTTCACTGATCTTTTTATTTTTACACCATTTTCATATCAGTTAGACATTGAGAGACAATAAGATTAATGTTTTAACAATGAAGAAGTGTTGAAGCAGTTCAATGTGGATACCTGTAGAAGTTTGAGAGATCGTTCTTAATGTTCTTTTATATTATTTGTTTCTTATGTACTACTATCATGACAATGCATAACTAACTCTCTCCTGTTGGGGTTAAATTTATATATTTGTATTATGATGTATTAATTTTTATCAAACTATTATACATGTTTTATTTATTCATTCGAATTGGTGATTATTATAGTGTATGATCAATTATAACTTGATATTTGGATTTAAATTTTTATTGAGAAATATTCTTTAAATATATATCCAGAATATTCACTTGTTAAATAGTAATCTCTATAGATATATTTAGATTTAACATTCATAGGTATTGTTGATACATAATACAATTATATTGGTTGTTTGGCTTAGAGATCATCGATTAAGTAATATGATTGATCTTGAAAAAGTATTAAGTATAATATAAGTATGTTGAAAGCTAAAGAAATGCCAAAGAGATTTTGGGGAGAATTAGTTTAGGCAGCCATGTACATACTTAATAGATGTCCAATCAAGAAGATAGTCGGCATGACACATTATGAGGCTTGGAAAGGAAAAAAATCTAAATATTAGTTATCTTAGAGTATTTGGATCAATGTGTTTCAAGAATGTACCTGAGTAATTAAGGAAGAAGTTAGATGATAGAAGTCAGGATATGGTACTCATAAGTTATCATTCAACTGGTGCATACAAGCTGTACTCATCCAATGATAATAAACTAGTGATCATTAGAGATGTTTTGGTGGACAAAAGAAAATGGTGGCACTGAACCCAGTTCGATATGAGCAAGAGATAATTCCAACCGTGCTTGAAGAAAACCCACAAGATGAAGCCACAACCACTCAAAATGAAGAACCACTTGAGTAGAATGTTAGATGATTTGCTAGAACAAGAACTGAGTCGAAAAGACTATCTAGATATGAGAGATTTCCAGATTAAGCAATTAATGCATATGGTGATCTCATAGAAGAAGTAATGATGATGGCTGAATCACAACCAACTAATTTGGATCAAGCCATGAATGACTCGAATTATTTGGCAGTCATGAAACAAAAACTCAAGGCAATCAAGAAGAACAAGACCCAGGAGCTTTCCAAAAGATCTAGCAAGAAGCCAATTAATTTGAAGTGGGTATATAAGTTAAAACGAAGACCAAACAATGAAATTGCCAAGCATAAGGCAAAACTAGTTTCAAGAAGCTTTCTACAAAAACCTAGTACTGCTTCCAATGAAGTCTATGCACCTCTTGCAAGGCCATAGACAATCAAAATTATGGTCTCGACTGCAGCATACAAAGGATGGAAGATACACCAATTAGATATAAAGTCGGCATTTCTCAATAAACCATTAGAAGAAGAGGTCTATGTCACTTAACCACCAGGATTCAAAACCAAATGGCAAAAGAAGAATGTGTACAGATTGAGGAAAGCTATATATGAATTGAAGCAAGCCCTGAGGGTTTGGAATAAGAGAATAGATAGCTTCCTAATCAAAGTAGGTTTCAGAAAGTGTGTCTCAATACATGGAGTCTATGTCAACAATCCAGACAGGGTCAGTCGAATCATTTTATGCTTATATGTAGATGATTTGTTGATCACAGAGAAAAATGAAGCAGATATATGAAAAGTCAAGTCAAAGTTGATGCATGAATTTGAAATGTTCGAGCTAGTGAAGTTGTCACATTTATTAGGGATGGAATTCAAAGACACGAGTGAAGGAGTGTTCTTGCACCAGAAGAAGTATGCTCAAGACATCTTGAAAAGTTTCAAGATAATCAACTGTAATACAACTGCCACGCCATTAGAAACCAGATCAAAGTTAAGGAAGGATACAAATGACGAGTTCATAAGTGCAACAATGTACAAAAAAATCATTGGATCATTAAGGTATCTATGCAACACATGGTCAATTTGTCAAAGTGCCGGGTTGTTGAGCAGATTCATGGAGAAACCCCAAGAATGTCATCTCATTGTCGTCAATAAAGTGCTAAGATACATCAAACGTACGATTAACCATGTTTTATTGGTGCCAAGGAAGAAGATTATCACTACAGATGCAGAGGTACATGGTTACACTGATTCGTATTTTAGCGGAGATCAATATGAGAAAAAGAGTATTATTGACTACATATTCATGATAGGAGGCGCTCTAATCTGTTAGAGCTCAATGAAGCAAATCATTGTCACAGTGTGAATCTGAGTATGTGGCGGCAACATATGCAACATGTCAAGCAGTATGGATAGAGATACTGAGAGAAGAGCTCAAGATCATGGAACCTGAGAAAATAAAGTTGTTTGTAGATGGCAATTTAGCTATCGACCTAGCCAATCATCCTATGTGTCATGGTCGAAGTAAAAACATAGAGAGGAGTTATCATTTTCTCAGGGATCAAGTAAATAAAAGGAAGCTTGAACTTGAGTATTGCAAGTCAGAACTGCAGCTAGTTGACATACTCACCAAGCCTCTAAAGAAAGTCAGGTTTAATGATTTGAAGAGAAGCATCAGAATGAGAAATCTTGAAAGCATGAAGTAGAGGGTGTATTAGAAGTTAATAATTCAGTGTCTCAAGTCAAAATTCGACTATGGTGTGTTTGACCTACTCGAACTGAGCTGAGTATAGTTAATTATATTCAACTGAGTTGAATACATCATATAGTTGTTGTGTCGAAGTGTAATTTGTACGTTTTAGATTTTAATTGTCTATAAATAGACATATTATGTTGTAAATACGGACAACAACTTCACTTAATAAAATTTATTTTGATTGCCTATTGATGTTGTGAAGATTACCCCACATAATTAGACGATCCACCCAATACATTTATATTAAAACTATTAGTTTAATTTGGTTGGATTTAGTTTGGTGTTTATGGTTATTGTCAAACAAAATGCTATTTGATGATAGGGTAGCTTATGGTGGGGGATTTTTTCTCATATTCAAATAGTGACGCGGGATAGTTTTGAAATAGAAAAAAAATACTATTCTGACACCAATTTTTACACCTATACCATATTTTATTGTTCATAAATACAGTAAACAGTAAAATATTATAATAATAAATAAAGTTTTTTAAAAATAACTTTTTTTAGAGTAAAGAATATCGGTATAATAAAATTGTGTGATTAACCAACTTCATTAACCAACAATTTACATTTCATTAACCAATTTTATTTTACTACTAAAAACTATTTTTAACATCTGGGCATTTATTAACGAACTGCATAACTTTAGTAACCAACATTTTACTTTTTCTCGTTAACCAATTTTATTTATTACTAAAAATTATTTTTAATATCGGAGTGTTTATTAACGAACTTCACTATTTTATTAACCAACTTTTTATATTTCATTAATCAGCTTTTGTTTACCACTAAAAGTTTTATTATTTATCACGAGTAATGTTCACGAGTAATGTTCACGAGTAATGTAACTATGTAAGACTGTTCATAGTGAACAGTAGCCGAGTGTAAATATTTGATATTTTTGATGTCTCTTTTCTTTTATACTAAGTAAGAGTGACACGTTATCTTATAATCTCCTTAATTTTATTTTATTTTTTATTATTAAAAAAAGAGAGAGAAGTATGACTTCTCTATTTTATGCTTTATTTTTATAATAAAGATATTTCTTTATCAAACCAATTTAATAATTCATTCTTGTAGTATGGGCTCAAGAGTTTTATTGATTAAAAATTTAAAACATCAGTTCTTATACTATTAAAATGAAATTTATATTATTATTAGTAGTATATATTTCAAATATGTCTTTTTGTATATTCAAATAAATAACTTCAATATCATCACAACATACGAAATATAATCAAATAATATAAAGTAAAACCTAAAAGAGAGTACATCATGCAAGTTGGCCTAACATATAAACCTAAAGACTGGCCACTACATGATTTTCTATGGACGATAACGACAAACACAATTGCGTAAATCTAAAGGTATATGAGTGAAAAGGTGAAAAGTATAAATTGAATATTTTAATAACTATTTTCCTTTTCTCTATTAAAATAGTTTGCTTACCCTCATGAGACCTCTAAAGTCTAAAGTTTGATCGACTATATCATCATGCAAAAGGTTGAAGTAGAGAATGATTTTCATAATAGGCTATACTTGAGACAAATCTTCATTATGAAAATTCTATGATAGTGATTGATAATATCATGAGAATCATGAAAACAGCAAGACATAAGATGTGATTAGTTCATGCCAAAATGTTTTTAATCATGCTTAAATGGACTTATAAAATGTTTTTAATCATGCTTAAATGGACTTATAAAATGTTCTTGTCATAAACTTCTAGGAACTAAATCATTAATTTCTCACACCACTCTTTTAATAGTTGTTTCATAATCACAATTTCAATGTGAATAATTGAGATGTCGTAGATTTGAATACAAAATTTAATAATTATATATATTTAGTATATTTATTTGATTTATATCTATCAAGTGGTTTCAGTCTCCTCGAGATCATAGTTGGGGGAATTGAACCGTGGTCCTCTTTATCAAGTTCAACATCAATCACCATCAAACCAACTAACGATTGATAAATTTACATATTTTTAATTAATTTAGGATTGAACTAATAAGATTGCTATAAATCATGTTATTACAATTAGGAGTGAGAATATCTTATGTCAGACCAGACCAGACTTTATAATATTTGAGTTTGACATACGATAAATTTTTAAAACTTGAGTATAATTTACTGTAAGTTTTTTTAGTTTGATCTATCTTTTTTAAAGTCTAGTCTAATATTAAAGTTTAATTAATTTTTTCACATTAAATCTTTTAAATAGTTTATTTTTTACATAATAAATAGACTACAAAATCTTTTATATTTTATTTGACATATATTCTAATAGCTATGTATATATAAGTTGATATATTAAGATTCATATGTTTTTTAATAGCATAAATTTAACCTATTTAATTAAATAAATTTTTTGAAAATTTAAATCTAATTTTTTATTAAATAGATCAAATCAAACCAAATTTAAATAAATCAAACTATAAATATCTCAAAATCCACATGACATACTCTCGGAGAAATCCTTGCATAGACACGACCCTAAATCCATGTTCTTAGGAACAACCAATAAGAAGAAAGTAATTTTTTAATTTATTTTAATTTTAATTTTGTTTTTATTTGAATTCATGGGGTAGTTAAGATTATAAATGAGAGAGAAAATTTAGTATTTATTTTTTAATTAATTAAAATTTTGTGATTGATTATATATAAAACAATTTTTTAGATATGTGTCCACCTAAGAATTTTTCCCTACTCTCGTCTCTAATTACAACACAGAATCTAAACATTTCTTATATTCCTTAATCATAAGGGTTTTAGTGAATCCCTACCAACTTTAGACAAAGAAGAAAAGGAATACTCTTTGATCAAACCCAAAATCCAATTAGCATCAAAATTATGAATTTATTCTAATTCTTGGGTCCCACTGTCCCATGCAGTGATTGTTTGAAAATTTTGAATGGTCCTGAAGCAAATGGGAATTTGGGAGGTTCTTTTTTCTTAGCACTTCATTTTAATGGATTGGAATAGATATTAAAAAGGATATTTTTCCTTTTTCCTTTTATATTTTTAGCTTTATTAGTACAAGTTGGTTTTAAGTCGCTTCAATTAACCCTACATATATATAAATATATCTCTATCGGATTTATTGGTTTGAGCATAAGAAAAACAAAAAACAAAATCCCAACTTTTTGTTGTCCCTCATGGATGTAACATAAATTAAGCACGTTCACTGCTTCTCCTAAACTCTTGCCAAGTATCGTGTGAAGATATATTACTTTTGGGGGGTCTTTTCTTACGCGTTAATACAGGTATGCTTGTGAGTGCTTTCACACCTAATTAATTTATATGCGACATTATCCACCCAAAATAATATATGAAAACAAATCATAGGTTTTTGGTTAAGGTAAAATTAGGACCATGTTTTAGTTTAAGAATTTTGTGTTCCACTAGTATATAGTATTTCGAGAAAAATTTAGAGACTGAAAATAATTAGTCGAAAGGATGTAATTTAAATTTAGCATTTGTATTTAAGTATTTGAGTTTCATTTAGTTGCATTTCATTGAATAAGTATTGAAACTTGGTTTTAGTTTTTTTATTGAGAAGTTTGAAATTGAAAGTTCTCTCTCTCCCTCTCTCTCTCTCTCCCTCCCTCTCTCTCTGCAAATTCTATTATATTCTTCTTCTTGTGAATCAATGGAGTTTGCGTGTTAACTCCAACAAACTGGTATCTAGAGCTCCGGTTTTGATCTAGGGAAACACGAGTATACGTGAGGTGTGTGATTGATTTTGTTCCTCAAATTCACGCTGAATCGAAGATTGAAATAGAAGAGAATCACATTTTTTTGATTGCTAGGGTTTGGGAAACATGAGTGTTTGTGAGATTTGATTGATTTGCAGTAGCTTGAACACAATGCTTCCAATATTCGACGAAAAGAATTGGAATCGATGGTCAATTCAGATGTGTGTGTTATTTGAGCTCAAGATGTTTTTGATCTTGTCAATGACGATTATGCGTCGGCTGCCGAAAATGCAACAAAAGTGCAAAGAAACGCGCAACGTGATATGAGGAAGAATGATCAGAAGGCATTGTTCTATATTCATTAGTGAGAGTATACGAAGGTGTTTGAGAAGATTGACGATGCGACGAAGGCGAAAACTGCGTGGGATACACTTGTGCGGTAGTATGGTCATGACACATCAGTGAAGAAAGTGAATTTGCAGTCCCTACGCAAGCAATACGAGAATCTCGACATGAAGAACAATGAGAAGGTACCAGATTACATCTCTAGAGTGAATTTGATCATGAATGAGATGGATGCTTGTGGAGAAACGCTCTATGAACAAGTAATCATTGAAAAGATACTTAGATCTTTTACTCATCAGTTTGATTACATAGTTTTAGCCATAGAATATTCTAAAGACACTAACACCATGAGAGTTGAAATGAAGAGTGATCTGACCTACACCATCAAATTACTCTTCAGAGTAGTTTAGAGACACAAGAGTTGCGTCTGACTAAAAGGAACTCTGAAGGGGAGTCAGAACATGTTCTGAAAGCTTCTTTTATCAAGAAGAACAATAAGTAAGCATGTTTAGAGAACAAGAAAAATAATGTTCCAAAGTCAAAACCTTCCGATCAAGATGAGAAGAAACATAAGAATGTTCAGAAGGGAATGGAGAAGTTTGATAAGAGAAAGGTTCGGTGCTACATCTATAACAGATTTGGCCAATTCGCCTTTGATTGTTGGTCAAACAAAGAAAGCAAGAGTGAAGAAGACAACATAGCCAGAGGAGATTTAGAAGATGAATTTGTGCTATTGATGGTATCTAAGAATGAAGGTGAAAAAATAATAGACTGGTGGTATGTGGACACTGGATGTTCAAATCATCTAACTGGAAACAAGCAATGGCTGATATATTTTGACTATGGTAAAAAGACCAAGATCATATATGTTGATGATGAGTATCTGAATGCTAAAGGAATGAGAAATGTCAAAGTAAAATTGAAGAATGGAAAAATTGTACTGGTTAAGGATTTATGTTATGTTCCTAGCATGAAGAGTAATTTGATGAGTGTAACTCATGCTTTGTGTGTGGTTCATTATGATGTATGTGTGCCATTTGAATTACCTTAACTAGAAAGAAATAAATACTTTGTGTCATAAGTGGATGAGTTCACAAGAATGACTTGGGTAGCACTCACAAATTCAAAAACGAGGTTTTTGCCGAGTTCAAGAAGTTCAAAGTGGACAAAGGTTGAAGATCCTCAAAATCGATGGTGAATATGAGTTCAACTCTGGAGAGTTTAAGAAGTCCTATTAGGAGAGTGACATTGAGCATGACTGCATGATGTGACTGCTCTGTACACTCCACAACACAATGGCCTTGCTGGGAGAAGGGACATAACTCTGCTTGACATGATAGGAAGCATGTTGAAAGAAAACAATATGCCTCACACAGTATGGGAAGAAGCTATTGCTACTTCATCATATATGCTCAACACACGTCCAACTAAGAAGTTAAATGAAGTAGATACTATGGAGAAGTGGACTGGAAGAAAAAGTGTAATCCATTTCAAGGTGTTTGGTTATGTATGTTACAAACACATTCCAGATGCTACTAAAATAAAATTAGATGACCGAAGCAATGTCATATTGCTTATAGATTACTACTCTATAGATGCCAATAAAATCTATTGCCTAGTCGCTAATAGATTTGTTTCCAGCAGAGATGTCATAATGAAATAATAAGAAACATGGTATTAAAACAAGTCTCAATCCAACTCTAGTGCAATGTCAACACTAGAATATGATTCTGTCTCTGAAGGAGAATCTGCCTCTTAAGGAGATTCTTCCTCTGAATGTGACTCTGACTCTGAAGGAGATTCTGAGTATGAAGGTGATTATGAGTCAAAAGGTGAGTCTAAAGGAGATTCTGACTCTGAAGGCGATCCAGCCTTTAACATTGGTCCAACCTCTAGAGGTGGTCCAGCTCTAAAGATGAAGCTTCTAAATGTAGTATTGCCTTTGAAGGTGGAGCTTCTGAAGGCGTACTTGGCTCTGAAGGTGAGCTTGTGTAGTTCTAGAGACCATTGAGTTGTTGTGTGACACTGAGATTATCTCTGAAGGAGAATTCATACAGTGTGTCATGATGATGGACTCTGAACCTATCAAATTTAATGAGGATCTCAATAAGAAGGTATAGATGAACGCCATGAAGGATGAACTCAAGGCAATAGAAAGAAATAAGAAATGGGAATTGATTGTTCAATCAAAGAACAAGAAAGCCATAAGTGTGAGATGGGTTTTCAAGATAAAGTTGAAGCCAGATGGGTCAATTACCAAGCATAAAGCAAGGTTAGTAGCTAGAGAATTTCTACAAAAATCTAGCTTAGACTGATTTAAAGTGTTTCCACCTATATCTATACATGAAATAATCAGACTGGTGATTGTTATAGTTGCAAATATGAATTGAAATCTAATACATTTAGATGTAAAGTTAGCTTTGCTGAATGGTCCATTGCAAGAAGAAGTTTATGTTTTAGAACCTCCTGGATTTGTGATAGAAAACAAAGAATGGATGGTGTACAAGGTGCATAAAGCTTTGTATGAACTTAAACAAGCTCCAAGGGCTTGGAATTTGGAAATTGATTCATTTTTCAAGAATCGGGGATTCAAAAAAATGTGAAATGGAGTATGGTGTGTATGTGCACCATACCTCTGATGGGAATGTAATTTTGATGTGTCTTTATGTAGATGACATATTTGTAGGGTGTAAATATGGCAATAGAAAACTGTCTTGAGGGGGTGAGTAGACTTTTAAAAATCAAATCAATATATTGATTCTTTAAATAAGAATTACCGGAAGTTTTTCAGAGTTTGCGCGCTGAAGTTTGTACAACAAAAATGTGAAATTATACTCAATTGACATTTATTCAGTAGTCACTACATCAAATAACGCTTTTTATGATGTAACTTTCACCTCAACTAGAATAAAATGATGTATTATGCCAAGGCGTGCCATGTTTTATTTTTTAATAAAAATAAAATTAACATATTCTCTCGTTTTTTTATAAATCTGAGGGGAAAAATAAATCAGGACACGCTTCGAATCATAGCTATTTTAATTTATGTTTTTATTTTCTTATAAGTGAATACTAAATGATCTATCTATCTGGTTTCCTTAAAGACTGACGAATAACATAATCAGATTTTACTATAAAAGCACTCGTTAAACAAATTTTATCCTAATCCTAATTTATATGTTGTCGCCCCAAACTAGTACGCATCATTCTTTGGGATGGATTGTAAGACAAAAAAATCTTCAATGTTCTTCTATCCTTGAAGAAAACATTTTTCTGCCCTTGCAATATATCTCACACTATGGTGTTGATGTTGTTGTTGTATTTTTGAAACAACCCTCACTTAAAGAAGGGAGCTCAACTTTTGAAAAGATTGCAAGTGTAGAAAATCATTCTTGCTTCAACTTAAACAAAGAAGGAAGCTTCTGAACCTTTGAAAAGTTAAACAAAGAAGGAAGCTTAACCTTTGAAAAGATATATGTAACAAAATCTGAAATTGCAGTGCTGAATCTGAGTTTTTTAATATTATGTTTAAACAGTGTAATGTTTTAAAAAATAGATATCATTTCACCTCAATTTTATTCTAAAACCGAGGGGCTTACTTATTTTATTTTTCTATTGAAAATATAAAATACGTTTCCCCTCGATTTTTTTATAAAAACTGAGGGAATATACAACAAGAATCTCTACCCTACATTCTTTAAGGAACAACGCTCAAGATATTTCCGAGACATCAACCCACAACAAACTATCTACATATATTTCTTGTTAAAGCATTTTCCTTGATAACATTTGCTCAAGATAATGAAATTTTGGAACTTAAAAAATCTTGGAAAAGTTCTCATTGATGGATTGCAAGTGCAGAAATCATTATTGATTCAAGTTAAATAAAGAAGGGATATCAACCTTTGAATAACTTATTAAAAGTTTTATGCAATCAAACTATTGAACTTCAAAAGAATGGGCACAAAAGGTATGCATATTCTTTTCCAACAAAATCCGAATTAGAGCAAAATGTGTTGTTCTCCCAGAACAACAACTACTATGATAACTCTGTATTTGTTGTAATAATGTAATTTAATATTCTGTGTAAATAATATAATTTAAAAAAAAAAGCTTATACACCTTTTACCCCGATTTTTGTTAGAAACTCATATAATAATTTCGGCATGATAATTGAGAATATAGACCATCATCCTTAAACAAATTTGTGTTGTCCATTTCATGAGTATTAACGCTCAAGAAACTTCCATTAGTGATCCGTGTGAAACCTAAGCGACATCCATTATAAAAGCATGATGAATATTAAAATTTCTAACCTAAATGAAACATGAAGCGCTTGAAACCTAAAGACACTTGAAAATTTTTTCTATGATGGATTGTAAGAGCAGAAAATTATCTAGGCTCAAGGTTTATTTTCTTAAATATTTATCTGATCCGAAAACCATATATTTGAATATTGATTTTCATTATCTTACCCTTTTTTTTATCAGAAATAAATGCATGCAAAACCCGTATAGAATAATCTTGCACCCAACATTCGATCTTCTCCAAGATTCAATAATTCAAAGATCTAAAATCTAGATCTTTAGGGAATTTAATTTTAACTGGATTCATAGGGAATTTGATTTTGATTTTAATATTCTATATAAACAATGTAATATTCTAGGTAAACAATGTAACAATTTAAAAATAAATAAAAAATCTTACCCCTCGGTTTTTTAAATAAACCGAGATATTAGATACGCTAATTTTCAAAATAATAAAAGTGTTGCTACTGGAGTTCGAACCCATGTGCATATAATTTTACCTCCTGGTTTTTACATTACCGAGGTGTTAAGTGGCAACTTTTCATCACGCCCTTTGTTACCTCGCTTCTTTAGCCGAGGTTAAATTCATTTTGCGTCCGAGGTGTTATATGTTTTTTGTAGTAGTGAGCAACTCAAATCACTTTCCAAATATCATAATGTCTAGATGAAGAGACACAACGTATGTGATTGAATCAATTGAGTAAGTCACGTGATGTGGTTATGCAATCAATCAACAAGGCGAATTCTAAAAGTTTGATGTTTCTCAAATTTTAATCACCACTAAAGCCCTTAATAGGTTATCAATTAAGTTCTATTACCAACATATAAACCTAAGCATGCATGTTCTACGAAATTCAAATTCAAGAGTAAGAGATAGAGAGATGACACCAGGATATATTGTGGATCGACTGTGTCGCCCTCATGTGAGTCTACGTCCACTTTAGTAGTTGTTCCTTTATTATGACAAATATATTAAAAGTGTATACAATCACTAGTCCATGATAATGCTGAAAAAAAATAACAAATAAAGTCATCAATCTGGATCTTGACTTGTATATGGCCAAATGTCAAACCCTCATGCGCAATCTTTACTCGATTAATGCTTCGAATCTTCCAATATCACCAATTATGCTCCAAGCCTTCATTTGTAGCAATCAAACCATTGAACCTACTGATTTCTTGAGTGGTATATTGTCTGAAGCTGTAAAAAGAACTCCACCTTAACCGTAGCCTTCCATACAGTCACTACTAATGCAATTCTGAAGAGAAAACCTTCTACTTTTTATTGGAATTTGTCAGCACCAATGAGAATATCCCCAATCTTGTAAGAACCTAAAATTTTTTGAACGAATCTCCAAGAACTGTTAGCTTCAAGACATTATCTCCCCCAATCAATAACACTCACTCATGATCAAGATATGAAAATTGGAATGAGGTTGAAGATGAAATATTTCTAGTGGAAGAGTTTCAAAAGAGGTAGTTGGAAAATAACCATATCGGGATTGCTCCCCCTGCATATGATAAGAACATGCAACCAACTCCGCCTAGGAATGTGCTTCTACAATCTCCCCTTTTTTATGCCTGGCAAGATTTCACTTATAATTGAGTAGACATGTGCCAAAAGCAAAAATGCGTGTGCTCCCTCTGGAGCATTGCACACAAACCACAACATAAGGCACATAAAACCAATCATAGACTCATTACAACTTCTCCCCTTTTGACAAAATCAAAAAGAGATACAAATTTTCATAAGTCTATACAAAAAACAAATAACCTTCAAAAGCGATTTCAGAAGAACAAATGTGCTTAAAGAAGCAACAAAGAATATACAACAACTAAGATCGGGTACAAATACAAAGATAAACATGCTACATGCAACAAAATACAACATAGACATGCAATAATCATTTTCAACAACAATAAATAATAGTGATCAAAAGTCAATATAAAGGAATGCATTATAATAATAAATAATGCATGATTAATTATACAAATATTCAAATGCACACATAATTAAAGCTACACAATTAAAAGACTTAAATACAAAGAAGGTCAGTCAAAGATATGTTAAAGCAATGAATAAGCATAATAGAGAGATAGCAAACTCACAAATGATTACATAGAACAAACACAATGATAGAGTTTTGGAGACATACCAATTTAATCGACAAAGTAAGATTTGCTGCCAGATAGTGTTAGTGAAAACAAAATATATAGCAAATGAAACTAAGCAGAATACTTATTCTATTTAAAACACGAGGAATCTAAGATTTCCAAATCCATATAGATCTTATGAAAAGGTTCCAATGACAATGACATTGTAAAAATGTTACCGAGCTAAATTTTAGTGTCAACGTATTCAAAAACAATATCTCTTTGTTCAACATGATCTCTTAGAAAATGGTTCCTGGTCTCAATGTGTTTAGTTCGTAAATGAAGTACCGCATTCTTAGTTAGGCTAATTGCACTAGTACTATCGCACTTAATTAGAATGAAGCCAAGTTTAATATCATAGTCTAGTAATTGTTACTTTAACCATAAGACTTGTGCATAACAACTCATAGTGGCTATGTATCCTGCTTCGGCGATAGAAATTGCACCAATATGTTGCTTTTACTATTCCAAGAAACTAAATAACTTACAAATAAGTGACAAATACCACAAGTACTTTTCCTATCACTACTACGGAAAAGCCATACCACAACAGTTGGAAAAAGGGATACCACAACGCTTGACCAACCGTTGTGAGGCAAGGGGTGATTATATGTCTGGTGCTTTCCACCACGGTCGCGAGGCCGTGATTATAACTCAAGACACACGCTATATATCACAAAGGTTGCGCTTACCAACCGTTGTGATACACACACACACACACACACACATATATATATATATATATATGGCATATCTTATGAGAATGAGTAAGTTATATGAGAATGTGAGAATGAATCTGAACCATTAGATTTTAAAATAAATAATGGAGATTATGTGTCATTGTTTTTTCTCTCTCCTCCATCATTTATTTTAATAATGGAGGAGAGAGAAAAAAAGATTGACACATAATCTCAACCATTTATTTTAAAATCTAATGGTTCAGATTCATTTTTATGTTCTCATATAAAAATGTCATTCTCATGTGATACGTCCTCTCTCTCTCTCTCTCTCTCTCTCTCTCTCTCTCTCTCTCTCTCTCTCTCTCTCTCTCTCTCTCTCTCTCTCTCTCTCTCTCTCTCTCTCTCTCTCTCTCTCTCTCTCTCTCTCTCTCTCTCTCTCTCTCTCTCTCTCTCTCTCTCTCTCTCTCTCTCTCTCTCTCTCTCTCTCTCTCTCTCTCTCTCTATATATATATATATATATATATATATATATATATATATATATATATATATATATATTGATTATAACTCAAGACACACGCTATATATCACAAAGGTTACGCACACAGTTTTCTCTTCGATTCTTCGATTTTCTCTCTGATTTTTTCATCTAGTCCGATTTTTGCCGATTTTTAACTGTGTGCGAAATGAAGGGGAATGGGGGTATTTTTATATAAAAAAAACTCTAACACATATGAGTCATCTCAAATGGCTTCTATGTGTAAACCCTAACATATAGACACCATCTGAGATGACAACCCTAAAAAGGGCACAACATTGGTGCCATCCTATATGGTACATTCACTAAAAAAATTAAATGTAGGCGTCATCCCAGTGGCTCATGCACCTGAGTGTCCTATCAAACTTAGACACTTTGAAAATTTTTCTAAATAATACTTTTTTTGTATTTTTTTAAATGATTATTTTAATTTTTTTCTCAGAATAGCAACATGTAAATAAAAAATAAAATAAATAAGAGTATTTTAACATAGATTTATATTCTGACTAAGAGATTACAAAGAGATGTCAGATCAGAGTTTCTAGCGTTTGAAATGAAGGTAGGGGCTGAAAGAATTGATGAGTGGGAAGTGGCAACCATATCCATAAGATATTGGATTGAAATGGTGGTGATGGTGGGGGTAACAATTCAGGATCTTATTTATATATCATGTTGTGTTAAGGGCCACTTATAAATATTTATCTTCAATGGGACAGAGAGACAACAACTTTTTCCTTTTCATTTATTATTCTTCAGGTATTTCTTATCATTTATGAACATGTGGGCTCATTATTGCTTTCAATGTTTTTCTCATTTAAAATTGTAATTGGTAGGGTTTTTGTTATGTAACCAATAGTAAAAGAGAACCGTGTGATAACTACAAAGTGCAATACGTGAAAAGTTTTAATTAAATAAATTGTTTTTTAATAAAAAATTTGAGTCTGTATTTGTAGAATCTGGTTAGTATATTTACTTAAAAGGTAGTAAAAAAAAAATTTCTTTAACCACCTTCCTACGGGGTCACCCCAGCGAAAATCCCACTTTACTCCTGCTTTGAAAATGCATTTTCGAAGTTTTTTTTTTAAAAAAATTTTCAGACTTCGGAAGTGCATCTCCGAAAACATCAAATGGGGGGTGTTTTCGGAGATGCACTTCCGAAAACACCTTTTTTTAGATTTTGGGGGTTTCGGAAATGAACTTCTGAATTATGCAGAAACTGTGTTTTTTTTTATGTTTTTGGAAACTCTCTTGTATTTTTAATTAAAGGAAGACGGCAAATAAAATAAGCGACATATAAACAGAAAATAATAATATGATAAAAATAGTAATATATACAAGCCGATCCAAATCCAAATAATAATAGTGTGTGAAAGATACAATCCGAAAACAAAAAAAAAATAAACCCGACCACTACTGGGTATGCCTAACTCTTTCTCCCTGGGACCTCCTCTGTCGCCTGTATGCCGCCGCACGGCCCGCATCAGTGACGATCATCTCCATCACGGCGATTGCCTCTGGACCGCCCTGATGAACGACACCTCGATCCAACGCGTCCCGCCCAAGCATCTCTATCCGCTGGCAGATCGGCAGGAGATCAATGGCGTGGTCATCCTCGGCCTGCTGGTTCTCCAGAATCTCCTCGTGTGCTGGCCTAGGAGCGCCGGGAACGTCGGGTGTCAGCAGAGGATGTGACACCTGATAGAACCATGTGACGTATCCCTCCACACTGTGCCAGTCCTGGGTGACCCGAATACGACGATACTCCTCCGATACCACATGATGCTCCCAATCCTCAAATATGGTAGTGAGCTGCACTCGGGTCACTGTGTCGGGAGCAGCCTCAAAAGGTGTCCTGGGTATCATCTGCACAAATCCGAACTGCCGCATGCACCGCTCAGGGAGATACCGGACCATGATGCTGGTCCCGCATGCCAACCAGCCAGAATATAAAGATATGCCGCCAAAGTGGACAACCTGAGTGTAGTCGCTGAATGGCCTCCAGGTGACGTCATCGTGCACGTGCGGTCCAGGTACCCACGGTATGGTCCCACCGCATTGTTCCCCCTCTGGAGAACGTATCTGGCAACCCTGGGCATGGCGTCAACGTACTCAGGATCAATGTGAAAGCCGTGGATCCGGGAGAAGTAAGAGATGATCCAGCTCTGAAACACAAACACGATAATGTAACGTACCGTAAGTAAATACGAAACATAAATAAATACGAAACATAAGTAAATACGAAACACAAATACGAAACATAAATAAATACGAAACAATTAAAATGAAACGTACCGTGAGTAGTGTGCAGGATCCGGTCAACTGCCTCGTCCTCCAGTTGGAGGCCTCATTCAGCTTCTGGTATAGGTATGCCAGAGTAGCTGCCCCCCAGTTCCACTGGTGAACGGTGGTCAAGTCCATGAAGTAGCAGAAGTAGGTCACGTCGACGTACCTCGCACTCTTGTCCACAAAGATCGCAGCGCCTACCACATGCATGTACCAGCACCGAAGAGCGCAGCCACGGTGATAATGTGTAAATAGGTCGTCACCCGCATCCTCGGCATCGGCCGCCGCGTCCAGGTGGTGCTGGAAATAGCGGCTCAGTGTGGTGAACCAGATATGAGGCCCAGATGTCGTGATGCACTAGTAGTCAGCAGCTTCGGGCTCCATACCCAAATAGAGCGCCATCCACTGACTGGATTCGACCCTCTGGATCCGGGAGTGGGTCAACAGCGCCCCCTAATCGGCAGGTGGAGAAGACACTGCACATCATGCAAGGTGATCGTCATCTCCCCAACCGGCAAGTGGAAAGAAGACGTCTCCTTGTGCCACCGCTCCACAAAGGCCCCCTGCATGCCGTGGCAGATGGTGGAATACCCCGTCATGCAGAGCCCACTAAGCCCTGAACCTCTCACAGCGTCGTTAAACCACTCAGCAGTCGGTTTAAACAGACTGAAAACCTTCCGGGCGTGGTTCACCATTTTCAACGGCTCTCTCTCCTGTTACAAAAAAAACAAATAAAAAGTATGTTAAATAGACAGTTAAGAAAATATTGAATAAACGTCTAAATTATAAACGGTTAAATAATGTAGTCGGGCAAATTATAAAAAATACCTCTCCCTCCCAGATACGCTGAGCGACGTGCTCGCGGTAGGTAAACAGCACAGAAGTGTCACTGGGCCCTCCTGGGTAGCCCTCCTCCTGCTCATCCTCCTTCCCGAGTGGAGGGTCAACATCCGGTACCTCCTCCGCCTCGTGGTATGACACTGCCACCTCCTCCTCCTCCTCCTCCTCCTCTCGCTGGCGGGAAGAAGATACCCGAGCCAGACGACTCCTCGATCCAGATGTAGAGATACCCTCGTCCATCTCCACGGGAACTCGCACACTCGTCCCCGGCCCTGCTCCCGTCCCTGTGTCGACGCCAGCTGCGCCGCCGCCCGCTCGCGTCTAGCCGACACAGTCTGGGTCTCTCTACCCTGTCTGATGCGTGCTTGGTTGCCTGACATGTTCCTGAAAACAATTGAAATCGATTAATATGCGAGACAACAGAAAAAACTAAAAAAAATTGCACTTCTGATACAATTTGGAAGTTCATTTCCGAAACTGGGAATGGAGGTGTTTTCGGAAATGAACTTCCGAAACACCCCTGCGAGGAAGTTTTCTGCAACTTCCATGGCAGACCCCAAAAACAAAGTTCAAAACTATGTTTACACATTCTAAACAACCTAAATATCAGTACCAACCTAACCTAATACATTTTTTGCTATTTGTAAACACCCTAATATGAATTTTAATCATAGATCTTAAAATCGAAATGCTTACCGATTGAAGAGATTGGAGGACTTTTGAATGTAGTATAGGAAGCTTATTGGAGCCTTTGATGTAGCCTTGGAAGTGTTTGCACAAAATTTCTCTGGGGTTGTGTTTGATGTTGAATTAGGGTAAATGAATGGGGGAGGGGGGTTGTTTTGCTTAATCTGCAAAACGCGCAATATTTCGAAAATGAACTTCCGAAATGGTGTTTTCGAAAATGCATTTCCGAAATAAGTCAAATTTAAAAAAAAAAGGGTTTTCGGAGATGCATCTCAGAAAACACATTTTTCTTGCATTTCGAAAATGCATTTCCGAAGTCAGGGGTATATGTGGTTTTTCACCAGAGGTGACCTAGAAGGTTGGGAGGTGGACAAAGAATTTTCTAAAAGAAAACACTCAGAGCCAAAATCCTTGGGTTGATCTTTTTAGAAAAATATTTGATCAAACAAAAAATAATCTATTTACATTTTTTCTAAAAAAATTGATTTAATTTGGTTTTTTTTAAAACTTTTTTACAAAATTCTTATCAAATAAAATACATACAAAACATATTTAATTTTATTTGTTTGGATATTGGGTAATGACTTTTAAATAGGTTAGAGCAAATACTCAACATTAGAGATTTATTTAAACTCGAATATGAACAACCGCTAAATCAATTTAAATTAGGACAAAATTTAGATACAATTTTTTTAGTGTGATTCTTATTATTTTTCAATGATAAATTAATTAGACTGATTTATCATGATAAATTCAGTTCTATCTGTCTTTCCCTTTTATAGCATGCAAGTTCTTGATTTAGTAGTGGTTGAAAATGAGTTTAATATAATTGATAGTGTTAACTTCGTTATTTTGCCTAACAGATATGAACTAATGAATTTTTTTTAAATTCAAAAAATCACAAAATATATCGGATTTTCCAAAAATTCGGTAGTGTTAACTTCGTGTTTTTTTATAGGCTTATCCAATATGAACTACCGGATTTTTAAATTTACTACCGGATTTTTTAAATTTTGCTACTTTATTTAGAGTAATTTTTTTGACCAAATATTAGTTTGAGATGCAATAAATAATGACAAGGGTGTTTTGGATATTATGAAAAGTCGAGGGTGTCAAATAAGAGTGGGGGATGCCAAGACAAAATCTCCAATATCATGAAATATATTGGGCCTTTAATCTTTAAAGCCCATTATATTCTTTTCAAATCGTTAGTAGAGTTCTTACATTGCTTGCAATATCATTGGAAATAATTAGGGATTTTTTCCTACCACCGATTAGTTATATCTGGCACCCCCTCTCTCTTATTTTTGTACTAACCAAATTATCATTCTCATTATTCATCTCTTATGGGCCTCTTTGTTTTGTTTTTTTTTTAAAAATCATTTTTAGTGTTATATAATTTTGTGAAAAAAAAATTTATAAAGAAAAGTTTCAAATGAAAATTTAGTTTAAATAGTTATTCTTAAAATGTTATTTTAGATATTTTATTTTTTTATTTAAATTTTTTTTAGATATCAAAATTTCAAAAATCACTTAATTTTGAAACTATTTCAAATAGATTTTTATAAAATCATTTTTCAAAATATCACTTTTTGAAAAAATTGTGATCTTGACTATGTTTTGGTTTTCAATAATGTTTATTTATGTTATAGGATGTAAAAAGTAATTTTTCAATTTAGAAAAAACGAATATAAAAAAACTGTAATATTTTAAAAAACGGTTTTGTAAAATCTATTTTAAAAAATACAAAAAAAATTATTTTTTTAAAACTGAAACAAACTACCCATAATTGATAAAAAAAATTCATCCTAAAAGAAGCTCACATATGTGAAATTACATTGCAACACTATCGAAAAACGTAAAGGTTAGTAAGTGAAATCAAATTTCTTTGTTTCACCTTGTACCATCTAATAAAACTTTTTGCAATTATTTTGGGAAAATACTCATCTCACCCACCCCTAAGGATGCACCCCACACCCAAAATAATACCAACCCTCATATTTTAGCCCGACACCTTGTTTTTGCTGCAATTATTTTCAATCTACTTTAAAAGTTCTTTTTAAAAATTTACATAAAAATGTATAGATTATCCAATTTATTTTATTTTTGTTTATAAAAATAATTTATATATAAATGCTTTTAATCTAAATGCAAACTTTACGCTATAATCATGCGGAATTTGGATTGGTGTACCAGGTTCGGATTGAAGATTTACGAATGGTGATGGTTCGAAGATCTTGCCAGATCTCATCTTCTGATGTGCAAATCTATTGAAGAAATATGTTTTATGTTTCATAGTAGAATTTCATATTGTATTTAATATGGATCTTCTCGTATCTTTGGCTTTCTTCTTGTATCTTTGGCTTTTTTATGTACTAAATATCAATTTTAACGTTTCATACATAATATACTAGTCAGTTATGTATGGGATGTTACAAATGGTATCAGAGCCAGACCTCTCCCAGTACGATGTGGTTCGAGGACGAACCATGTGGAAGCGGGTGTGCATGTAACACCCGAGGACAAAGAAGGCGATGGGTGGTTGCACCGCATGTAACACCTAAGGCAGAAGAGGGCAAGGGTGGTCGCCACATCAGAATGAGAGGGATCATGAGGCCATGCAGGTATGAGACTACATGATGGAAGGAAAACTTATAAGGATTGATGGGTACTACCTATACCAACAAGATGTATCTTCTTTTCGGTAGCCCGTTCCATAAAAACTTCATAGTTAAGCGTGCTTAACTTGGAGCAATATTGGGATGAGTGACTTTCTGGGAAGTTTTCCAAAAAGCGTGCGAGTGAGGTCAAAAGCATGCTGAAAAGACTCGTGTTGGTTTGTGGGGTTAGACGCTTTCCAGGAAACTTCCCATAACCACGAGTTAACACTTTTTAGAAATTTTTTAATTTATTCCCTTATAATTAACATTATACCTCTACAATTTTAAAAAAAATCAATTTTACCCTTTAATATTTTTAAACATTTTATCATTTGATTTTTTATTACTTATAAAAAAACTAAAAAATTGCACCACTACGCGTGCAAACCGAAACACTTTTGAAAAGTGTTCCGGTAAAGAAATTATCATATCGAAACACTTTCTGAAAATGCTCCGATAAAGAAATTATCATACCGAAACACTTTCTGAAAGTGCTCCGATATAAAATTATTTTTGAATTTTTGAAAAACAAATATTATCCAACCGGAACATTTTTTGAAGGTGTTCTTCTGATAAAGAAATTGTCATACCATAACACTTTTTGAAAGTGTTCCAGTACGAAGACGAATATTATTTAACCGAAACACATTTTGAAAGTGTTCTGTTAAAAAAATTGTCATACTGAAACACTTTAACACTTTCAAAAAATGTTCCAATATGACAATTTCTTTACCAAAATACTTTTTGAAAGTGTTTTGGTAAAGAAATTGTCATGCCAGAACATTTTAACACTTTTAAAAAGTGTTCCGGTATGAGAATTTCTTTATCGAAATACTTTTTGAAAGTATTCCGATAGGCATGTGTTGGAGGTACAATTTTCTGATTTTTTTATAATTTATAAAAAGTAAAATGGTAAAATCGTTAAAAATATTAAAAAATAAAATTGGTTTTTAAAAAAATTGTAGGCCTATAATGCTTATTGTAAAGGTACAAAGTAACATTATTTTCCAACACCTTCCTTTTCCACTCTAGTTTGTATAAAGAAATTTGACAGAGTCCATTTAATTCCTTATTCCACTCTAGTTTGTATAAAGAAATTTGACAGAGTCCATTTAATTCCTTATTCTTTCCTTAACTTCCTTTACTAACTAGCAATCTATTAGAAAGAAAATAAAAGAAACGAAATTGAAAATGAGCTAAATTAGTGTACTACTAGGCCAATAGCAATAACAAAAGAAGTACCAATATTTTAAACTCAAAGAAAACGAGGACTACTATTGGCACCCCATTTTTAAACACACTTCATATAGCCTTTCCATATTTTATTTTCACAAAATAAGTGTATCACTAGACCTAAAGCAATATTAAAAAATTCCATATTTTATTTTCACAAAATAAGTGTATCACTAGGCCTAAAGCAATATTAAAAAATTCCAATATTTTAAACTCAAAAAAAATGAGAGAAAAAGATGGTTACTATTGACACCCCATTTTTTCGAATACACTTCATATAGTCTTTCCATATTTTTTTCTCTCACAAAATATCCATATTCATAAGTTAATTTGTTGAGCTATTGACCAACATCATGACTCATGAGGTAGTTAGCTATTTGGAAGTTTTTCTTTTTTAAATTTAAATATTGGCCAAGCCCTATATTTATTGTTTAAATAAAATTTAGGGTTAAATATATTAAGCCCCCTGCTATTATAGCGAGTTTTGCTTTGGGTCCCCTGAAGTTTTTATTTTTTACTAAAAGTCTCTTATAAAATATAAATCTTGGATTTACCACACCATTTTATCCTATTTGCTGACTGGACTTTGACTTAATTGAATATTGGCAAAAGGAGACTTGATGACTGTATATGATAATGGGCTTTTACCCTTTTATCCCACCATCACCTCTCCAACTTCCATCTCCACCACCACCACCATTACCAACTTCAATCTCACCTTAGATACAGCACCAGGTTGAACCTTATTAGAACATTACAAATCATGATCCCACTCCTCAAACCAAAGCCTAAACTCTTCCTCAGAAGGCTCAGCTAGTAAATCTTTAGCTGCAACAACTCAAACCATTTTCCTCAACCACCCCGCCGCTTCATATCTTCTTAATGCTGCGTTTTAAACATTATTTTCTCAGCCTAAAAAAATTGATACAAAAATTCCATTGATCTCTTTCAATTTCCCAGAAAATAAAAAAAACAATAACGGGAAAATGTATTTCACGCAGGCGTTTGAATCTTGAAATAACAGACAACTTTTTCTAAGCAATCTCCCAATCATTTGCTTGCCGTAGAAAAAATGTTCGCAGCATACTAGTATGTAAGGTATCCAACAGACAATCGGTGTAAGAGTTCAAGGCTCATGTGCAAGGGTGCTTCCTCTCTCTGTAGGCTATCCACATAAAAATCAATCCCAGCTACACCAAACATTACTTTCCATCCATTTTCATTTCAGCTGGCGAGCATTATAATCTGGTCTTGGCCATCCATCCCTATGTTGGATTTGTGCTAATAGCAACAACAGTACAACACCATGTTTCGATTTCTAGTTGTTGTGGCTGTAATAACAATGTTGGTGAGTTAAACGGTTACACACAGAATGGAAAAAGCAGGTGAATACACACTTGAATCAGTGAGAGAGTCTTTGACTCGACAAGAAGATACGATCATATTTAGTTTGATTGAGAGAGCAAGGTTTCTTAATCTTCAACAATTTACTAAATGCCTTCAACAATTTCTTAATCTTCTCTTTTGTCTTCAACACAGGTTCTAGAATAATTTCTTAATCTTCAACAATTTGCTAAATGCCTTCAACACAGGTTCTAGAACAATTTCCTAAATGCCTTCAACAATTTCTTAATCTTTTATTTTGTCTTTTTTATTTTAGAGCAATTCTAGAACGATCAACAGCTCTCTCAGAGGAAAACAATTTCCTAAATGCCTTTAACACAGGTTCATCCTCAGAATTGGGAAACAACAAATGATCAGTAGCAGCTCCATCCAACAAGTCCTCAGCAGTAAAAAGTTCAAGTTTGAGCTTTCTTATCCATTGTTGAATATCTTCCTTTTCTTGATTTTTCTCGACCATCAAAGAACCCTTCATTCATGGATTCAATGTTAGACTTCATCTCTTTCAACTGGTTCTCAACACCATAAATCTTTCCAAAACCACATGAACTCAATGATTTCAACATACTCAGTAAGCTTGCGATTTCACAGTAAGGAATCGTCTCATAAGAAGCCATAACACATGTGATTAGAAAGGAAGTTGCAATTGTTCTTGCAACAGAAGTTTGTGTTTGTTTTGACAAAATGATAAGGGGACACACGAAGACAAAGAAGAACAATGGGACCTGCAAAAAAAATTCAGAAATGAAGAAAATTAGGGGACACATGAACCCTAGAATCATATATTGAAGAAATTATCCCAGTCAGCAAACAATTGCCATCGTGGCCAATACTTCAAAGCCCAGTCAGCAAATGTGGTAAAAGGGTTAGGTAAATTCAGGATTTATATTTTATAAGGGGCCTTTAATAAAAAAAAATTCAGGGGGCCTAAATTAAAACACGCCATATTGACAGGGGGCTTAATATATTTAACCCTAAAATTTATAAGACATGAAGAATTTTGATAAAATTCAATAAAAAAATAATCAAACAGAGTGAAAAGTAGAAGTATTCAAAGTAACCAAAGTGGAAAGGTATTCCTATATGGTTTTTCTATTCATATTTGTCATAAGTTTCATTTATGTGTAGAATATATGAACAAAATATGTCACAAAAATTCAAACATATCACCCAAAAGATTATTTTATTATAAAATTTCACATTTACACACACAATTAATTTAGCTCATGATGAGCAAAGTAAATACAATAGAGAATGGTTCTAAGGTAAAAATTTCTAAACTGGGATAAAAAATTCTTCTGACGTGATATAGTTCATCATTGCCCAAGTCACAAATGTGCACAACTCCTCCTTTTTCTCTTTCTAGCATATATCGTGTTTTCAACATTTATCAATAATTCAGAATCTTTTTAAATTCTAGATGTGAAATTCTACTAATAGTAAGTTAGATTGATTATTTAGTTGATTTTTTTATCAAAACAAGGCGGAATTTTATAGGTAGTGTATCGACTGATGGAGGTGTTTTAGAGGAAGTGGGTCATATTAAAGAGGAAGTGAGGAGGCATTTTGAGGAGAAGTTTTCGGAATCTAAGACGGTGCGCCCTACTCTCGAAGGTCCTCTTTTTAAGTCAATTTCTTTGGTAGACAAGAGTGTTTTGGAGGATCCTTTTTCGGAGGAGGAAATCAAAGAGGCGGTGTGGGGTTGCGAAGGGACGAGAAGCCCGGGTCCGGATGGATATAATTTTTTCTTCATTAGGAAGTGATAGAGCTTTATGAAGGAGGATTTCTCATTATTTTCCAATGATTTTTATGCAGATGGGATTTTATCAAAGGCAACTATTTCCTCATTTATTACGTTGATCCCTAAGAAGGAGTGTCCCAGTAGGCTCGACGATTTCAGGCCCATATGCTTGGTGGGATGTCTCTATAAAGCTTTATCCAAGCTGCTTGCAGCTAGGCTGAAGAAGGTTTTGAACTCGGTGATTTCGGAGGTGCAGAGTGCTTTTGTTCTTGGCAGGAACCTTTTGGACGGTGTTATGGTCGCTAACGAGATAATGGATTATGCTGTCAAGGAGAAGAAGGGTTGCTTGTTGTTTAGGGTCGATTTCGAAAAGGCATACGATAGTGTTAATTGGTTATTTCTCAATTGAATGTTGAAGAAGTTGGGGTTTGGAGATCGCTGGATTTCTTGGATTGAAGCGTTAGTGTGCACGAGCTGGATGTCGGTATTAGTAAACGGAAGCCCAACGAAAGACTTCAAGGTCGGGAGAGGACTTAGACAAGGAGACCCTCTGTCGCCTTTTTTGTTTTTTTAATCGACGAAGGATTGAGTGCAATGGTTAGAAAGGCTATAGCGGTTCAGGAACCGTCTGCTTTTGTTATTGAGGGCAGGTGCGAGGTGAGTATCCTGCAGTTTGCCGACGATACTCTGCTGATAGGAAACGGCGATTGGTAACAGGTTCAGGCCTTAAAGGCCTTGTTAAGAGGTTTCGAATTGATCTCGGGACTGGGAGTTAATTTTCATAAGAGTCGTCTTATCAGTATAAATTTGAACCACCATTTTGTTTGTGTTGCGGCTAACTTTCTGAACTGCAGGGTGCAATGTAAATCTTTCGAGTTTTTGGGTTTTCATCTGGGCTTGAATCATAGAACTGTCTCTTGGTGGGAGCCGATGCTGAAGAAACTGAAGGATCGGTTAGGCTTATGGAAGGGCAAGATTCTTTCTTTGGGAGGTCGTATTTCTTTGATTAAATCCGTGCTTTCTAGTCTTGCAATCTTCCAGCTCTCTTTCTTTAAAGCTCCTTGTAGTGTTATCAAAGAGATTGAGAGAATCCAAAATAACTTTTTATGGGGAAACAGTGCTGCCAAGAGGAAGATTGTTTGGAGCAAATGGGATTATCTGTGTCGGCAGAAGGAGAATGGCGGTCTTAGGTTCAAGAGTTTTAAGGAGTTCAATGCTGCCCTGCTTTTCAAATGGAAGTGGCGTTTGTTGCAAGGAGCTGATGCGCTGTGGGCCAAAGTTTTGGAAGCAAGGTACGGTAACGTAAAGCACGCGGTTTGCTCTGTAGGGAACTTAAGCAAGTATTATTCTAGATCACCTAGGTGGGCTGACCTGTTGAGTTTTGAATGCAAGTTTTCTAATTTGGTTCTGTCAAATAACTGTGTCTTTATTTTGGGCAATGGTGTCGATATTCCGTTTTGGAGCGCGAATTGGACGAACGAGGGGAGGCTGTCGGATTTATTTCCTATGTTGTATAAGGCTAGTTCTGTGAAAGGTGGTAGCGTGAATTCGATGGGGGGCTGGTTTAGCTCTGAATGGGTATGGGGCTGTTTCAAAATCATTGTGAGCAATCGGGTTTTGTCGCAGGAGGTGCAGCAGCTGCGTGACTTAATAGCTAGTGTGATTCCTTCGACTGCTGAAGCGGATCGTATTCAGTGGGTGAGAGACAAGGAGAAAGGTTACACTACGAATTCTGGTTATTCAGATTTGTTTAGTCTGCGAGGAGTTCAGCCGGTGGAGGATTCTGTGCGTCTGTGCTTATCGGCTTGCTGGAAGGCATCGGTGCCTCATAGAACAAAGGCGTATGGATGGAGATGTGTGATTGATAGGTTGCCGGTAAAGAATTTGTTGGTTAGAAGAGGCGTTAATGTTAATAGCAGGTGTGTTTTATGTCTTGCGGGTGACGAAGATGTTTGTCACCTATTTAAAGCTTGTGTTCTTTCTAAGCAAGTGTGGACTGATATTAGTACTTGGTTGGGTTTTGAAGTGGATCTTCATGGCTCTGTTTGTGAAGGCATGCTGGTTTGGGAAAGAGATTGTAGAAAGGTGGGAATTAGCAAGGACAATGCTCACGGTATTTGGATTACGGTGTTGTGGTGCGTTTGGAGGTATCGGAACGAGATCATTTTCAACGAAAAGAGCCCTTCTATATCTGATTTGGTTTGGAATATCAAAATTAAATTGTGGAAATGGTTGAATTTAGGTAATATTTCTTTATCCAAGTGTAACTTTTATGATTTTTGTAAAAATCTGATGGGAAATCTAGGATAAGTTTCAGTTGGTAGGAAATCTTCCTTTTTCGGATTTCGGTCCCGATTTTTGTAAGCGGGTTCAAGTACCCCTAATATTCGTTTAATATTGAATCTTGCTTATAAAAAAATTTGCATTTAAACTAAACACATAAAGCTTCATTCTTTATTAATCAAAAGACATTAGTAAAAAAAAACACAAACAATAAGGTGCAATAGCCCCAAAATTCAACAAGTCATCATTGTTTAAAAATGAAGGGACTAATGTTCTCAAAAAAAATGAAGGGTCTAATAAATAATATTAATCTTATTATTAAATTAATTTATAGAATCAAATCATTAAGAATTGTATAAAATTAAAAATGTGTCATTTAATCTAAAATAAAAAATAGTATTATAGAACACAGATTATTTTATAAAGGTACTCAGTATTAAGTAGGTCTTAACTTAAGCAACCTTCCCTATCCTTCCGCATGGCATGCCCACCATAGGAAGCTGACAAGCCGACACTCCAATTGAGTTTACAAAGTCAGATTTTCTAGAAATCAACACAAGGCAATAACTCTCTCTTGACAAGTACCTCTACATAGTACAACCGATTTAGTTGAATTATGCACTAATGATGCTCACTTTGTTGAGTTAAGATATTAAAATATTGTAAGTAAAACAATAAGATAAATATATCTATTTGTGTTTGTGCGAGAGACAACGATGTAAGTACTATATATCATTATGCTTTAACTAACTGGTGAGATTATTGTGAAGTTTGACTATTTCATTTTCAAACAATTGTCAAATGTGAATCCAATCTGTTCGGTGAGATGCTCCCTCTAACTTTTGAAATTTGATCAAACAAAGATAAAGTTGATACTATATCTAGCTAATCAATCCTTATTGAGTAGATGACTATTTTGATCCATCAAATTGAAATTGTACTGTTCATATATTGATCAACTTGTTGATATAACTACAGCGATCAAAATTGGCAACTCTAAATAGATCGGTCAATCATGTCCGAAAAATGATAGAGTTCTGCCATTCATTAGGGTTAGTTCATATGTATCGTAGATAGTCTATTAAGTCCACGTAATTATAAATTATAAAAAATATATATTAATATTTATATAGTGTTATTTTAAATTAATACATTAGTTTTTCTCACCTCACTAAATTTTATCTCTATTCTATTCTGTCTCTTTTTTTTATATATTATAAATTAATATAATCACCGTTCTTTCATCTTATTATATTAACTTTTCGCTTATGTTAAATACTCGAGCATTATTTTATATGATTTAGACACATATTATATTTAAAAACACATATTGTATTTAAAATAATATAATTTTTAATTTTATTTATAATAAATATTATTGAGTTTTTATTTTAATATTTTTAAATGAAAAACCTGTTTAGAACCGGGTAGCCAAAGCCCATCTAGAGCCAGATTCAAGAAGTAATTCTCGAGTCCATATTACACATGGTCTTTTTAGCCCAACCCTAACAAGTCTAGAGTCCACCAGGGCCGACCAGTTTAGGATCGACTAACCCATTTTAACAGCTCTACATATAGCAGGTCGTTTGATGGGCAAGATTTGATATATACATGATAAGATATAAATTAGTATAATGATATGATATGATATAGATAAGATATATATATATATATATATATATATATATATATATATATATATATATATATATATATATATATATATATATATATATATATATATATATATATATATAGGGGACGATTCAAGTGAAAACACTCGGTTATTATGAGAAATGAGAACAATGAATCACAACCATTAAATTTTGATTTTGTTGATTTTAATGGACTGGATTGGTTTCTCTTTTATGATCCTTAGTATTTATTTTAAATCAACATAGAAAGAGAAACCAATCAAGTCCATTAAAATCAACAAAATCAAAATTTAATGGTCGTGATTCATTGTTCTCATTTCTCATAATAACCAAGTGTTTTCACTTGAGTCGTCCCCATATATATATATATATATATATATATATATATATATATATATATATATATATATATATATATGAAAAATTTACCCTTATAAAATAATTTTATTTTTCTAAACTATTTCAAAATTTAGGAGATTAAATTTAATTATTTAAAGGTTTTTAAAGCTAAATCTACTAAGCATATAATATAGAAAACTCTAACTAACTAAGTCATAAATCTTTTCAAAATCAGCCTTAAGATAAGACAATCCCTTTTTAGATTTATTGGCTAGACAAACAATCGCTTCATAAAATATTTGTCTTTCTTTTAAGAAGGAAAACTAATTTTAGGAGATGTGTTTAGTCCATTACTGCCATCAGTGTGAGACCAAAACCAACGCATGTTGAGACTTGAGATCGAAGACAAATTTGAAAATGAAACATTTATATAATATTTAATTAAAATTATTATATTCTTGCTTAAATTTATTTTTCAATGCAAATTTTATAATTATTTATATTAATAATTGTTTTCATTTATTATCTATTGAAAGAATAATACAGCTAATTCATTTATTTATTTTTTGGAATTTATCTAAAAATTTCAACCCTTTTTTTTTTAGTTTTTAACTTTCCAATTCAAAATTTTAAGTTAACACTACTCTAAAACAAAAATAATAATAAGTGTGTCACACGAAACATAAAAAAGAAAAATATATAAATTAAGATTAAATGAAAAAATATTAAAACTAAAACTTAATTGATAAGTTATTATTGCTTTATCTCCTAAAATAAAACTGTTGATTGAAACAAAATCTTTAAATTAAAAATTAAAAAACAATATATTTTTAATATAACTAGGCTTTGTTTGTTAAGACAATTTTTTAGCTTATAGTTTATGTCTTATAACTTATAAACTTATATGACAATAAAAGACCTATTTAGTAACTGACTTTTTATCACGAGCTTATAGCCTATTTTACTGATTTATAATTTATTTTTTAGACGCTATTTCAAATAGCATTTTAGCTTATACCTTATATTTTTTCTTTCTATTTTGCCCTTATTATTTTAAATAAAATTCACAACCATCCTTTATAATTTAATTTAATTTAAAATAAAATAATTATATATTAAATATTTTTTTAGGTCATTTTAATTTATCAACTAATTAAACCGCAAATTTTACCAAACAGTTCAATTAGCTTATCAGCTATAAGTCATAAGTCATCAGCCATCAACTATAACCTATAAATTATTGGTCATCAGCCATCAGTCATAAGCAATAAACTATCAGCTAACTTATCAGCCGACAGGGGTGGAAAATAGGCTAGGTTAGGCTAGGCTTTATAAGGTTTGTGTCTGACCTACGATAAATTTAAAAAGCTTGTGACCTATAATAGATTCTCTTTTTTGGCTTGACCTGACCTTTTTAAAAGTCTGATCTAAACTGAAAGCCTATTTTAAAACCTTAGTTTTCATTATGGTTTTCAATTAATTCATATTATTTAAGAAATCTTATAAATCGTCTTTTATATATATATATATATATATATATATATATATATATATATATATATATATATATATATATATATATATATATATATATATATAGACGAAGCTAAGCCTTGGCTAGGCTGGGCCATTGCCCAGGGTCTGTTTCTAGAAAATTGTATAGCAAAAAATATAGTCATTAATATTTGGCAGCTATTATATTTCAACAATGGTAGCAGCTATTATATTTCAACAATAGTAGTTTATTAATTTTATAATATAGTCTTACTACGTAGGAATTTATGGATACAATAGAGTACGTATTCAAAAATCAAAATCACCATCCACTATTAATTTAATAAATAATTATAATTTTTAATATATACACTTTGATATTTTTGTTTTACATAAATGATTATAAGACTTTTTAAAATTTAACTATGATTCATTGTATAACTATTTGAATTTAAATGATTTAATTAGGCAATTTTTTTTGAAATTATGGCAATTTAGAATAATTAATTTATTATATTTATTAATTTATTAGTGAAAATAGGATACTAATTTGGACGATTTTATATAATAAAAAATTAAAAAATAATTAAATAGGATAAGGATTGCAAAACTCTCACTACCAATCTTATTTTAATTTAAAAAATCTACATTTACTAAAATTTATGCGTATAACACGTATTCAATACCATCTTTTACTACTAATTTAAAAATTAATTAAACGTTTGTCCATGTGATGCACGGATGAATTTTACTAAATTATGTTTGATAATTATTGATAAGTATTATAATTTAAATAAATAATTTAAAATATACGTAATGTTGACTTTTTTGATGATGACCGTGGAACAATAAGGGATCAACTTGAATGTTCTTCAAGTAAAATATATGTAATGCTATAAAGATGGTTCAAACTGAGAAATATTTGGTATTTTCATTGATTTACAAGTTTATGGAGTTAGCTTCGATATTGTCGGTGTCCACAACATCCCTTGGAAGAGCTTTTTCAGCAATGAAGATTATTAAGTCTAATTTGCACAATAAGATCAACGACTTGTGGTTCAATGACTTGATGATGTGTTACACCGAACGAGAGATATTCAAGTCATTGAACCACACGCTATTATAAGGTTATGTTTCATCCCTTTTATTTCAAACTATAAAAAGTCTGTTTTATTTTGCCTAGGCTTTACAATTTTTTTGGCTTCGCCACTGTATGTACTCCCTCCGTCCTAAATTATAAGAGAAAAAAAGACATTTTTCTTATCCCAAAATATAAGAGAAAAAAATTAACTTTCAACTTTTCAAGGTGGAATTAAATGTAAATTGCATTTAATTTATTTTCTCTCTCACTTTTTCTATAACCAACCACCAATTAGAATTGTTTTTACATCTTTCCAAGACAATTATTATAAGAAAACTACAAAAAAAACCATCATCCAAATTATTGCGTTTTTACTTTTTCTTAATAAGTGTGTTTTTTGTTTTTTCTCTTATATTTTGGGACGGAGGGAGTATATATAGGCCGACCTATTTAACCTTTGTTATATATATATATATATATATGCTTGCCTATTTAGCCTTTTTTTCTAATATACATGTAAATATAGGCCGGTCTATTTAGTCTATTTTTAATATTCATGAAAATATAGGTCGGCCTCTAAGGTTTCATAAACTTTTTTAATAGTTTAAGTCTGATCTATTTTATTAAATAAGCTTTAAAAAAAATTTAAGTCTGACATTTTTGTTAAATAAATCTAATTTGACCTGACTTTACATAGACTAGATCATACGCCCCTGTAAACCGGCATGACCTATTCTCACCCTTATCTGTCGACCGCTATTTTTAGCAAAGGAAAACTCAATAAACACAAAATAAAATACTACTTGCTATAAAAAGATATGTGAAACAGAGAAATACTTTATTATTTAAAAATATCTTGCAAAAAGTTAAGGTTGAATCCTTTAAAAAGTTGTAGAAGGAGAAAGCAGTACGACCTTAATTTTGTTTTACTAAAAAAAAAAGAATGAAACCTTATGTACTAAGAAAAACCGGACCCATATAAGTTGAATAGTCAACCTAATATAATTAAGAATATGTATAATTGTTAAAAAAAAAAAGAAAAAGTGTATGCGAAAACCCGAAAAGCGTGAACTAGCCATTGAATTAGATTTTCTTCGAAACTGAGTGTCGCACTATAAAACAAAAACGTCTCAAGCTAAATTTTTATGTCAATATATTATACACCAACAAAGTTTACTAATCTTAATAAATTTCTTATAAATATGTGTTATTTTTAATTATTTATTTTATAAATTAATATTATAAAGGGTTTATGAAATGTTGACTGATTGGCAAAAGTTTCAATTTATATGTTGAAGTTAATTGTGTTAGTTGTTATATTTAGTTATATAGGTAATTAACTTTGTTATAAATTAAAACTTATTAAACCTATTATTTTTATCTCATATATTAACTTTTTTATAAATCAAAATGAATCACGAGATTAACATATAAGACAAAAGAATGTATTAAATTTATTATTTTGGATCTCGTGTGTAATTTCATGGTTTATTTTGGTAGTTTAACTTTAAAAAGCACCATATTGATCCCTTAACTCTTCAAAATATATCATGTTATTCCTTTTTGTCTAATTAACAAAGGTAAAACTCAGAAATTGGTCGCTAAATTCGTTGCTAGTTAGACAAAAAGAACTAACATAGTACGTTTTGAAGAATTAATAGATCAATATGGTATTGTTTAAAGTTAAGAGACTAATGAACTCAAAGGTTAACATACAAAACGAAAAAAGGGTATTAAACCTAATTATAAAGAAAAGCTCCTAGCAAAAGAAGTGGAGAGGAAAAGAGGGCCAGGGTGCTTCAAAAATAAACGCCCCTCCAAAAGGAACTCCAAATATCATAGTGGTAACAAAGATCGAGACACCCACTGAGGCCTTCGAGCCATGTTTTCATTATACACACCCCTTAATATGTCAAAGGAAAATATTTTGTAAGAATGCACCAACACCAACTTTAAGGAGGCCAAGGTGAGGAATCCCTGTACCGCGAAGAAAGCGACACCCCCTCCCCCCGCTCTCCCAGAGGAAAGGCGTGTCATGTCCAGCCATTGGAGAAAGGAACGCGTTACATTGAAATTTTAATCTATCCTACGAGGAGGAAGGGGAAAAATATCTAAAATAACCCTGGGTATTATTTTGTAGGTGTGGGGAGCACCTGGGAGATTGAAGGATCGAAAGGTCGGTTATACAGAGGGAAAGTATTAGCACCCTAAGTATCCGTAATATTCTACGGGAGCCCTTTCTTATTTATGCTATGGGTTGTGTTACTTACTGTTTATTGGAAAAGTTTCTCCTTTGTGTAAGCTAGAGAGTGAGGATTGTTTGAAAAGACGCGGGACCTAAATAGATTTTTGGTTTCGTTTGCTTGCAAAGATTCTCGCAAATCTCATGCCTACATATCCCTAGAGGAAGTTAGAGCAACTGTAGTTTGGGGATCTAATAGGCAATGATTGAATTTTTGTGTCTTGTTCAAAGCTCAAGAATGGAGCTAAAATTGATTTCTAGTAAGAGAAAGAGAAAAGTTGTCATCTTAGCAGAGAGATATCTCGCCTATTTCACCACAAACATTTTTGAAAGTAACAGAAAGAATTCTTTTCATAATAAGAGAGAGACCTTACTTGAGTGTACAAGTATTCCATTTACGTTATCTTATATTAAAAGAAGAAATTTTCAACCATAAGGGAAGGACTACAACCTGGATTTTGAATCAACAGAGTGTGCCGTTTACATTACCTAAATGGGAAATGTTTGATAATGTTTGTATTTTTGAATGTGGTGTAATATAAGTAATGTCTCTTCCATAGAAATGACTCATGTCTCATTCCTGGGAAAAAGATTTGAATTTGAGTGTCTTGTACAAGGCCCAAGATTGAGGCTTTAAACAGAGTTGAAAACTGACTCTATTGAGGATTAATCCACTAGAATTTATTTTACCGGGGAGTTTTATCTATTCTATACTAAGCCCAGAATTGAGGCTAACTTTGGAAGGATTTTTTCTGAGTGTGATGGAATTGAGACTCAAACTGTTGAGCTATTATATTTTTGTCTCCTGCAAAGCCCGAGATTGAGGCTGGCTTAGTTAAGGATGAATTTGAGACTTTCTATATCTCTTATTCTTGGGGATTTGACTCACTGTTGGGGATTTGGAAAGAGTACTTGAATGATTGTGATTGTATGTCCTGAGAATTTGGATTCTCAAAGGGATGGGCTAAAGGTGACTAAAACCTGCCTTATGCTTTTAAGAAGCCTGAGGGTCCTTGTAATAAAAGCTCAAGAGGAAGCCGAGAAAACTTTTAAGAAGCTTGTGGGTCCTTGCATTCCGAGCCCAAGAGGAGGCTAATTGAGGGTCCTTGATTTAGCACAAGAGAAAGCTATGTGGGTTTTCCTGATTTGGCTCTAAGCAAAAAGGGTAATAGGTTTCACCGAGAAATAATCCTCTTCAGGTGGGTGTGCCCTATTGATTGATCAAAGGGGTTTAAGAGGTTTCACGGAGAATAATTCCTCTTTTAGGGATGAAATGCTATGATTGTCTAAGTAGGAGAGGCTTCATTAGGAAGTAATCCTCATCCTGGTTATATTCCTATAATATATATGTTTATGTTAAGATTTTCTCGGGGGGAAGATCTAAGCAGTATATATATATATACAGTTTATATTTGACAGGTGTATAACAAGTGTAACAGGTATAACATGTATATGATGATTGCAAAAAATATAACAAGTATATGATGATTGCAACAAGAATACAGTAAACTCAGGTGAATAGTAATTTAAATATGGATGAGTGAAATGAAACAAGTTTTGATATTTAATTGTGATTTTGAGTACGTCTATGAGTGAAGGAAGAAAAGATGTTGGGACTTATAACTCAGGGAGAGGCCCAATGATATTTAAAAGCAGATGGGGCTTACAGCTCAAAGAGATGCCCAAAAGTAATATATTTACAAAAGATGTTGAGACTTACAACTCAATGAGAAGCTCATAGATTATTGAAAGAAGATGTTGAGACTTGCAACTCAAGGAGAAGCCCATAGATTTATTAAAAAGGAAAATGTTGGGACTTACAACTCAAGGAGAAACCTAATGATTATTGAAAGAATGGGGCTTACTGCTCAAGGAGATGGCTAAAAGTTATTTATGTACAAAAGGTGTTGGGTCTTACACTCTAATAGAGGCCCATTTGTTTTTTTATTGAAAGAAAAGTTTTGATGATTTGATGGATGATTTAAGAAGGAAAAGGGATGAGACTTACACTCTATTAGAGGCCCACAAAATTTTAGAGGGTTTGATTGAAGGAAACCCTAATCGTCTGATTAGTCGAGAGTTTTAAAAACCAATTTAATTAAACAAATAAGTCAAGATAACATGTTATGTACATTAATCAAGACTTAAGACATGGTGTTTTATTTACATGAAGGTTTTAAATTGATTAGGTTAAAAGGAAATCAAAAGAAAAAAAAAATCATTTTTCAAAGTATAAAAATACTAAAAAAAAAGTACTACTTTCAACCTTTTAAAAATACATCAAATAAATATTATTTTTATGAGTTTTTTTGTATATTCATGAAATATATGTGTTAAATGAATAGTATGCAAAAAATAATTAAAAAATAATTAATTTTGCAATGTTAATAAATTGAGTGAAGTAGTAAAAGAAAAATGAAGAAAATTAGTGTTAAAAAAATTGGTTTTTGGCCCCCAAGGGGCTTGAACCCACGCCCTTCACGTTATTACCCAAAACATTCACCAACTGAACTACGCGTTTGGTTTGTTAAACATACGCACTCAATTAATTAAATATTAAAATAAATGTTTTTCCAGAATTTTGAAAATCTTCGCGCCACCATGTCCATTGTAATGCCCCAGACTGCTTTCGGGATTATCGACTGACCCCATAAACCAACACGAGTCTTTTCAGCATGCTTTGACCTCACTCGCACGCTTTCCAGGAAACTTCCCAGAAGGTCACCCATCCCAATACTACTCCAAGTCAAGCACGCTTAACTGTGGAGTTCTTATGGAATGAGCTACCGAAAAGAAGATGCATCTTGTTGGTATAGGTAGTACCTATCAATCCTTATAAGTTTTCCTTCAACCATGCAGTCCCATACCTGCACGGCCTCAGGATCCCTCTCATTCCGATGTGGCGACCACTCTTGCCCTCTTAGGCCTCAAGTGTTACATGCGGTGCAACCAACCCTCGCCTTCTTCGGCCTCGGGTGTTACATGCCCACCAACTTCCGCATGGTTCGTCCTCGAACCACATCGTACTGGGAGAGGTCTGGCTCTGATACCATTTGTAACGCCCCAGACTGCTTTCGGGATTATCGACTGACCCCACAAACCAACACGAGTCTTTTCAGCATGCTTTGACCTCACTCGCACGCTTTCCGGGAAACTTCCCAGAAGGTCACCCATCCCAATACTACTCCAAGTCAAGCACACTTAACTGTGGAGTTCTTATGGAATGAGCTATCGAAAAGAAGATGCATCTTGTTGGTATAGGTAGTACCTATCAATCCTTATAAGTTTTCCTTCAACCATGCAATCCCATACCTGCACGGCCTCAGGATCCCTCTCATTCCGATGTGGCGACCACTCTTACCCTCTTAGGCCTCAAGTGTTACATGCGGTGCAACCAACCCTCGCCTTCTTCGGCCTTGGGTGTTACATCCATCTTCTTCAAGCTTCAAACTTTAAATTCAAATTCTCTAACTTTCTTGTTTCTCAACCAATTGAGATAATTCAAACATGAAAATTGCTCATTTTTTAACAAGGAATCTAATGGTGGTTTTTAATTTCATTTATTTTTAGTGTAATTCAAGGTTGACCGTATGAACACTATGAACCCTAAAAATAAAAATTCAATATGAAAGTCTGAATATGCATGATTTTATTCAATTGATTGAGGGTAAATGATCTATATATGTGCATAAACATGATGGTAACTTGTTTGAACAGTTATGGTGCATGAATCATAGAGTTCAGAGAAGGGACACTAACCTTCAAAGTTGAAAATCGAAATCTTGATATGGATGTTCCAGTTGTAAGATGATGATCTAGGAAGCTCCTATGGTGATTATAGAAAGTGTCTGAATGCTTGAACTGACTAAGAACCTCCTGAATCTCTCATGAGATTATCTTGAGAGTGAATGAGATTGGAGAGCAAGTAACTCAGTGAGTAAGTTATAGAATATTCCATTTTTGCAATGATGAGTTTTTAGCTTAATTATTGCTTAGGTCCTCTAGTTCTTCATCATCCAATTTTGGAAGTTGATCCTAGACTTGATGAGTCACAATTTTAGCATTTGAACATATTTGTTGATGACTCACCAATTTCTCATAATTCCCATTTTGTAATGATTACTTTTTCACATGCAAGTGAAAAATATCATGTACTTGGAATCCTTTTGAAATGATTCATAAATATTCCACTTGATCTTGGTTGATGACAATGCATAAACATGTGCTAAATTGAAGAAGAACTTGTGAAAAATGGATGAAATGCAAAACTAGTTATGCTTGAAAACTAGTTTCATGAGCTTTATTAAAAAATCCATAACTTCTTGCTCAAGTAAAATCAAGGAGTGTTCTAGGACTTTTTGGATAGTTTGGATGATGTAATTCAACTTTCATGTTCATGGTTTGAATTGATTCATCTTGGATCATCATGAAAAGTGGACTTGAAGTTGGTAAGAAATTAGGTTAGAAATGACTTAGAAATTTTTTCCAAGTGTTGGAAGAATTTTCATGAGCTCATAACTTAAAAACCATTCACTTTTTGAGAAATTGTTCACCCTACAAAGTTTTAGATCTTGACTTTTTCTTCAAAATGAGCTTTGGTTGAAAACATTTGGCCAAGGGATGAAAAAGTTACGACCTTTCAAAGTTTGAGTGAAAAGTGTGTAATTCTTCACTAAAAAGTCAACCCTAAATGTTGACTTTTTGATTCTTAATTGATTTTCTTGATTTTTCTTGATCAAATGGATCTAATAACCATATGTTCATGATTTTGATCCTTAAAAGTCTATGGTTGACCAAATTCCTTAAAAGTCAAAGGTGATCCTGAACAATTGACTTTTTTTCAAATGAACTGCAATATTGTAAGCACTAATTAAATCAGACTCTTCAAACCAAATGAATGATGTGAGTGTATTATAATGAGGTATTAGAGGTCCTTGAATTGATTGTTTGAGCCATGGAGTCATGCCTTAACTAAAAGTCAACTTCCCATATGAATTAGGTCAAAACCCTAATTTGTGGACCAGATGAAGTTGAAAGTTGTTGACCTTAAAACTTGAGATTTTTTGTGGATGAATGAGACTCCTTGATCTTCATGATACATTTGATAATCATTTCAATCATTGATTGATCTTTTGCTTAAATTTCTTGAAGCCTGAAAACCTATTTTGAAGACTTGGTGAACAAGCAGCTCTCTGGGTATCTGCTTTGAGTTGATGATGTATATGAAATGATATATGATGTGAAATCTTAGGGGGGAGGGGTTAAAAATTTGGATATGACAATCCCCACCCTGTGAAAGAATTAGCTAAGACCTATAAGACAATATTCTATCGTTTTCACAAGAGTTATAGTCACAACACAAATGATTGAGTACACATAAAGGATGCTATTTAAGAACTAATAACGAGAGATGAAGAAACTCTAATAGGATAGACGGATCACCACAGAAGAAATGATGTCTTCGTCAAGAGAAGTTACCCCATAAGAAGACGACTGAAGTTGTGACCAAAGCCAAAGGACGAAAGGATAGTACTAACAATAAAAAGGAGATAAGTCGTGTAAGTAAAACATATCAAGTCGCTGGTGAAGAATTGAGTAAAATCTACTATAACACAATCCATCTTAGGTTCATTCGTGTTGAGCATTTTAACAACATATATAAGGCCACTTGCTTTTTGGGAGAAGGACAAGAAATTTGGTACGCCAAATTTTTTCAAAATATCCCGTGGAGACGAAATTAACATTTGATTTTTTAATATACTCAATATAAATGCACAATAAATTTTATAAATTGTAATAAAAATTTGGTACATAGCCCAACATTTCCATATTTATACGAGATATTTAATTATATCTGCCAAATAGTTTGTTGTTACATGACTTATATTGAAAGTAAATATATTTTTTTTTAAAAAACTGAAAAAAAATTGGAGATATAAGTTATGAGAAAGGTATTATTCTTAGGGTCGGTCTCGACTTTTTAGAGACTCAAAATAATAAAAAAATGGACTCCTAACAAAAAAACTGAATTTTTACTCGCCTCTAAAATGAAAAAGAATCACGAAAAACAAGATCAAACTACAAGGGTTACAATAAATAAGTATTAAAAATAAATTAAAATAGAAATATAAAGGTTACGCATTGAAATTAAAATTTGATTATTTTAAATATTTGAGAAATGTTGATTATCACAAACAACCTATGTAATTACTTGCAAAGTGGGGTTTCAATCCTGTGATATTAAGCTTCCAAACCAAAGTTTTAACGTAAGTGCATCTTCTATTTTTTAATAATAATAATAATAATAATAATAATAATAATAATAATAATAATAATAATAATAATAGTAATTATTATTATTATTATTATTATTATTATTATTATTATTATAATAATAATGATTATTATTATTAATATTATTATTTATTTTATTATTGCGATGAAAATTCTGATATTAGTGAAATCAGACAAGAATAGAAGTCTCATGCATATGCTTATCATAAAGCAACTAGTATATGATTGCCTTAGGGGCATTATTTAGCCAACAAAGGCAGAAAAGTAGTCGTTTAAAACTTGTGACAGCTTCATAGCATTCACAGTTTCACACCACAAGTAAACACGCGTTAAGACGTAACATGATAATAGTAGAGTGAAATTGCAGTATTTATTTTATCATGTTATGATTATTTGTATTAAGTTACTCTAATTCTGTTAAACTGAAGTCAGATTAATGATTGCTTTATTTATTTTTAGAAACTTTGATATATATGGAGTCAAACTTTGCTTTTTAGCTTTGTTTCGTTGTTTTGCAATTTTCAATATGTACATTGCATGAATAAAAGTGTGACTAGTTAAAGAGTTATGAAATGGGACCCTTTTGGAAGAATATGGATCACCTAACAATTGTTTATTTGTTAACACTTTGACAAAAACAGAGCAGGGAACAGAGTAGTTAGCATCGTAGAAAAAATGACCCTGCTTTAATTTTGCACTTTGGTATCTTTGAATTGATCATACAAATCACACACACCTTTAATTTCTCCATGCATACATAGTTGACTTGTCTATATTCTACGTGTTACAAATTTGACATAGACAAACCTTGCCATTGCTAAGAACCATTATAAATATGGAACTAACTCTATAATTTGATAAACCACACCCATCTTCTCAAGGAGAAACATAAACACTAGAGCTAGCTAGCTAAGTGAAACTTCTTTGTTAGTAGAGAATTTAGCTAATGGCTTCTTTAAATATTTCTAGATTAACCATGATCATGAGTATCACTTTCTTTGTTCTCATCATAGTAGGGAGTGCCAATGCACAACTTTCTACAAACTTTTACTCAAAATCTTGTCCTAAACTATCTGCCACCGTAAAATCCTCAATGCAATCCGCTATATCAAAAGAGACTCGAATTGGTGCTTCTGTCCTTCGTTTGTTCTTCCACGATTGTTTTGTCAATGTATGCTTTCTCAAATACACTTACAATTAATATTGTATTTTATCAACTTGCTTTATTGTACACTTCATGAAAAAATGAGTAAATTATATTTAATATGCATATTGCTATTGTAGGGATGTGATGGGTCTATTCTATTGGATGACACATCAAGCTTTACCGGGGAGAAGAACGCAATCCCTAATAAAAACTCTGCTCGTGGATTCGAAGTTATTGACAATATAAAGTCAGCCGTAGAGACTGCATGTCCCGGAGTTGTATCTTGTGCTGATATCCTTGCCATTGCTGCTGCAGACTCCGTCGCAATTGTAAGTATAGTCATAGATCAATGAATTAACTAACCAATCAAAATCTCTCTAGTAGCAGCACTGACTATGCTTTTTATTCTTAATCATAGCTTGGAGGCCCAACATGGAATGTAAAACTTGGAAGAAGAGATTCTAAAACAGCTAGTCAATCAGCTGCTAACGCAGGAATCCCAGCACCCACTTCCAACCTCAACCAACTAACATCAAGGTTCAGCGCTCTTGGCCTTTCCACCAAAGACTTAGTCGCATTGTCAGGCGCGCACACAATCGGACAAGCAAGGTGCACAAGCTTTAGGGCAAGAATCTACAACGAGACCAACATAGATACTTCATTTGCTAGCACGAGGCAATCGAACTGTCCAAAGACATCAGGGTCCGGAGACAACAATTTGGCACCCTTAGATCTTCAAACTCCAACTTCTTTCGATAACAACTACTTCAAGAACCTTGTTCAGAAGAAAGGTCTTCTTCATTCTGATCAACAACTTTTCAATGGTGGATCCACCAACTCCATAGTGAGTGGATATAGCACTAATCCAAGGTCTTTTTCCTCTGATTTTGTCGCTGGTATGATCAAAATGGGAGATATAAGTCCTCTCACTGGATCAAATGGGGAGATCAGGAAGAACTGTAGAAAAGCCAACTAATTATGTTGTCTTGATTTTAAGGGTCATAGCTATATAGGCATACAAAATTGTGTTTCAAATATATGTATGTGAGTGTGAGCAATAAGTTGTTAAACACTATGTCAAACGAAAAACTTTGTTGAACATGTTTTGATTATTTGTGTTTCTGACGATTGTATATCGTCTCATCTAATTTCAGGTTGTTTTTGTTTCTCCTTTTATATAGAAAAAGCATTTATGGTTAGTCTCATGAAGCAATATTATTTTACAGTTTTTGTGATTTTCATTTATACAACACTTTAGATTTTCTGTTTGTTTCTTAGTTATGTTTGCTTATCATCCTTATTCAAAATTTTATTGTATCCTTATTATATACAATAAATTTTAGAAAAATTTCAACTAATTAAATATATAAATAAATAGACGGGAATGTTAATTTGGTCCAAAACTTTATATATATATATATATATATATATATATATATATATATATATATATATATATATATATATATATATATATATATATATATATATATATATATATATATATATATATATATATATATATATATATATAGGAGACGACTCAAGTGAGAACATTTGGTTATTATGAGAAATGAGAACAATTAATCACGACCATTAAAATTTAATTTGTTGATTTTAATAGACTGAATTGGTTTCTCTGTCTATGATCCTTAATATATATATATATTTTTAATATACAACACTTTAGATTTTCTGTTTGTTTCTTAGTTATGTTTGCTTATCATCCTTATTCAAAATTTTATTGTATCCTTATTATATACAATAAATTTTAGAAAAATTTCAACTAATTAAATATATAAATAAATAGACGGGAATGTTAATTTGGTCCAAAACTTTATATATATATATATATATATATATATATATATATATATATATATATATATATATATATATATATATATATAGGAGACGACTCAAGTGAGAACATTTGGTTATTATGAGAAATGAGAACAATTAATCACGACCATTAAAATTTAATTTGTTGATTTTAATAGACTGAATTGGTTTCTCTGTCTATGATCCTTAATATATATATATATATATATATATATATATATATATATATATATATATATATATATATATATATATATATATATATATATATATATATATATTTATTTATTTATTTATTTATTTTTGTTTACCCTATGACCCTATCCCTTTATATCTAAAGTGACTAATTCAACAATGTATGTCTACTTCTTTTCACCATATTGGTTGATAATTAAATGATCTTTTGATTTAATAATTTGTTATATAATTTTAAAAGGGTTAAATGAAAGAATAAATATATGATAATAAATCACATGAATCAAATTATCCCAACAAAATATTCGTAACATTCAAAAGAATATTTTTCAATCAAACTTCACATTATCATAGAATAAGGATTTTGATCAAATTTGTTGAAGAATTTTCAAGTCTCATCAAGTAGAAGATTCAAGGTTCTAGTAAAGTGTTTATATGATCGACATATCTGATAAAGGGACTTGAAAGCTTCAGATTTGTGAAAGCTTGTCTAATCGTGTATGTTTGAGTAATCAGAGTCTTGTAAGAGTAGGAGTGTAACTCCTAAGATACTAAGGAAACTCACACACCTAAAATACGCTAAAGACCTCTCTTTACTTGACAAAATCACCTAAAATATTTTCAAGGCCTAACTAGTTGATTAGGGGGTTGTCTACTTGATAAAGACAATTTTTTCAACTATCTAATTGATTAAATTCTAAACCTAAACGATTAGATGATGGTTAATCAAGTATATAATCAACTGTGATTGTTTTTTAATGATTGATAACGACTCTATATCAAATTCTCATTTTGGGCCACAATAATCGATTATTTGAAGTGCTTAATTGATTAGACCCAATACCTAATCAATTAGGGGAGCTAATTGACCCATGTATCGTTTTCTTTTTTAGTCAATTCTTTTCATATATAAAGATGGCGCCTCCTTTCTTCATTTCGCATCAGAATTTTGAATTTATCTAACTCTTTGCAATTATCCATCTTCTCTCTCTCTCTCTCTCTCTAAATATTTTTTCACCAAAATTGTCTTAGTGCCTTGTGAGGGAAAATTGCTTGCGAGAAAAAAATTGTATTGGTGTGGTGCCATTGTTGATACTTTCAAGAGTGCGATACTCTTAAAGAATAAAGTTTGATTCTTGAGATTAACCAATCTTAAAATTTTTGTTTGTTTCTACAACTTAGCTGGGAAAAAGTTATGTTAGATTATTGAGATTAGTCTGCAAAATCTCTAATCGGCGCGTTAGCTCAATCCGTGGAAAAACTTGTCTTTTTGGTTGGAGATAAGCCAGCAAAAATTTCTATATCTGCGTGTATAAAAAGTTTGTGGGCATAACCTGTAAAAGCTCAATATTATAGTCAAATATCAAGAAGATCTCTTGGAAACAAAAATATGTCAATGTTCATCCGAATTTAGATAATTCTCTAGTGTCATCTTTCTACCCTTATCTTTTATTTTTTATTATTTACTTTACTGGTTTTACTTTCAACTACTTTTTGTTGTGATAAAAAAAACTAACATAACTTGTTTCTTAAGTAACAAAAAAATTTAAAATTAATTGTAAAATTTGAATACTACAATTGACACCCTCTCTTATGTTTTTAGTGATTTTTTATTTATTATGCTTTTCAAAAATATTTCTGATTAGGTTTTGTTTAATTTTAAGTTTATTATCACACGGCAAATTATCAAATAATCTTATGATTGTAATTAAGAATTGCAATAAATTTACCTGACCTACATTTGTGGGTGATATCTTGTAAGTTTAAGACCTTTTACGTTCAATCTTATTAATATATTAAAAATAGTATATAAAATAATAACTAAATGACACAATCGAAAAAAATAGTAAACGTTGCTACACTGAAAAGTAAAATTGATGAATTATTTTAAAATAAATTTTATTTGTTAAAATGATAGTTATTTTAAAATAGAGGAAGTATTTGACATGACTTATTATCAATATGACATTGAAAATAAGTTTACGGTTGATTATGAAATTAAAAGATTGTTAATTAATGGTGCGTTTGATATCATATTGGAGTTTTTTTATTTACAACTAAACTAAATATTAAAAATTTATTATTTATGAATATTATCTCATAATGTTTGGTCATTGAAAAAAATATAACTAAATATTAATATTTTTGTTTAAATATTTAATATTATTGGTGCATTTGATATTTTGGTAAATAAGTTATACTATTATGTTAAACTGAAGTCAATTACACGTGATTAAGGCCCTCGTTGAATATTATCATTATTAATATTATTATTATTATGTTAAATCGAAGTCAATTACACATGATTAGGCAAACTTTAGATAAACAATTTATTAAGAGTTTATAGCACGAGTCTTGGTCATAATAAATATTTATTGATGAATTTTTATAAATTATTTTTATAATAAAATATAAAATAAAATAAATACTTCGTATATACTATTAACTGTTTTTATAATTTTTTTTTTAATCAAAGGGAATTGTATTAATTCAAAAACAGTAAAGTACATGGTGATCGCTTGGATCCAACCAGACAAATAACAAATATAGGATAAACTACATCGGTAAAGTAGCTATATGCTTTTTCAGCTTATTTGTATACCAGCCCCTATAAACTATAATTTCCTTTATAGTATCAACTATATTTCTATGAACATTCTGACGAAATACGACTTCATTCCTAAAGGACCATATTTCATATAGTATTTCTGTGTAGGCCATTTTGAGAAGCATAGCCTTCCAACCTTTCCTGTCAGTATTATGAATCAACCAAAGGACTTCCGCATCCCAATTTGTTGGATTATGGTGAATATTAAGCCATTCAAAAACCTGAATCCAAACCTGTTTTGTGACCACACATTGAAAGAAAAGGTGATCAAGAGTTTCATTACTTGTCTCACACAGACTGCATTTCGATTCTTGGATAAATCCAAATCTTATTAATCTATCCTTCGTGGGCAAACGACCATGACAGATCAGCCAAAGATTCATCACTGCCCTTGGCCTTGCTCGATTACGCTGAAGCAGATTACACCACGGGACGGTACCTGTATCCTCCAAACTATTCAAATACATTTTCTTCTTCACAAACTTTCTCTCTTGCATTTGTTTTTCCCAATCATGATGAAAATGATAAGCAAGCTCACGATATTCCAGAATAGTTTTAATCAACCAGGACCAATGGGATCTAATGTCAACAAGGAATGGATCTCTGTTTTTTATAAATTATCTTGAAAATTTTGAGAAAATAAATTTAATTTTTTAATGAAAAATACCATAAATTGTTTTCATTAATTCAATCAAACAAATTAATAAAAACTTATCCTAATAAATAAACTTATTGTTCTAGTAAGATTATGCTTGCTAAAGTAAACTGAAGTCAAGTTTTGGTTTTCTTGTATGGATATCACATGGAAGAAATTATCTATTAAACGGTTATTTGATAGGGACTTCATAAAGGAACTGTAAACACTTTGATAAAGCAGAGAAGGGAACAGAGTAGTTAGGCTTGTAGAAAAATTGACTCTGCTTTAATTTGCACTTGGTTATCTTGGAGTTGATCAAATCAAATCATACACCTACAAACCATTTCCGTCTTAATCATAAAATACATAAAATATATACTGAATAGTTAAGATGCGTGAATAGATTTTCCAATATATTTTAACCAAAAATAATAATAATATTTTGAAGTAATCATAATATATGGTCACTTATAATTAGGGATGAAATCAGAGTGGTTTGACCCGATTTTAGTAAAAAAAAAATTGAACCGATAATATCTCCACCAATTTGGCTTGTTTCGATGTTTAACATTTTTATGAAATGGAACTAAATCAAACTAACTAATTTGATTCGGTTGATCGGTTTACAATGTTTTTTTTCAAACATTTATTCATCTAGATATTCTTTACTATCGTGTTTTTCGGTGTATGTTAAGTTATTATTTTTTAAAATAATACATTTAAGGTAATTTATTTGATTCTTTATTTTTTCAAATAAATTATAAGTTGCTCTTAATTCATACGAAACATTAACATGATTTTCATTGCATTATAAAATAAGTTCACTATCAAATTTAAAAGATAACACTTGGCATCAAAATGTTGGAAAGAGATTTAAAAGATTAACAAATAGAACACAATAAAATACACATCAATTAATATGTCTCACACCTCAAACACATATCAAAATTATTTTGTAACAAGATTAGAAGGAATTTTGTTGAAGAAAAAGAAAAAAAATGTAAAAAAAAAAAAGAAAATTAACGAAGAGAACTTGAACACGAAGAAGGCGACCCTTATATATCAGAATGACGGTAGTGACAGCAACAATGGTGGCGGGCAGCGAGAGCAACAATTCCAATAAAGTAAATTTTTTGTAACTTATGATTTCTACTTTTTATGTTTTGGAGTTTGGTTCTAGATGTGCGTTTTACTGAAAGGAACAAAGTGTAAACAAAGATGGAGAATTATTGGACCGAAGCAAAATTTGGGCTTAATGATGGGTGAAATAAAAGATTTAGAACGTAACTATTTCTATTGGTTTGGTTCATCAGTTTGGCGGTTCCTAAAAACTAAAATCGAGAATCGAACCAATTCACATAGGTTTTTATTGGTTTGGTTCAGTTTTAGAATTGAACCAGAAACAATCAGTTTTATTTTGGTTTGATTTGGATCGGATCATCAGTTTAATTGGATTTTTCTGATCCGCTTACACCTCTACTTGCAATTTACTAGATGACACATCAAACATTACTGAGAGAAACATGCAAAACCCAACAACAACAATCTCCTCGTGAATTCGAACTAATTCTAATGTATGTTGCAATTGCAAGTGTGATCATATGTCGATGAATTAATTAGCCAATCAAAAATTAACTAGTGCACTAACAATTATGTTAAGAGTTTTTACTAAGTGTTGTAACCAGTTACGGGCATAAAAGTAAGTCAAATAAGCTGAAAAAGTATTTTTGAAGTTGGTGTAATCGATAACGTATTCGCAGTAACCGTTTATCATTGTTAGTTATTTTTTGGTATTAGCAGCTGTAACTGGTTACAGGTTTTGTGTAACCAACTACATGTCTAAGTTTTTTATTTTTCTCTTATTTGACTTGATGTTTTGTATTCTAATAACTTGTATATATATACCTTAGAGGTATGTTTGTAAAAGTTAAATGCAATAGAAAAATCCTCACCCTCTCTCTCTATATATATCACACTTCACATTCAAACACTCAATTGTTCACCAAAGAGTGATTTTAAGTTCTAACATTTGACATCAGTTGTCTGGTTCAATCCACCAAACACCTAGTGTGCAACATGAATTTTATCTCCAATGATAAAGTCCCTACAAAACTACCCCTCCTTGATGCGAAGAACTACGACAAATGCTGCACGAAAATGAAGGTGTTGTTTGGATACCAAGATGTTCTTGAAGTGATCAAGAACAGGGTGAATCTCGTTGTCGAAGGTGCAACAGATGCACAACGAGGAACATATAAGGAATAGAAGAAGAAAGATTACAAAGCGTTGTTTTTATCCATCAATGTGTGGATTGTGACAACTTTGAGAAAGATGGTGATTGTGAATCGTCAAAGCAAGCGTGAAAGATCTTGAAAAATTCATATGTAGGGGCTGACAAGGCGAAGGTGGTAAGATTACAAACGTCAACTTGAATTGATTCAAATGGAGGAAAATGAGACAATCAACAATTACATGACAAGAATTAATCGATTGGTGAACCAAATTAAGTCATTTGGAGAAACTGTTACTGAGGAGAATATTGAATCGAAAATCACGCGTTCTTTGACGGCAAAATTTGACAACGTTGTGGTGGCGATTGAGGAATCGTAGGATCTTGTGACGTTAAGCAAAGAGGGGCTTTAATGATATCTTGGAGTTCATGAGCAAAGTATGGAGGAGAGAAATAACGACAAAGCTAAGACGGAGATCGCTTTGCAAGCTCGGTTCAATGAGAAGAACAAGAAGTCGAAAGAAAAATGTCTCATGAAGAGTAAAGGAAATTTTCATAATTTTGATGGAAGAGAGTCTCAAAATTATGATATCCGTTTTGGTAGGTAGCACGCAACTTGACAAATCATCATGGTCGCGTACCCGTGATGTAAAACATCATACATACAACCACCCCTTATCTCATAATAGTTTAAGTCGTTATGATATTTTTTTACAATTGTGATGGTAGCCCTTTTCGTTAGTAGTGAATAAAAAAGATGATAGACTAAAATGCACTTTTATTTAAAATCATTTTTTAATCATTAATGTTTAAAACAAGACTTTCAGGTCTTTTATCATATACAACTTGTGGGATTTTCTCCCCTTCCATTTTATTTGGCGTGGCATGATCTTTAAAAACACGGCACAAGTGAGTTGGATCAAATTTTGTCCATGTCAAATTGTGGTAATTAATTTTCTCTGTCTTCGAGTTCATTCCCAGGTCCAGTTTAACATTCATTTTCTTGTGACCTCAAAGTTCTCATCTTCATCCTTCAAATTTGTGTGTGTATGGTGATGATGAAGAGAAAATGAGATTTAAAGTCAAAGTTTTAGCACACAATAGTCTTACATACCCTTGAATCTCAAAAAAGTTGTACAATGTTATTTCAAGGTACAAAGGTTTTTTTTTTTTTTTGAAGTCATAGAACTCTTTGGTGCAATAAAACATTTTAATGAGTTAATGTATTGTTTTGAAGAAATTTAAAATAATTTGTACAAGATTTATTGTTTGGATATAAAAATGAAGAATTGTTAAAATGATGAAAATTTATGGAATATTTTATGTAAGTTAAATTTAATCATTTTGAAATGAGACCAAAAATCAAAAAATTTTAAATTCCTCTCATACTTCATAGAATGTATTTGTTATTATTATTTCTTCAAATTTTACAAATTGGTCCTTATATTTTCCAAAACTACAAATTTGACCCCAAAAATTTTCAAAAAATTACAAATTAGTCCTTAATAATTTTTAAATTTTACAATTTGGTCCTTCAAATTTTTAAAAATTGCACATTGATTCCTACTTTTCAATTTTTTATTTGATCCGAAAAATTTAAATTTTATAAAAAATAACCCCAAAATTCTAACAATAAATTATCTTAATACTTCATCCAAACAAAATAATTTAAAAATAAATGGATTTCAATTGAATCATTTAAATTGCTTTGAATTTTAAATTCCTTTAAAATTTCTAATTACCTCATGCAAACACACTCTGAGAGTGTGTTTGGATGAAGCATCTATAATATAAGAAATTAATGATTGTGGAAAAGTCTACAATACTCTTATTTGATTTTTTTGCCACCACATTAAAATTGTTATTATTTGGTCTTTGGCTCTTTGCACAATAAAGTTCTTAATTTTATTATTAAAATAATGCAATCCTTATATTTTATCAAATTTACCAAATCTCTCTTCATTCTTTATTTTTTTTCTCTTCATTACTTTCTCACTTCTTTCTTGCACAAAAATATCTATTATTGGTATATATATTTTTATATACGAAAAATGATATTTATAATCGAAATATTTTTTAGCCAAAAAAGGTATACGGGAAAAATTTATTCAAAAAATCTATTATTGATCTAAATATTTTTATATACAAAAATTTAATATTGATCCAATTAATTTTGTAAATGATACCTAAACAAAAACGAAGTCTGTATATGGGAAAAAATCTAAATTGATCTAAATATTTTTATATACGAAAAATGTTATTTATGATCCAAATATTTTTTATTCAAATATGACATAGGCCAAAAAATCTATTATTGATCTAAATATTTTTATGTACGAAAATTTAATATTGATCCAAATATTTTTTTAAATGATACCTAAATAAAAATAATATTTGTTTACAGAAAAAAATCTATTATTTATGAAAAATGGTATTTATGATCCAAATATTTCTATTCAAAATTGGTATACGGGAAAAAATCTATTATTGATCTAAATAATTTTATATATAAAATTTACTATTGGTCCAAATATTTTTGTAAATGATACCTGCACAAAAATGAAGTATGTATACGGGAAAAAACTCTATTATTGATCTAAATATTTTGATATACGGGAAATGGTACTTATGATCAAATATTTTTGATCCAAAATGGTATACGGGAAAAAAACTATTATTGATTGAAATATTTTTATATACGAAAATTTAATATTGATCCAGATATTTTTGTAAATGATACCTAAATAAAAATAATATTTGTATATGAAAAAAATTATTATTTACAAAAAATGGTATTTATGATACAAACATTTTTTATTCAAAATGATATACGGGAAAAAATCAACTATTGATCTAAATATTTTTATATACGAAATTTACTATTTATCCAAATGTTTTTGTAAATAATACCTAAGCAAAAATGAAGTCTGTATACAGGAAAAAATATATTATTGATCTAAATATTTTTATATACGAAAAATGTTATTTATGATCCAAATAATTTTTATTCAAAAATGGCATAGGCCAAAAAATTTATTATTGTTTTAATATTTTTATATTAAAAAATTTAATATTGATCTAAATATTTTTGTAAATGATACCTAAACAAAATAATATTTATATACGGAAAAAAATTTATTATTTATAGAAAATGGTATTTATGATCCAAATATTTTTATTCAAAAATAGTATACGGGACAAAAATCTACTGTTGATCTAAATATTTTTATATACGAAATTTACTATTGATCCAAATATTTTTGTAAATGATACCTGCACAAAAATGAAGTCTGTATACGGGGAAAAAATCTATTAAGGCTAATCTGTGGGTCAGGTGGATTAGCAGCTATTATATGAAAGGTCGTACGATTTATCAGATGGAGGAAAAAGTGGATCACTCTTGGATATTTAAGGCCATACTTAGATAAATAGTTGCTGTTGCAGATATTCATGATTGGGATCAAATGCAGCATTTCAGAACCAGAAGCATTTATAAACAGTTGCGAGCAGCAGAGCCTATGGTGCCTTGGTACAGGATTTTCTGTGGTAATACTGCAAGTCCTAGAGCCCTCTTCATCTTGTGGTTAGCTTGTCACAGGAGGTTGGCAACGAGGAGTAGGCTAAAGCGTTTTGGCTTCAAGGATTATGATACTTGTTGCTACTGTGATCATGAGGAGACAATTGAACATTTACTCTTTGAATGTCATGAAACTAATGCTATATGGAAATAGGTTTTGGAGTGGGCTGGTATCTGGCATAGGCCCAAAGCGTGGAATGAAGAATTGAAGTGGTTGGTTAAGAACTACAAGGGTAAATCCCAAAGATCGGATCTCCTCAAACTGGCGGCTGCTGACATGGTTGTCAAACTCGCGGGTAGATTCGTAAACTCGTACGAGTTTACGAGTCTAGAAAGCATAAACGAGTAGACCCACGCATAGAATCGTCTTTTGATAAACTCGAGTAGACACTTGTAGACTCGCACAAACACGTATGGACTCGCGAGTCTATCAAGAGTTTACGAGTCTATCAGTATTTTTTTATTTTGTTTTTTAACCAAAAAAGGACCAAATTCCTCAAAAGATTTTCTTTTACTTTTTAGAATACCCGTATTTTATTTTGCTTGTACGAGAATTAGAAAGTCTCTCTCCTAGTATCTTATACGGTATTTCCATGGAGATATGACTCCAAAATTAAAGAGGTTTGCAATTCGGGTTTAAAGCTTAACTTGTAGCTCATATGGTTGTGAAAGAAATTGGAGTTTCTTTAAAATGATAATGAATTATTATTTGTTTGTTTATAGATTTGATTTTTATTTTTTTAGAAATATTGAGTTGAATTCTTATTTTCTTTGTAAGTTCATTCCAAGAGAAGAAATATGTTGCATAAAAAAATAATTTAGTTTATTTCATGGGCAATTAGAAATTGAAAAGTAGAAAAGGAAAAGTGAAGAGTGTTATTCTTTCATTTGAAGATATCATTTAGATTATGAATGGATAACTGAAGATCCTAATAAAAAAAATATGCAAATTAAATTTAATGTTGATCAAGATGATGATGTTGTTGTTACTAATGTTGTGAAGTAGTGGTGGTGGAAATGTTGAATTAGGTGGAAGTGGAACTTCAAGAAAACTAACATTGGCTAATGATTAAGAAGATGTTTCATTTGGGGCAGAGTTTGATGATGATACTCAAGATATTGATGAAGAAGACGACGATGGTGATTTTACTAGAGCTTTCTATGTTTGAAGCCATTAACATGTGTTGTTTTTTTTTTCTATATGTAGTAGCCAATTGACAAGATACTTTAAGTCTTCAACTACATACTTTATTTTTTTTATGTTATTGTTATTTTTTTTTTGCTAACAAATTTGTTATGAAGTATGACATTTAAGTTTTAATGTTAATAGGTGTTCTATTATACATATTTGTGTCATATATGAGGAATTTACAAGTTTAAAAATATAGGAGTGTGACATATATGTGTCACTTACATGTTTTTTTTAATTAATTTTAATTTTTCATAGGCTCGTACGAGTTTACGAGTCGAGTTTACGAGTCGAGTCTGCGAGTCGAGTCTACGGACCCTTTACGAGTCTGAGTAGACTCGCGAGTTTGATAACCTTGGCTGCTGAAATAGTTTATGGAGTCTGGCAGTACAGGAATTGCTCATCGTTTGGTAGGGTGATTGATAGCTCTAAGATTGGGTATACCGTTATTGATAGGATTCTTTATCGTGGATGGAATAAGGTGAAGCTACGTAGTTACTTATCTCCCTTATTAATGTAGGTGTTTCTTAGTCCCTTTGGTTAGCTGGACCTACGGGTCGCGATTGTATTAACTGTTTTTTTATATAATATATCTTCCTATTATTTCAAAAAAAAATCTATTATTGATCTAAATATTTTTAAATACGATAAATGGTATTTAGGATCAAATATTTTTGATCCAAAAATGGTATACGGGAATAAATCTATTATTGATTTAAATATTTTATATACGAGAAATAGTATTTATGATGAAATATTTTTGATCCAAAAATTGTATACGGGAAAAAATCTATTGTTGATCTAAATATTTTTATATACGAAAATTTAATATTGATCCAAATATTTTTGTAAATGATACATAAACAAAAATAATATTTATATACGGAAAAAAATATTGTATTTACGAAAAATGGTATTTATGATCGAAATATTTTTTATTCAAAAATGGTATACGGAAAAAATCTTCTATTAATCTAAATATTTTTATATACGAAATTTACTATTGATCCAAATATTTTTGTAAATGGTACCTAAAAAAAATGAAGTATGTATACGGAAAAATAATATTATTGATATAAATATTTTTATATACAAGAAATGGTATTTATGATCAAATATTTTTGATCCAAAAATGGTATACGGGAAAAAATCTATTATTGATCTAAATATTTTTATATACGAAATAATCAATTATTTATCTAAATATTTTTTCTTTTTTAACTTTTTATTTAAAATAAATGATGTATTTAAATGCGCGTAACAGAACAGAACCCGTGTGTATGCACAGGTTTGTTACTAGTTTTAATGTGGTAATGTAATGTTTTGAGGGAATTTAAAATAATTTGCACAAAATTTATTGTTTGGATTAAAAAATGAAGAATTGTTAAAATGATAAAAATATATGGAGTATTTTATCTAAGTTAAATTTAATTATTTTTAAATGACACCAAAAACCAAAGAATTTGAAAATATATGGAGTTTTTTTATTTAAATTTTTTATGAAGGGGTTTTGATTTGTTGATGCAGTGGTATCATCAAGTATGTGTTTGGTTTGCAATTTTAAAGTCAATAATGTAATAGTGCATGATGGAGATGAAGATATTTTGGATGATGATGCAATGAACATGACAAAAATTTTGATGACGATGATGACAGAGTTCCAATTTCAATTATCAAAAATAGGAAATTGGAAGTGGATTTAAGGGGGGAAAATTGAGAACAACACAAATAAAATAAAAACAAAGTGATTATATTGTTTTCTTTTAATTTTGTATTTAGAATTGCGCTAGACTTTTCCAAATGTATATTAAGTTGTTAACCTCAATGAGTTGAGGGTATAATGGTATAATTAAGCCAATTGGGACCCTCTCTTATTTTTTTTTTTTTTATGGTTTTATACCACCGGTTTAGTCCGGTTCGGGGACGAGTTCTGACATCAAGTGGTTTCATCCCCCTATCAAGTGGTCCCATCCCCCTATCAATTCCCCTCTCGATCGCAGTTTCGGGGGATTGAACTGTGATTCGATTTTACCAAGTCCAGCACCTATCACCACTGGACCAAACTTATGAAGCTTATGATGTAACTCAAGAAGTTGTTAATGTTAAACTCATAAAAGTGTTTATGTGTCAGTTTTGTAGTCATTAAATCAACTTTTACATAATTATAAATTTAACATAAATTCATTAATGATAATTTGTATTTTCACATCTACTCCGGTGTTCCTTTCACATTAAATTGTTGATTATCAATTTCTTTCACCTCATTTATGTGATACGTGCTTCTTCCTCGATTTGTCGGTACGTGCACACATCAAGTCATCATCTCTAAAACAAACTACTAACATGATTTATTTATTTATTGTATGAAATTATTGCGTGAACTTTTTAACATTTATATTTCATCAAACCATATCATATTGTTATTTTTATTAACTAACTTTAAAAATATTTTAATAAATTAATATATTAGTGATTTGATTGCTTGTATGTGTAAAAAAGTTAAAGTGTTATATTTGTGAAATACCTAAATAGGAGCGATGTCAAGGGGCCTACTTAGAATAGTATCGCTAGGCGATGTCCTCGTAGAAAGAAGGGGCTCGCCCTTGGGGCAATGTATGAGTCTCCTATTTATGATAGTCTATTAATAAGCATCCTCAGCAGTTGTGCCATCAAATATGACGGACGCGTGTTAAAAGCTACAATTTATGCCTTCTGAAAGGCTCCCACAACGTCATTCTTCAAAACTACTAACATCCATTATCTCACATTCATAACTGCTCAAAACCACTAACTCGTTCTCAAGATTATCTGGTTCAGTAGCTATCGAGATGCCTCTTTTTCGGCTTTCTCTTAAAACCTCTAAAAATATTTTAAGTCTCAAATGGTTAGTGACTTTGTCGACCATTATTTAGTCAAAATAGAATACAGCTGAAGCCCTTTTTGAAATTCTGGACATGGTTAGAGGAAAAAATGATTATAATCTTATGGATTTGTTCTTGAGATTCTTTCAAACCGCAACCACTATGTTAGTTGACGCTGCTCAGTCGTCTGCACTATTTTTGTTGAGGCATGTTTAATAAATGTTAATTAATGCTTTCAACACTTGGCATTTCTTCATGCCAAGTTCCTCATTTACATACATTATACAGATAGAACATTTCTCAGTCATCGTGATTCACTTTTTACCAAACTGTCACGTCAGAACATGCAAACGGCTAATCATGATCATCCCCTATTTTCTAGGGTACTAATTACCCATTAAGGAATCAAATTAAAAAAGCATTTTAATTTCATCATTTTCTTCATTTTCCCATGTCTCACCACCATTCTTCGACTCATAACATGACACTTGTTAACATTTTAGGATGGAAAACATTTCTCCTTCTTCCTTTGCTTATTTAAACTCTTTCTTCTTCCAATTTCTTCTTCTTCTTACACTTCCTCTACTGAAAAGAGTAACACAGCAAAAGAAGCCACAAAATATTCTTCTTCTTCAGCACATCTTCCCCATTTCTTTTAAAACAAGCTTCCACCCTTGGTTGCTCGCATTGTTGAACCACTCTTAATCAACGATCACACTTACATTCATGAACCTCCCATGGATGCTGAAGAGAGACTTGTTTGGTATTCTGACTTGATGATCCCCTATTATATTGCAGGTAATACCTTTTCCTTCATGGGTTATATTCCCCAAACACGTTTGAAAGATCCTAAGTTCTAAAAGAATTCTTTCCAAGCCTACTAGGGTGGGAACCCTTAGTTTTCTATGATTAAGATTTTGATTTCCATTTTTTAAAGAATACGATGTTTAGTTCCATTACTCCCATTGATGATGTTGGTTTCTCTTACATCAAATGGTTGAACAGAGTTTAACAAAAGAAGAAATTCATATGGAAGGATCAAGGCATTTAGAACCTAATAAAGCATTCAAGGGTTGTCCCCAGGTACAATCCTAGTATAATTCTAGCTGCTCTATACTTTTGGGATGCTATCACAAACACATTCCATCTTCCTTGTGGGATGCTGACACTCACGCTCTTTGATGTTGCTGCTATTACTAGTTTTCGACCAACTAGTTAGATTTTGAACCTTTAAAACTTACTAAAACCAAGCATGATTTTGAGTTTAAGATAGCTGCTTATGATATCTTTATTGAGGACCATTGTCGCTTGACTTAAGTCTTCAAAGATCATGGACACATTGTGTTCTTGACTTACAGGATCTCTCACTATATCTTCTATTATCAATTTATCCAGCTAGTGAAAATGGTTGTGTCTTTGGCTACTCAACTGCACGAGAAAGGAACACCTGCCTCAGCAAACTCATCCTTTACGGATTGTATGAGTCTTTGACCTTAGTATCCAGTGACCTCACATGTCGAGAAAAACTTGATAGTCTCTCAATCTGTGGTCCTATTTGGCTCCTGCAATTGTGGATAAATTCCACATTTGGACTCGCTTTAACAAACTATGTCTCACCCAACACAGGAGAATGAGGTGAATGTATGAGGCTTGCCTAAATCCCACTTAATGAGGGAAAAACTATGTCAAAGGATGATTTCAATAAGTATTTTAACATGTTTTACAGTTATGAAACATTTGTTGCGACCATGGTTTAGAGAACCATTTCCACATCCTATAGTAAATGGGGAAAGGGAGATCCATGGCATCTTACTGGAGTATTCGTGTCACAATGAGAACATGTGGATCTATGTACTTACAAGTATAATGAACTTAACAATCAGTAGACCTATTTGGTTTTGATGATGATAACACTTTGTAGTGAAGTCTTCATATAAGGTTATGATTAAGTTTTCATGCTTGTGTGATCAAGATATTAAAGCCAATATGTGTAGGATAACTCCTAATGTAAAGTGGTGTTCGATGGAATCCATGAAGATCTCACTCATGAAATCTCTCTAATGATGGCATTTATCAAGAAGACTTATTAAATCTCATCAAATAAAATAGAAGTCAAGTCCAACATAAAGTTTTGAATCATTAATGTATCAAGAAATGGATGTTGTGTCTTCAGAGTTGTGAAAAAGAGGAAGTGTGAAAGCTCATTATTCGTGTTGAGTGGTGTGTGATTGTAAAGGTATAAGATACACTCTTGAATTACTAAGGCAAATCAAACACACACTTTCAAATGATAGGAAAGCCTCCCTGACTTTGTTAAAATTATCATAAAACCTTTTTGTGCTTAGGTAATGGATTATGGAATCATTAAAATCATTTAAGAGGGTTTTTACATGGAATAATTGATTATCCCCTTAGGGTTAATAATTTATTCCTTTTGTAACTCTCTTTGCCGATTAGAGGAAGTCTTTATGGATTAGTGCTTTTGCAATTTAAAAACATTCATTTTTTAGCTTAGCTAATCAATTAGACCTCGAAGTTAATTGATTAGAAGCATTAAAAATACCATGGATTATTTTTATTTTTGAGCCACACTTTGTCATGGAAATAGAGAGATCGTTTCTCATTTTATTCACATTATAAAACATATTTTGAATACTCTTTTTCACTCCCCACTCTTTTTATTTCTTCTTCACTTTTGCCTTTGTGTTATGAGAGTGAAATTTACACGTGAGGTGTTTGGTTATGATGTTGAGGCATTTTTGTGATATCTCTTATGAGATTTTGTTGTTTGGTTACGAGCTAAACCAAGTTAAAAAGCTCCTTTTTTGGTTTGTGAGGTTGCCTATAAAAATCTCACATTTAGTTTGTGAGCTTTGCATTGTATAAAAGCTCTTAGTGGGTTTGTGAGATTGTGCATCAAAATCTCAATTTTGTTCGTATATTTTTCTAGTATAAAATCTCTCATTTGGTACAGGATTATCCATGTACAAAATCCGGTGTCTGGTTTGGAGGATAGCTAGTGTAAATCTCCAAGTTTGATTGTAAGAAGGTTCATGGGCATAACCTAGGAAAAACTCACACATATAGTGGAACTCTCAAGAATAAATTATTGGGGAGACAAAGTAGGCCAAGTGGTTAGGCAGAATCTTTATAAATCTCTGGTGCAATCTTCTTATCCCTTATCTCTTTATATTTTCACTGTTTTCCATTGTGCTTAAATTTGTTTTAAACTCTAATTTTATTCTCTTTATTTATTCTGCTGCATACTCTTTTCAAATTTGTTTTAAACAATTGTTTTTAAAAACTATTTTTCAAATCAAAATTGTTATTGGAAGCTACATAATTCAACACATCTTGTATTTTGAGTCACTTGTCCAACATAAAAATCATTACAATCTTAACATCCTGTAAAATTGGATAGATATATCATCGTTGAGTCTCATTGCCCTCTAAATCAATTCTCCAAATTGTATAGACGGGAAATATCATAAACATAAATAAGACTACATAATATTTATCATAGGTAGGTCACAAAAGCAATCATATAAAATTATATATAATCACATGCCCAAGGTTAAATTCTTTATAGGGAACCTAATCTAAAGAGACTAGTGACTAGTCCTTAAGAGATTCATCATTTTTGTAACTAGAAGAAAATAGTAAGACTTACAATGATGAAGAGTCAACTCTCACTAATGGACTTCGTTCTCACTTTCTTATAACACAAAAAACCACCTTAGACAATATAAAATTGGACCCCTAATTCCAAAACATGTTTATTTGTTAATAATAAAAATAAAAACCCTCAAAATTACATCGTAATTTGCCCTAAATTCGCCTGGATATGCCCAGATGCTTCACACTATTCCTTAGACACATCCAATTATGCCCTAGATGTTTTATACTATGACCTAGACGCAACACACTTCTTTATATAAAATACAATGCTATCTTGGCAGGAAGTTGAGATCGCGTCATTATGCCTGTGACTCGTTGCTTTCCCTTTTTGATGTTGAATAACACAACTTTAGTATACATGTTTGCTGTAATTTGTTTTATTTTTAATTCTTCTCTGATTTTCCTTCGATCTTTGTGCTTCACCCCTCTCCTTGATTCTTCATCATAACTGTTGCAGTAAAATACTATACAATTTTTCTAGTTAGGATAATTTTCACATAATTTGGTCTTGTTTCTTCAACAAGGAAGCTTCTTCTTGGAACTATGAGGTCCTGATTATTTTTAAGAGTTTTCTCTTTCTCATACATTAGTCGTCTTGTAAAAGACGAGGGGGTACATACACACATTCTAACACCCATGTCAGTGGTCGTCAAAGATAAGAGGCGTAAAGGTGTTAATCGAATTTTTGTGTGTACCTGATTTGACATCTATTCTCAAATTTATACGAAATACCCTACGATTTCTACTAACCTTTGTCCTTTAGATTCCATAGAGACTGTTCCTTTAGTTACTTATTAATTTTTCTCTCTCCACATTTAATTACTTATTAATTTTAACCATTAGATTGAAAAGAATCAATGGTTATGACGAAGAGTAAGTCTTGATAACTTACTCTTGGAGTAAGAATATTCCTCCTTATATATATATATATTATATATATATATATATATATATATATATATATATATATATATATATATATATATATATATATATATATATATATATATATATATATATATATATATATATATATATATATAACAATTGAAGCCAACTAATCCAACTAATACATAAATTGTACCATAAGCGAGGTTTCAGGGGTTCGATTCCCACATATGTTCATTTTTTTAGATGTTTTAATTAGTTTAAAGATTATATGTGTACTTAAACAACACTCTTTGTTTATTTAAGGGCATTGCATAATGTACTACTTAAGGCAACACTTTTATTTAATAGTAAGCACTACCTATTGTGCTACTTAAGACAACGCTAAGTGTTGCCTAATGTTGATTTTTTTCAAAAAATTTAATGAGTTAAATTTTAGAATTTATGTGTATATTAGACAACGGTTTTTGTTTATTTAGGGGCGCTGCTTAAAGTACTAAGTAAGGCAGCACTTTTATTTACTAATAAGCACTTCCTAATATACTATTTAAGGCTGTGCTTTTATTTATTAATAAGTGTTGCCTAATGTACTACTAAAGGCAACTCTTTTATTTATTAATAAGCGCTGCCTTATGTTGAATTTTAAAGAAATTTTAATTAGTTAAAATTTTAAAAATTATATGTATACATTAGATAATGTATTTTGTTTATACAGTGGAAAAACCTAATGTACTACTTAAAACAGTGGTTTTATTTATTAATAAACGTTGTCTAATGTACCACTTAAGGCAGCGCTTTTATTTATAAATCAGCGCTGTCTAATGTATTACTTAAGGCAGTAATTTTATTTATTAATAAGCGTTGTCTAAAGTTGAAGTGTTGTTTAATATACATTTTTTAAATTATTATTTTTTATTTAATATACAGCAACACTTGTATTACAAAGCGCTGCCTATGTAGATACCTTATGCCAATTCTTATTACGTAAACGCATTGTCTAATGTCCTCTTTTACTTTTTAGCAATGTTTTTATAAAAAAAGCGCTGGTAAAGAGGATGTTGCCTAAACTTTTCTTGGCATAGTGTTAACACACCACCTCACGCGGAAGACTAGACAACTGGAGCGTGGAAATTAATGGTGGGCGGTTCGATAGCAGAAACTTAATTGGAGGTGGTCCACTGGATCTTAAACCAGACTCTAATACCATGTTAAAAAATGTCATTAAACCTAACTCAATCCTACAAAACCGGCTCGTAGGTTGAAGATTTCTCCCAATTATAAACACATGGTCATATATAATCCAATATAAGACTCTTAACAGAACTGAACTACAGTCAAGAGCCTTATCTTCCTCCTTATCTCTAGTTTTCTTATAAAGAACCTCCACTTCAACTGAGTTTTCTCTATAAATTTTTTTTATTCTCTCACCTTTTAGTATTTACACTTCATCCTCGTACTAGTCTCATAAAATATAACATATCTATTAATGGTGAATTTTAATCCTTAGGTTCCACCTTCTCTAATCATTCTCACTTTTTGAGATCAATGCAAAGTGATAAAATCTCTTCCCTCCTCTTATAACTTGTAACTTTTTCCACTTTCTTCCCTCTTCTCTTATTATAACTTGTAACCTTTCCCATTTTCTCGATGAGTATTAAAAACACTACCTTGATTATTTTTAAATAAAAGATTTTTTTATAAATAATTTACATGTTAATATTTTCTCATGGTAAGATCGAACATTGGACTTATTATTGGATTCGAACTTTGGACTCATAATTTATTAACTTTTTTTTTTCTTTATCTCAAGCAAGTGAGCTACCATCTCCATTTCAAGTTAAAGTTTATGAAAATAAAAGACATAAAAACAAAAACATGTTGTAAAGGAATTTATCACGTTTGACCATTCCTTCTCGTAATTACAATCAATTCAAGTGATGTTGTGCAAACAAATGCATCAAAATTAAGTGAATTTCAATTACACAAATTATATTATTATACTTAAAAATATTCAAATACTATTCAAAATTAAGTGTCAAATTTTACTTCTTTTTTTCCCCCTGTTTCGTCGTTATCCAACTTGTATGGATATCACATGTTATATATGACTCAATAAAGGGTTATTTGATAGGAACTTATTGAAGGAATAGTAAGCACTTTGACAAAATTGAAGCTGCCTTAATTTGCGCTTCGTTATCTTTGAGTTGATCGACTCAAATCATACAACTACTAACCATATTGTTATAATCCACCATAATCATAAATTCATTAGGAGAGATGTATCTATGGAATGTTATGAGAACCAAATAATTCCAAATAAATAGTATTTTGTTTTCATTATAATAGAGCACTACTTTTTTGAAAAATATCACAAATAATTATATGACCACATTAATTTTCCCGGCCCATGCATAAATGATTTGTCTATTTTCTACGTGTTACATATTGACTCAAACAAACCTTGCCATTGCAAAGAACCATTATAAATATGACACTAATTCTATAATTTGATAAACCACACCCCTCTTCTCAAGAAGAAACATAAACACTAGAGCTTAGTTTAGTGAAACTTCTTTGTTAGTAGAGGATTTAATTAATGGCTACTTTAAATGGCTCTAGATTAACCATGATCAGTTTGGTTCTATTTGTTCTAATAATAGGGAGTACCAATGCACAACTTTCTATAAATTTTTATTCGAGTTCTTGTCCCAAACTCTTACCTACGGTGAAATCCACTATGCAATCGGCCATATCAAAGGAGGCTCGAATTGGTGCTTCCATCCTACGTTTATTCTTCCATGATTGTTTTGTCAACGTAAGTCTTGTTATGTTTGATTGAACTGCGTGAAAAAACTTTTGTGTATTTTTCTTAATTTAATATGTATTCGCATAATTGTTCTAACAAAAATATATTTTTAACACACTTTCTTTAATGATATCTAATATTAAAAAACTATTATTAATTAAAGTGATATCGTTTTACTATTGAGTTTTAGAAAATTCGAATTTCATTTGTTGAGATATAAATTCAAACTAAAATATATGAGCTATTATAGGGTTGTGATGGATCAATTCTGCTAGATGACACAGCAACCTTTACCGGAGAGCAACACGCGCCACAGAACAATAACTCTGCTCGTGGATTTGAAGTAATTGATAACATAAAATCTGCCGTAGAGAATGTGTGTCCCGGAGTTGTATCATGTGCTGATATTCTTGCCATTGCAGCTGCAGATTCCGTCGCAATTGTAAGTGTGAACATATAACAATGATTTAGTTAAAAAAAGTTAATTAATATTTTTATTCTTGTGTTATTTTTATTTTACATGGTAGCTTGGAGGCCCAACCTGGAATGTAAAACTTGGAAGAAGAGACGCAAGGAATGCCAGTCAATCTGCCGCAACTACATCCATTCCGTTAGCAACTTCTGACCTCAAAGTACTTGCCAAAATGTTTAGTAATAACGGTCTTTCCATCAAGGACTTAGTCGCATTATCAGGTATAGTTGTTGTGATTTAGTGAAATATATGAAAAAAATTTACTTATATAAAAAGGAACAAATAATTTTTAAGTGCTTAATTTGAGGTCTTAATTAATTGACCAGGTGGTCACACAATTGGACAAGCAAGGTGCACAACCTTTAGGACAAGAATCTACAATGAGACCAACATAGATACTTCTTTTGCTAAGACGAGACAATCAAACTGTCCAAGTACATCAGGGTCAGGGGATAGCAATTTGGCTCCTCTTGATCTTCAGACACCGATTTCTTTTGATAACAACTACTTCAAGAATCTTATTCAAAAGAAAGGTCTTCTCCATTCAGACCAACAGCTTTTCAATGGCGGGTCCGCCGATTCTATAGTGAGTGGCTATAGTACTAATCCAAAATCCTTTTCATCTGATTTTGTTGTTGCTATGATCAAGATGGGAGATATTAAACCTCTCACTGGATCAAAGGGAGAGATCAGAAAGAATTGTGGGAAAATAAACTAATGTCAAAGTTTTAATTAATTAATGGTTTTATGTTATTCATATACAATTTTCTATTATGTATTTTTTTAGTATGAGGGTTAAGTATCATGTTAGTTTTATGTAATGGTTTTATGTAATACATATAAAAATTTGTGTCACACTCGTGTGTGCAATAAATTGTCAATTAAATTTTTGTTTTCGGGTTGTGTATTATCTTAGTTTTAAATTTTCAATATGATTTTTCTATTTATTTATAAAATTGTAAAAAGAAAATTATTCATACATACTATTATAAATAAGTGATTGTACAACAATGAAAAATGGATTTTATCACGGTTTGTTGGGTAAGATAAATAAGGGTGTCATGAAAAGTAAGTTATTTTTCTTCTCGGTTGCATGTTTCCTTGTCTAGTTGGATAGTAAATAGGAATTAAGGCTCATGTTTCTTTGCCTGAGTCTGATCATTTAGGACTATTTAATCGACTTTAAATGTGTTTCCTACGTATATAAAGGGTGTTGATTAGAAACGTTGACTCTAGGGGTATACAAGGATTGGGTTAACTATGTCAATGTCATATGATCACAGTCTATAAATGCTTGTCTGTCGGGGTGGCATGCTATCTCGTTGAACCCTATACTTGGACAACTTTAACATTGACTTGGGACTTAGATCGACGATCAACAAGATGATAATTTCTCGTGATGTACACATCCCCCCTAGCGTGAGGCTCATAAGGGGCGAGAAACTTAACAAGAAAATCACCTTGACAATACGACTTGTATATTCAAGGAAATAATTATTTGGAGTTCATTCATAAACATTGGTCAGGTTGCCCGAGTGATTTTTTCTTCAAGCATCTCACCCCTCTTAGCCTAACGCTTTCAAGTCTGTGCATTTAAAGCACACAAAAGATGCCACAAGATACTTTGTGCTTTCAAGGACATATAATAAAACATTGATGCCGTTATTGTAATTAAGATGAAATTGACTAACATGCCCACTTTAGTAAAGTTAAGGAATCAATATGTATATTTTTTTAGAAAATGGATCAATATAAATTCCAAGGTAATGATAAGGGACCAAAAGTGTGTTATAATTTTAAATTTATTGCATCTTGTTTAAAAAAACAAATTGAAATCCAAACTTGAATGGACTCAATTATGTAATTATGTTAAATCAAAAATCAACACAACTCTAAAATTTTCATGAACATTTAATCAAGAAATATTATAAGTTAGTTTGAGAATTTGGTTGAAGTATATACATAGTTTATGTTTGTTAAAAAATAATGATAGCAGATAACCAAATTGGTAATAGATAATTGAAAGTTGATAAAATTTGTATTGTTTGGTAACGTTAACTCATTGCCTAGCATATATATATATATATATATATATATATATATATATATATATATATATATATATATATATATATATATATATATATATATATATATATATATATATATATATATATATATATATATATATATATATATATATATATATATAATGAAAACGATGTCCAGAATAGAGTATAATAGGGAACACAATGGGAAGCAAGAAGAACATCAAGGATTGGTTATAACTGTTATTCTTTACTTTCTCTTTGAAACAAGATTACAAGTGTTACAAGAATAACAAATAACCCTCTCAGCCTAAATTAAGATTTTTAGTATGCAATGATGAGAGACTAGTATGTATTTATAATAAATTTAACAAACTAAACTAATGGGCTTTTTCGCAAATACCCATTACAAGCTAACTTAAACAATTGGACATTATAAACAGGCCCAATTCATAATACTAACAATCCTAGCATTTCAACACCCACATACTAGAACACACTTCGACTATAGTATGTAGGTCTTTGACACATTCTCTGTCGAAATATGAAGCTAATCTTCGACCCACTAGAGTTCGATCCAATTCTCATAAATCTCCACCTTGAACCAAACTCTATAACATCAAAGAACAAATTAGTTTTCTTCATGCATCTTTATCAACTGCATACAGTGGGAAAACTTATAATTGGGCAATGTCGGTGATCATATCAGCCGTATTATGATATGTCGAAACCTTTAGCACTTGGACTTCTCCATGCTCGATTACTCATCTTATGAAATGCAAACTCACATCGATGAGCTTAGTTCGCTCATGATATTATCATTTCTTTGACAGGTGTATAACACTTTGACTATCGCATTTAACAGTGATACCTCGACCTTGAAGTTTCAGCTTCTTCGCAAAGCCTTCAAGCCACAATGCTTCTTTCACAGCTTTAGTGAGGGAAATATATTCCGCTTCAGTGGTTGATAAAGCAACAACCTTTTGAAGTGTTTCTTTCCAACTAATTGGTATGCCAAACATAGTGAAAACATATCTAGAAATAGATTTTCTGAAATCCATACAACCTACATAATCACAGTCGACATATTCTTCAATTATTGCTTTACTACCTTCACCCAAGGCTCCACCATAAATTAAGACTTTATTTAGAGACCCATTTATGTATCTTAGAATCCACTTTAATGCTTGCCATTAAGCCCTTCTAGAATTCGCCATGTACCTGCTTACAAGACGTACTGCATATGCTATATGGGTCTTGTGCAGACCATATCATACATCAAAGAACATACTATATTAGCATATGGAATTCTATTCATATAAGCTCTTTCGACATTAGAATTGGAATAGTGATCAATACTCAGCTTGAATTGAGGGTTTATCAGAGTCATAATAACCTTTGAATTCGACATACCAAACTTGTCGAGAATCTTCCATAGGTATGCCTCTTAAGATAAGCATAACTTCGACTGCTTTTTATCTCTTTTGACGTCAATCCTAAGAATCTTGGATGCTGCTCCTAAATCCTTCATAAAAACTCCTTATTGAGTTCATCCTTTACCCTCATTAAATATTTGACCTTCATGCTTGCTATGAGAATATCATCCACATAAAGCAAAAAATAACAAATGAATTACCAGGTAGAAATCGGAAGTAAACACAGTGGTCGAACTGACTTCTAATGAAACTTATGTGTGTCAGGAACTTGTCGAATCTCCTATTCCACTATCAAGGAGATTGTTTCAGTCCATATAAAGATCTTTTTAGCTTGCACACATAATCTTCCTTCCCCTTTTCGACATACCCTTCAGGTTGCCTCATGAGGATCGTTTCATCTAGATCATCATACAACAACGTAGTCTTCACATCCATCTATTCTAGTTCAAGATCGAACTGTGCCACCCTGGCAAGCAACATTCGAATGGACCTATGCTTCACAATAAGAGAAAACACATCACTGAAGTCGACACATTCTTTTTGAGTGAAACCCCTTGCAACCAATCTTGCTTTGTATCTTTTCGATGTCACTCCTTAGATTCCTTCCTTAACTTTGAAAATCCATTTACAACTGACTAACCTTGCTCCAGCAGGTTTCTTGATTAGTTCTCAGGTGTGATTATCATGAAGAAATTTCATCTCATTATTCATGGCCTTCAGCCATTCAGTATTATTTCGACTCCTCATAACTTCCTTATAGTCTCTAGGTTCTTCGTCTAAAACCCCACTTGCAGAGATTAAGGAATAAGCTTTAAGATCTCCATACCCAAGTCTTTGAGGTGGCTTGATGACTCTTCTCGACATATCTCTTGACAATAGGTAGTCATTGACGATGTCCTCAACTTCCTCAACATCTTCTGCTTCTTCTTCGACTTCATCTGGAATATGCAATTCAGCATCAATATGCTCCACCCGTTCCAGCTTTTTGTCAGATATTTCTGCACTTCGACCAACATCATCATTTTCTTAAAAGCCATTTCAGCTTCATTGAAAATTGTATCTCGAGTGGTGATACTCTTCTTGTGACCTGGCTCTAGGCACCATAGCCTATAAGCTTTGACTCCTTCAGGGTATCCTATGAACATGCATTTCAGAGCTCTAGGTTCGACCTTGTCTTGCCTAATATGAGCATAGGCTACACAGCCAAATACTCTCAGTTTGTTGAGATCTGGTGGATGTCCTGAACATACTTCTTCAAGTCTCTTCTTATCTAACACAGTCGAAGGACATCTGTTTATCATATATGTTGTTGTCAAAATAGCCTCAGCCCAAAACACCTTCTTTAACCCAACACTAGTCAACATGCATCTAACACTCTCCAAAGTAGTTCGATAAAGCCTTTCAGCCAGACCATTTTGTTGTGGAGTACTGCAGTAGTTCTACGCCTTGCAATACCAGAGGCAACACAAAAGTTGTCGAACGCCGCGTTGCAAAATTCAAGGCCATTATCGGTTCAGAACCTCCTGACCTTTCTGCCAGTATGATTTTCGACCAGAGTCTTCCAACTTTTGAAATTCTTAAAAGTTTCATCCTTAGTCTTCTGGATGAATGCCTATAATTTTTGCAATAATCATATAATATGGATAGAAAATACCTCGCTCCTGAATGTGATGAACACCTTGTAAGCCCCCAAACATCAGCATGGATGTAATCAAGGGATCCATGTGTTCTTTGTTTGCCTTTGTTGAACTTCACTCTGCAGGATTTTCCAAGTACACATGGTTCATAAAACTTTAGCTTTTCGAATTTGTCTCCACCAAGCAGATTTTGTTTTCCCAATTCGACCATACCCCTTTCACTATCATGGACCAATCTCATGTGCCAAATTTCTATCTTCGTCAAAGGTTTCGTAGATGCAATATTTGTCGAACCACTTACAACTTTAGCCTCAAGGGTATACAAGCCTTGTTTCTTCATGCCTCTCAAGAATTCCTTCGACCCCTTCATGACTTTGTTTGGATAGTGTTCTTGTTGTTTCATGTTCGCAGGATTTGCTACGGAAAAAATCGTAGCAGGGTTTGCAGCAAGCTCACAGCAGATTCGTAGCTAATTGAATGTGGAAGACGATGAATAGTGGGGTGGAATTTTGACTCATACGTGTGGCGCTTTCAAGCATTATTATTGGCTAGTCAACAATTCAATTTATCTCTCCGCGTGCTATTGGTTCGATCGTGACACAAGGGGTCCCACGTTGAGTGTTTTTCTGACTTTGCCCATTATCATATTTTTTAATTTAATTGTGTGTTTCTATTCCAATTACAACACAACAAGCCAGCACAGTTGGTGGAAGGTTTTGCTGCTGAACCCAAGGACCAGGGTTCAAACCCCCTTGGCCACAAATCCTAATTTTTGGCATTTTCTTAACCTTTTTTAATTATTTTCACCAATTTATTTTACACACATAAAAAGCCCTAAAAATGTTTTTATTTTAGATTTAGGTTTCAAAAACCTTTATTTAATTTTTGACACAAAAATATTTATTTCTCCTTGCATTTTAATTATTTTCTTAATTAAATTCTAATTAACTTAGAATTAGGGTTTTCTTTATTAAAACCGTTTTCTAAAAAACTCAAAAAATATTTTCTTTAGTAATTAGGTTTGAACATTCTCCTAACCCTTAAAATGCTTATTTATGTATTATTGCTTTATTCTTATTTAAAATTCTAGAAATCGATGTATAGGTCGCAAAGATATTTTTGTAATAGCGTAGGTTCTACTTTCCGCACCTTTACCTTCCCGTAAATTTTTTTACTGGTTATGTACCCCCCATCCTGAAGCCTTGTAATAGATAGGATTTTAATTTCTGCTTTACTTTCTGTACCTTATATTAACTGCTTAGATGAATGTCTTAGGATTGTATGGAAAGATAAAATCAACTGTTAGCTTACTAACTTCAAGATAAATATCTGAATACAACACACTTCTCACACACTCACCTTTAGGGTATCCTCTCTTGTTGCCTTCGATTATATGGCGAGGTCCCTCGAACGTAGGGATGTCTTAGCAAAGGTTGCCTCCGATTAAAATCATCATAGTCCCTTCGATATAAAGATCATAGTCCCTTCAAGTTGTCTATGATAAGATGATCTCGTCCCTCGATGACGCTACGATAAAATGATGATAGTCCCTTCAAATTGCTAAGGTATCCTTACATTTTGCCTTCTATGACCATTTGATGACCCTTCGATGTCCTTTCACATCAAATAGATAAGACTACCTACCCACAAATGGTATGGATGGTACTCTCTCTCAAGGAAAGCCTTAAGTATAGGAAAGACCCTACAAATTAGGGGTAAGTAACTCTTAAATGCTTGCTCATAACAAATCAAATCTTCAAATGTTTTTCACACCTCGTTTTTTTAAAACATCTTTCAAGATAGCACTTTGTATACATTCGCACAAGGATCATTACAAAGTTAAATTCTTTTACAAACAATTTTTCTAAACACACACTACACTTTCAAACATTTCAAACAAACAAAAGTGAGCTAAGAAATTAAGAGCCCATGGATAACCATGGATACAAAGGGTGCTTACACCTTCCTTTTGTATAACCTACCCCCCGAACTCAAAATCTTTAAAAAGGTCTTTCATGTTCTTTTTGTCTTTTCTAATTGGATAAAATAAAAGTCGGCGGCGACTCTTGCTAACCACAACATGTTTTGCGAAATAACAAAACAAAAAGCCAGTTCTTCCACCGTATTATAGATATAGAATAAATAATTTTATCACGTGGAAGAGACTTTTATCACTTTGTGTAACCTTTAAGTCACAATCATATGGGATAGGATGCTCTCCATTTTCTTTCTCCATTTCCTCTCTCCTTTACTATAGTTTTCAAATATTTTGAAGTGTATAATAAATCATTAAATCCATCTAATGTCACACTATTATATTTATATTTCTCAAACTATGGTAATTGAAGAAATGAAGATATGAGAAATGGAGAAGATCTTGATTCCACAATCAAAGCATAACAACCAAGGTCAGCAGCACACATGTATGTTTGAGGTTGAACAATTTTCCTTCTTACCCTATCGTGAATTAAATGACAACCAGAATAAATTGTAGATTTACCCTCACTAGAACCATAGTCAAGAGCCTTAACCTCCTCCTTATCTCTAGTTTATTTATAAAGAATCTCCACGTAAAACTGAATTTTCTCCACCAAATTTTTTTATTCTCTCACCTTTTAGGGTTTACACTTCATCCTCGTACTAGTCTCATAAAAAAATAACATATCTATCAATGATAAATTTTAATTCTTAAGTTTCACCTTCTATAACTTGTAACCATTCTCACTTTTAGAGACCTATGCAAAGTCATTAAAGTTTCTTCCCTCTTTTCTTATAACTTGTAACTTTTCCTACTCTCTTATTATAACTTGTAACCTTTTCCACTTTCTCGGTGAGTATTAAAAACACTACCTTAATTATTTTTAAATAAAAGGTTTTTTTTTAAATAATTTCTACGTTAATATTTTCTCTTGATAATTTAGATGGAACTGTAAACTTCTAATTGGATTCGAACTCTGGACTTCTAATTTTTAAAATTTTTGGTTTCTTTATCTCAAGCAAGTGAGCTGCAGCCATCTCCATTTCAAGTTAAAGTTTATGGAAATAAAAGATATAAAAACAAAAACATGTTGTAAAGGAATTTATCACGTTTGACCATTCCTTCTATTAAAGATATATCCAACTTGTATGGATATCACATGTAAGATATGATCTATTAAAGGGTTATTTGATGGGAACTTATTATAGAAATAGTAAGCATTTTGAAAAAATTGACACTGCTTTAATTTGCACTTCGTTATCTTTGAGTTGATCGACTCAAATCATACAACTACTAACCATATTGTTATAATCCACCATAATCATAAATTCATTACGAGAGATGTATAAAGTTATGAGAACAAAATAATTCCAAATCAATAGTATTTTTTATTTATAATAGAGCACTATTTTTTTGAAAATGATCACAAATAATTATAGGGTTTAATGGATATGCACTGACAGTTTTACACTGTCATTCAATAGAAAACAAACAATTTGCCATGTCAATAAAATTTTTTAAAGATAAAAGTATGATGGAACTGAATACATGGTTGTGATTGGTTGACAGTAAAACTATTGCATCACCTCTTTTCTCATAATTATATAGCCACATTAATTTTCCCGGCCCATGCATAAATGATTTGTCTATTTTCTTCGTGTTACACATTGACTCAGACAAACCTTGCTATTACAAAGAACCATTATAAATATGACACTAATTCTATAATTTGATAAACCACATCCCTCTCCTCAAGAACAAACAGAAACACTAGAAGAGGATATAGTTAATGGCTGCTTTAAATGGCTCTAGATTAACCATGATTGGTTTAGTTCTATTTGTTCTAATAATAGGGAGTGACAATGCAAAACTTTCTACAGATTTTTATTCGTGTTCTTGTCCCAAACTCTTTCCTACGGTGAAATCCACCATGCAATCTGCCATATCAAAGGAGGCTCGAATTGGTGCTTCCATCCTCCGTTTATTCTTTCATGATTGTTTTGTCAACGTAAGTTTTTTCATGTTGACTGAACTGCATGAACAAAATTTCGTGTGTTTTTCTCTACTCTTAATTATATGTTTTACACACTTTTTTTTATTGATATCTTACATTAAAAAATTATTATTAATTAAAGTGATATCGTTTTTCTATTGATTTTTGGAAATTTCAAACTTCATTCAATATATGGGGCATTATAGGGTTGTGATGGATCAATTCTACTCGATGACACAGCAACATTTACCGGAGAGCAACACGCGCCCCCGAACAATAACTCTGCTCGTGGATTCGAAGTAATTGACAAAATAAAGACCGCTGTAGAGAATGTGTGTCCCGGAGTTGTATCATGTGCTGATATTCTTGCCATTGCAGCTGCAGATTCCGTTGCAATTGTATGTGTAATCATATACCTATGATTTAACCTACAAAAATCTAGATACAACTCTAACCATAAACACTTGTATTCTTGGGTTGGCTTTATTTTACTTGGTAGCTTGGAGGCCCAACATGGAAGGTAAAACTTGGAAGAAGAGACGCAACGAAAGCCAGTCAATCTGCAGCAACTATCTCCATTCCGAAACCAACTTCTGACCTCAAAGTACTTGCAAACATGTTTAAGAATAACGGTCTTTCCCTCAAAGACTTAGTCGCATTATCAGGTATAGCTGCTGTGATTTAGTGAAATACATGAAATATTTTTACTTATAATTAATTTGGGGTCTTAATAAATTGACCAGGTGGTCACACTATTGGACAAGCAAGGTGCACAAGCTTTAGGATAAGAATCTACAACGAGACAAACATAGATACTTCTTTTGCTAGCACGAGACAATCAAACTGTCCAAGTACATCAGGGTCAGGGGATAATAATTTGGCTCCCCTTGATCTTCAGACCCCCATTTCTTTTGATAACAACTACTTCAAGAATCTTGTTCAAAAGAAAGGTCTTCTCCATTCAGACCAACAACTTTTCAATGGCGGGTGCGCGGATTCTATAGTGAGTGGCTATAGTACTAATCCAAAATCCTTTTCATCTGATTTTGTTGCTGCTATGATCAAGATGGGAGATATTAAACCTCTCACTGGATCAAATGGAGAGATCAGAAAGAATTGTGGAAAAATAAACTAATGTTTAAGTTTTAATTAATTAACGGTTTTACGTAATATATATATATATATATATATATATATATATATATTTTATTATATATTTTTTAGTATGAGGGATGTGTATTATCTTAGTTTTATGTAATGGTTTTATGTAATACATATAAAAATTTGTGTGTCGCACTCATGTGTGCAATAAATTGTAAAATATATTTTTATTTTCTTTATTATGAGGGTTGTGTATTATCTTAGTTTAAAATTTTTAATATGAATTTTATCTTTATTTATAAAATTGTATAAAGATAATTATTCATACAGACTACTATAAATAAGTGATTTTACAACAATGAAAAAGGGGTTTATCACGGTTTGTTGTGCAAGATAAAGAAACGTGTCATATTCCCTCATCAAGCAGGATAGTAAATGGGAAGTAAGGCTCATGTCTCTTTGCCTGAGTATGGTCATTTAGGACTATTTAATCAAGTTTAAATGTGTTTCCTTCAAATATAAAGGACATTAATTAGATATGTTGACTCTAGAGATATATAAGGACTGGGTTGACTATGCCGATGGCATATGATCACAGTCCATAAATATTTGTCTGTCGGAGTGGCATACTGTCTTGTTAAACTCGATACTTGGACAACCTTAACATTGACTAGGGACTTAGACCAGCGACCAACAAGATGATAATTTCGCGTGATGTACAAGGAAATAAATATTTGGAGTTCAGTCTTGAACATTAGTCAAGTTGTCCGAGTGATTTTCTCTTTAATTGTCTCACCCCTCTTAGCCTCATGCTTTAGGGTCTGTGTATATCCCAAAATATTACCACCTCGCATGTCACAGGTCTAAGGTCGTAGTCGATGTTAAGGTCGCCTAAGTAAGGGGTTCGGCAAGATAACATGCCACCCCGGTAGACAAGCATGTATATACTATGATCATATGAGCGTAGTCAACTGATCCACATATACCTCTGGGGTCAACGTATATAATCAATTCCCTTTATAAATACAAATAAGACATTTAAAGCCGATTAAAAAGTCCTAAATGACATGTCTCATGCAAAGATACATGAGCATTAATTTCCATATATTATCCAGCTAGACAAAGGAACATGTATCGTATTGACCAATAAGTTGGTCATAAAGGGCTTAGAAGGGAGGAAACCTTGTATATAACTAGTAATCACCGAACACAATAGGAGATTGATACACAATTATGAAATAGAAGGTCCTCATTGGCTTTTGCCGATGAGGTCAAACTTTAGCCTTGCTGGTCTTATACCATTAGAGGTATGAAATATATATATATATATATATATATATATATATATATATATATATATATATATATATATATATATATATATATATATAGGACGTATCATATGAGAATGACATTTTTATATGAGAACATGAGAATGAATCTGAATCATTGGATTCTAAAATAAATGGTAGAGATTATGTGTGAATCTTTTTTTCTCTCTCCTCCATAATTAAAATAAATTATGGAGGAGAGAGAAAAAAACAATGACACATAATCTCAACCATTTATTTTAAAATCTGACGGTTCAAATTCATTCTCACATTCTCATAAGATATGCCTTTATATATATATATATATATATATATATATATATATAAATTGTGACGAACTTATACACACATGTTTTCAAAAAGGCAATATACCGAAAGCATCTTTTTTTCAAAAATACATTGTTAACAACAAATTCAAAATGACACATACATTTACATCACACTAATCTAGGTTACAAGGAAACAATGCAAAAGAAATTAGTGTATATCATAAGAATTTTGGAAGCATCCGGCCCAACGTTAACAGATGTCGTATGTATCTTCTCGTGTGAACGGTGTCAGGTCGTTAAACACCAATAATTTGAACAAAATTTAAATTAGATTAACATAACAACATTTAACTTTCAATCTCCAACAACAATAACAACATAAACATTTTATTGGCTATCAACAGCAACAATAACTTATTAACTAACATAAATAAATTACATGCATATGAATAAAGTGATTATCTTAGTCCATGAATCCCTAATCCCTCTAGATACAATACCCAATATTTATTTCATAATATAATATCCACATGTATATATGTCTGGTTGTTTCCATGCCTAGAAATAATTTTTATATAGTGGTTAATACACACAAAGTACAAGTAATACATTAGTAAAAATTTAAAGAATGTCACGAGTACTACCACTTACGGTTAGGAAAATGAATTTTGGCTTTTTCTTTCTTATACTACGACACATAAGATTTTATTCCTCCATAGCTCTACATTTTGAAAAAAATTAGACATAAATAAAAATTATTCAAAAATAAATGTAACATTTTAGTATTACAAATAATACAACTTACGCTCTAGCATTTTGTTTCATCCTTGAATCAATATTATAGTGTAACGAGCATAACGTAATTATGCTATTTTACTTGCGATAAATAATTATTAGTTGCCAATGACCACTTCATGTACATCCAGAATAATTAATAATGGGTAAAAAATTGAATATTAAATAAGAGAAAACACAAATTTATATATACTTACGAATTAATAAAAGATCTTATGTAACTGTCTTTTTTCTCTTGAGTTAATTCATTAGGTATGTACATTTGGATATCATTTCATAAATGTTGGGTTGATGGAATATTGAATGGGTTCAATAAACCATTTAGTAAATGTATTTGTGCACAAAATTATTGCATATACCTAAATGATGTTAACACAAAAATGGACGGTAAAAGTATTTGAGAACAATGAATATAAATTGAAATTACCATAAAAGTTGTGCTAACATGCACCTTAATTGTCGCGTTAGCAAAAAAGTAAGTTTTACAATTATCGTATCCACGTAGACAAGTGGTTTTAAGATAGAGTAACAGTGATTTATTATTCTAAACAAGAAAAGGGTTTTATCTTTGTTGTAATGTGAAAAAGTAAATGACAGAAAATAAAGTGGGAGATTTTGGTATTAACAGTAAGACTGCTTTATGGGGGTAGATTTCATCATTACATATCTATCAAGTACATCAATAGGTCAATAATATGCTCAAATATTTGACGTATAGTACTACCACATGTTACCCTCATTCATATCTCCTTTTGATTCTAATGCTGTGAGATAATTGTGTTACCCAATAGAATGATATACGTTACTATTAACCAACAAAAAGCATTAAGATCCAACAATTGTAAAATAATGATATTCCATGTCGATCCTGCTACAGTACATGTGGATATTGAGCTTATACCTATGTCAAGTCTTAGTACTCAATAGGTGATTATCTTGGATCTAGCAATGTTAAACACATTTCAATGTTAGGTCATGCCATGAAAACAGGTTTAGGTTGCAAAGTTAAAACAAACATTAAGATTAAAGAGTCGCCAATATTACAACATGAGTTTACAAAGAATTACATGACTTATTTAGTACATGACTACATCTAACCCTAACAATAGAAATTTTGGCTACCATTACACATGGTTAATGCAACAATTGTCCTTTCTAGAGAAGTTGACTTCGGAACCGGGATTTTCCCTATCACCATAGTTGCGCTTCCGCCATCATACTTCCTTTCTTATCGCCTGGTTGTAGACCTGAGAAAACCTACTCCTATTATGTATTTCTCCAATCCACCGAAAACCTTTTTGCATTAAACTGAAAACTTATATTTATAGGAAAAATTCAGAGTCTCTCGCTTGGTGCACCGTTCTTGAGACTTTGACTATAAACTTTGAGTTTTTATAGGTTATGCCCATTAACCTTAATACAATCAGATCTTGATATTTTAAAGGCTTATCATCAACAAAAATGAGAGCTTTTACCTAGGCTAAGCTAATGAACTGTCTAGATATTTTCAAGGCTTATCCCAATAACCAAACATAACTTTTTCCAGCAAAGTTCCAAAAACCAAAACATAGATTGTGACTGGTTTATCTCACGAACCAAACTTAATTTCCCAAGAGTATTGCACTCTCGAGAATTAAAACAATTGTAGAACCTTATTTTGCATGTAATATACGTTTTACATGTAATATAACTTTAACCAAGGCATCACCATTTGATGATGACAATTGTAAATGTACCTATAAGATCAATCATAAACGTCAACCATATAGACAACTAGATAAGTCAAGTAAAAGCGACATAAGCAGTTAGAGATACAAACCCACAAAAATTGGTTTGATGAACTTATCTATTCAAAGAAGGCAAACAAAGTCCATTATCTAAAACCTTAAATGATCTCAAAATAGTGTTAACTTAAACGATAATATCTGGAAAAGGGTTCGTAGAAGGAGTTTAATATCCTAGGTTAGTAAGTGAGTGGCCTCTATAAAAGCGAAGGAATTTTTCGTAAAAGTATATGGCTATAAGCATACGCACACACCAAAACCTTTTTCAAATGCCTTAATGTTTACCCTTGATTCTCGTAAACAAGCGCTAGTCCTCCTAATTAAATACTTCGGTTACTCATAAGATCGACTAGATTGATCCTAGGACGTATGTGTTTAGTGTTTATGTGTTTATTTAGGTTTTCTAGACGATATATGTAAAGACAATCTTAAAGATAAAGAAATATAATTGTAAAAGGTTTGCTTTTAAAGCTAAATGGCAAAGGAAAGTAAATTGGGCAGAAATATAAAGGCTTTAAAAAGAAAGTAAAGGAAATGTAAATGGATTAGAATATAAATAAACTATTTTATAATTGTAAAAAGGGTGTTCCAAACTTATATTTCTCAGAGAGACTCGTTTCTCAATACGTTAGATACTTTAAGTATTTTTTGAGCATAGTACAATGTTGAACACATAGAAAATCTATTTACTAAGACTCCTGTATATACTAATTCGACTACAATAGCCTTCTACTCTGAAGATGACACATTTTCGTCGGCATGCGCTTTGCCTCTTGCAAGCCTCCACGCGTCCTTCTCAAGGGACATATAAGGCCAAAAACCCCGCCACTAGCCTATTTCAAAATTATATTCATCGAACTCCAAGTTTGAATGACTTAAAATATTTCTAAGTCTCAAATAAAATAATCAGCCTATTAGTGTGACTAGCTTCTCGCCAGGTAACTTGTCGAAGATATCTTCAGCCTCGTCGAAGCCAATCTTTCTTCAGAACATTCAATCCTTTGTCTCCTGAATATCTTTCTTTTTGTGAGCGTCAAATTTCCATCTAACAAACACTTAACGAAAAGAAAACATTTTCAAGAGTGTCTAAAAATTGTGCAAGATGACTTAGGAGCAGTGGAAATAGCTAGAGGAAATAATTGACCAATATAATCAACTAGGTCCTTTTGCTAATCAATTAGATCAGTTCAAACTTAAATCCCAAGCTATTCAAACAATGCCTCAATGATGTACAATGACTATATATATATATATATATATATATATATATATATATATATATATATATATATATATATATATATATATATATATATATCTTCTTTCCATTTTGGAAAACCACCAACGACTATTTTTCATAATCTAATCGATTAGACTAAAGTGCTAATCGATAAGTCAACAATAAATATTATTAAATGAGTCTTCCATTTTGGGCATTCCTCTTGCCTATAAATAGAGGTCTCATTTCTCATTTCAAATCATCCAAAAACTGAGTTTTGACACTTCCCTCTCTCTCTCTCTCTCTCTCTCTCTCTCTCTATCTATCTATCTCCCTCTCTCTCTCTCTTAAGTTTTATTTAAATTTTTCTCATAAGATGTCATAGCCAAATCCTTTTGTGAGAAAATTCCTTTGTGAATGAGGATAATGTTATATTTTTGGAAGGGTATAATTGTAAAAAATCACCAAGAAAATATCTTATGAACACCTTGGTTGAATACTATCAAAATAGGGATTATATGTGTGGTTAGAATCTAAACCCGACAAAAGCTTTGGTTGGGGATTATGTGGTCAGTTCCTTTTTAGGTTGAAGATTAGCCAATATTAAAATATTTTTTGTTTGAGATTAGCTTGGCTAAAATCTCAGAGGTTATTTGGTTATCCAGAGAATGGGTTAGAGCATTACAAAAGGTATCAGAGCATACCTCTTCCGACATGATGTGGTTTGGGGACGAACCAAGAAGAAGTTTGTGGGCATGTAAAACCTGAGGTCGGCGATGGCGGGAGTGGTCGTCGGTGCACAAGCCTTGACAATGAGAGGCTACTGGAAGCTTCTAAACAAAAATCAAACTCACATCATAAAAAGAGATATTTTGAGGTTGTGCAGGCATGTGAATCCATAGTTGAAGGAAGGCTTGTAATGATTGATTGGTACTACCTATATCAACAAAATGCATCTTCTTTTCGGTAGCCTAACAAATAAGAACTCTAAAGTTAAGCGTGCTTAACATGGAATAGTCTTTGGATGGGTGAACTTCTAGAAAGCTTCTCAGGAAGCGTGTGAGAGAGGACAAATCATACTACAAAGACTCCTATTGGTTTTTGGGGTTAGTCGGTAATCTTGAAAATAGTTTAGGGTGTTAAAATATTTTCCTTTGGAGAGATATATTTATTGCATGTTATTGAGCCTCTATTGTCTATTCTTTAATTGGTGGTAGAGATTCGGGCTTTTAGACTTCCTCCTCTTGGTGGAAAGGAATTTCTCATCCTGGCTATAAAAAGAAGACCCTTATGACTACTTTTTCGATGTCATTAATAGGAAGGTAAGTGTTAGAATAATATTTGGTTCTGCAATATATCTCTGAGTTTTAATGATAACAATGAGTATGTTTGTATGAATAATTTTGGTACTCTAATGTTTGTTGCTTTGAGTTTTTAACAAACAGGTTCTGAATCTAATGAAAGACGTGGCTAATACATCAGAAGATACCAAGTTCTGCATTTGCGCTACAAGTTCTGATGAACAGTAGAAAAACTCTTCAAAAGCCTCTGAAGTTGTCACTCTGATACGAAGTTTGAAGAAACCAATCTGAAGACTAAGTGTTGAAAGACTCTGAAGACGCGGTTCTGAAAACTCTGAAGACTTAAAGCTCTAAAGACTCATGTTTCTGAAGACAAAGGGTATTGAAGACCAAGTGCTGAAGACGTGGTTCTGAAGACTCTGAAGACTTGAAGTTCTGAAGACCCAAATGCTTATTTTCTTTCTTCCAACTCATGTTGCCAGCCTTGAAGTTCAAGAAGAATAGAAGACAATGTTATGTAGTACGAGGTACAAGGTACAAACGAATGTTTCGTTCCACTAATGTGAAAGGACGGACGTTGCGTACTATCTTGTCTCCCACTACGATCAAGCCACCAAACTTCTGGAAATTCCAGAACTTCCCTCCAACGGATATATTATATTGGCTATATAAAGGCTTGAAGACTCAGAGAAAGCTTGTAATTCACGATCATATCCATTCTTGAAAGATTGTTCATAGCTTTATTCTCTTAAGTCTAGAATCTGAAATATCGTTTACATTCAGCTTGTGTAGAAGCATTTATCTGTAAACAAACTCTTATTCAAACGGTTGTTTGATTGTTCCTCAAGAGACCGGTTGGTCGGAAGTCTTGAGAAGTTTAAGACTAGAGAGTCTTAAAGATTTTTAGTCACTTGCGGTTGCTTATGCATTGTTGTCAGTCACTTGCGGTTGCTTGTGCATTGTTGTTAGTCACCTGCAGGTAGCTTGTGCTTTGTATTGTTAGTCATGTGCGGGTAGCTTGTGCAGTGTTATTCATCGGCGGCTGCCCATACAATTGTAATCAGTTTGGTTATAGTGGATTAAGACCTTGATTGAGATAGGCGAAATCACCTTGGCGGGTGGACTAGACTAGCTTGAGGGTTTCTCAAGTGAACTAGTATAAACATACATTGTTATTTCCTTCTTGCACTTTATAGTTATTATCAAGAGTAAAGAGTCTATTGTTTGAAGAGGGGAGTTATTTTTATCAAAGTTTTGTTTGTTAAAATCCCTCAAACCCCCCTTTCTAGTGTTTTTCACACCTTCAGTAGGATCAGAGCTTCAAACGTCATAATTTGGGTTGACCCTTGGGTTGGGAGTATACCTCTTAAGGATAGGTTCCCAAAGTTTACGATCATTGATCATCCTGAGGAGTGTGGAAAGGTAGGTAGGTGGGTAGATGAGACTCTAATTTGAGACTTTAGGTGAAAGAAGCCATTCTTCATTCATGACAAATCTATTGTTATTGAATTCCTTTCGGTTATTCAAGGGAACTTTTTTTCCTTGGACAACGATAAGTGGATATGGAAAGTTACATGGGATGATACTTTCTCGGTGTCATCTGCATATCATTCTTTTTTGGCTTCTTCTAATTTTCCAAACTAACCCTCCTCCACTTGCAATGTTTCTCTCCCTTATATTTTGGATAGTTTGACGCCTTTTAAGGTAATTATTTTCTCTTGAAAGCTTCTCCTTGATAGGTTCCCTTCTAGAAATTGTTTATTCAAAAGAAAGGTGATTGTGGATCTCGGACTTATCACGTGTCTTTTTTGTGGATCTCGGACTTATCATGTAAAATAGTTTTACATTGTCAACCAATGACGATCATGAATCAGGACAAGTCAGACTGAAAATTAAAAAAAAAAACTTGTATGACATGGCAGAACGTTATATTATAATTGGATGATAGTGAAACTTTTTTACACTGTCGGTGCATAACCATTAAACTATTATTATTATTATTATTATTATTATTATTATTATTATTATTATTATTATTATTATTATTATGATTATTATTATTCCTTAAAAAAACTAACATACCTCGTTAGAATGATAAAACTAGTGAGATCGCAAATATTATTTTTATTATGATTATTTTGATTTACTAAACTTGCAAAGTAACTTATTTAAGTCTTAACAAAAATATATTATAGTTTTAGAATAATTGTTATGCACTTTTAATATAAAATATTTAATATAAAATTAAAGAAAAAAAATCATCTGTTAAAAATTTAACAGTTATAATTTCTTAAAAGTATAAAACTTCTTTACCGTCGGTTATTTAAATTTATTTTTTATAATTAATTGAGCTGTCCTTGTATTTTTTATAATTAATTAAGCTGTCCTTGTAGTATTATTCGTTAATCTGAAGTCTTTTATTCGACAAATGTTAATCTGAAGTCAGTTACGTATGACTAATATTGTTTAATTGGTTCTTGTAATCATTAATCTACGCAGTCAAATTGTTGTTACTTATAAAGTTGTAATATAAAGAGATATTTAAAAACAACAAAAAAAATTAACGAATATATTGCGATGAATTTTGGGTAAAACTATTCAAATCAAAATTAAGTCAAACCTTGTAAATATAATTTAGTAAATGATTTATAATTAATATGATATATTCCATTAATTACTTATTTATTGAACCATTTTTAAAATATTACTAATTTGATTTAAAAAATAATAAAAATATCCGGTTGCAAAGCGATACCTAGGGTGCGTTTGATTTGCAAAAGGATGTGTACTTGACAGAACAGTACTGGACATATGACTAAGTTACCGGACAACTTTTTGTATTGTATTGTGTTTGATTACTACTGCACAGGTGTTAGCTGAAGATTTCGTTTAAGAAGTTGATCTTCGAAGGTTTTAAGTTCGAAGAATGATGGTTACTGATGATCATCTTCGAAGATTTAAAAAATGGCTACTGATGGCCATGCTTCAAGAAAAAGTCTAAGTTGAAACGAAGGAGAGAAGTATCGAAGCTAACACGGAAGATATCTTTGCCAAGACTAAACCACGACACTACAGATTTTCATCTCTTCAATACTGCGATTGTTCAAACTACGATAAGGTAACTCAAAATACCTTCGAACATTCGCATTTCAAAACAACTTCAAAACAAATTCAAATACATTCAATTCAACTCTAAGGCGTACAATCCTGTGCCCGAACTACGTAGACTCTGATCCTCCATAAGGAGGTACGTAGGCACTTGGCAACAAGGCGAGTCCCCCTCTTCCAAACTCTAATCATGTTCAAATAATTAGCCTTTAACTCTTACTACTCTCTGTCACCTTTCTTTATAAACCTTGCCATAAATCTTTATCTTTGAATGTTAGCCTTTAGGAAAGGGTTGAGGGTGCCTAACACCTTCCCTCGACCTGAATATAGTATCTTACCCCGATCTCTCAACTACGTAAGGTTTCCTATTCGCCTTGGAAGAATAGGTGGCGACTCTAAAAGCTCAATTTTAAGGCAGGTTGCTACAGAAGGGACCAGCAAAAAGGAGAGATCCTGTTGTGTAAGTCTTTACAAGATCTACAGCTTCACCAAGGTTTTCGTAAAGAAATCCTAGAATCAGTTGGCTCAGGTTCAGTTTCTTGCCATCATGTAACTGATTAGCCATGCAAAGATATCTTTTCGCTACTTGTATGGACCTGGAGCAGAAAACACACCTCGAAAGCCATAATGCCAGGAAAGCAATATGTTCTACGTCAGAGACTGCAGCATTTGCCTGATCATGATATTGCTCGATGAAAGCAGTATAAGTGACTGTAGCTTCGTTGAAGTTGATGGTGTCAACATCCAAGACATTAGGAACAAAGGTTTCGCCAGTCGGTCGGAGCCCTGTGATGGCAGCTACGTCGAAAAGGGTTGGAGTAATCATTCCACATGGAAGGTGAAAGGTATTGTGAGAAGCGTCCCAGAAATGGACTGACGCTACTAACATAGTTTGGTTATACTCTAAACCAGTCTTGGACAATTGAATTAGGTCATAAATCCCTAACTCTTGCCAGAAAGAAGCCTTCTGTTTTTCCACTTTGGCTAACCAAGAATAGTACAGTTCGGGATCTTTTGCTAAAGGGAGTGACCTAAAAACCTTCACAATATTGGTTACATAATCTAACCTAATTTTCTCTAAGGCTACGGGAGGCGCAGTCGAAGCCCCTTCTGTAGGGTTAGAATCCTCTAAGATTGGATTACCTTCATCGTCTATTTTAATCTTGCTAACCAGAGGCCTAGTCTTATAATACGCAGGAAAGAATTTATTTGGTGAACTATTTTCTCCTGGTAACGGGCCCATGAAAGCATAAGTTTTTCCAGAAAGTTCAAAAGAGATGGTTACCTGAGAAGCGTAAATGGCGCGTTCCTCCGCAGTATTCGGATTTGGTATGTATTCTTGGTTCCCCATTTGCATAGGTTTCTGAAGCTTCAGAACTGGTTGGAGAGCATTTGAAGAAGACGCCATTGAAAGATGTTTGATTTGAGGAAGAAGTTTGGAGGCAACTAAGTACGGTCTTTTTTGAAAAGAGTTTGAAGGAATAGAACTGAAAGGGAAAAGAGAGGAAAAGACTAAGTATTTAAAGGTTTAACGGAAACCCTTTCAAATCTTTTGGGTAAAGACTAAAGGACACGCGGAAAGTATTGATTTAATCCAACGGCGGTCGAATAGTCACCAGCTCTATTCCTAGGATATAGGAGTATTGATCATAAAGTAAGGTCAAGACGTGGGAATGTAACTGTTGAGGAGACGTTTTTGAAAGCGACGAGACGTTTTGGAAATAGAGTCATAATTGATTATGACGTCAATTATTAGTCTCGGGACTCTAAGAAAGCAAAACGAAATCCCATCATGGCAAGAAACGCCCATTTCTCTCGTTTGTCGAAACAGGCATTTAAGTTCGAAGAATGATGGTTACTGATGACCATCTTCGAAGATTTAAAAAATGGCTACTGATGGCCATGCTTCAAGAAAAGTCTAAGTTGAAACGAAGGAGAGAAGTATCGAAGCTAACACGGAAGATATCTTTGCCAAGACTTAGACATTTCGCGGAAAATTACATAAAGTACTGAAGCTTAATGTATTTCCGTAACATTTTCGAATATAACTATATGGCCACATGTCGAAAAGGACTTGAGCGGGAAGATTTGAATTGCGAAACGGTTTATGTAACTGCACATAGACAGATGGCATCCCCAGAGTTCTCGTGGATAACGTGGCATTAGATTATTGTATGACCGTTAGGGTCAAATTTAGTATAAATAGGAGTCTTAATGATAGGATTTCGTGTGTTCATTTTGTACAAATCACTCACATATCGCTCAAGTATCAAGTGTTAAGAGAAAGAGTTCGCTGAGAAATGTACGTATGACACCACCAATTTGAATACATGTGTATTTACTTTTATCGAATATCTTTTCGTTTTCTTTACTTTCCTTGTTTAAACTTTTACTTTCGAAGTCATTTAGTTTCATGCACATTACTTTCCTGCAATTTATATTCTTGCGACTTACATTCTTGCATGTTAATTTTCTTGCAATTTACATTCTCGCAATTTACATGTTTTCTTATTACGATTTATGCGTCGAAGTTACACTAACTCATATAACCAGCGTTATCTCGAATGATTAGTCATTTGAACATAAATTTCTCGAAATCAAAACAAACAGGTATGAACCAAATCACATCAATAAACCTTTCGTTTGACCATGTCCTAGGATCAATCTAGTCGATCCTGCGAGTAACCAAATCATATTTATTATAGTTTGGAGGACTAGCGGTTGTTTACCGGAAATCACCGTAAACAAATTGGCACGCCCAGTGGGACCATGTCAAACTAAGTGTTATTAATTGATTGTTTTGTTTTGTCTAGAAATTGTCAAGACCTTGTATGAGCCTTAGGAACGGTAAATTAACCAACAGTGCAAATCCAGTTCCTAAACGAAGGTACAACAAGAAAATGGTCGTAGCGGCCAGTGCAGGGGGCGAAGAAGATCCCCCACAAGGATCAGGAACAGTAGCGCCAAACGCGACGAATGTTTCGACTTCCACTCAAGGAGCGCAGGCCATACCGGTTTCGACAAGATCTGAACCAGCGGGTAGTTCGCAAGCCATGATTGAAAATACTTCCACATCAACTGGGACTATCCCAATTTCAGTATCGACCACCGCTCCTCCGTTTGCAAGCACAAGCGAGATACCGCCCGTATCGACGAACGCTGCAAATTATTTATCTACCCCAGGACCATCATTCGCTGTAGATGGTTGGAGACAAAATATGCCATACGGGATGCCATATTCATACATGGCAGGACTACGAGGAACAGGGCCTACATACACTACAGCCAACCCAACGGCGTTTTCACCAAACATGGGTTCAGTAGGTCGAAGTGCACACAATACTGGTTTGTCGACTCAGATTCCCCCTATGACCACTAGTACTCAAGCAGCATTTCGACAAGAAATGGATGCAAGTAACCAGGATATGGTAGGACTCCTTGCTAGAGAGTTAGGAACAATCTTTAATCCAATAGCAGCAAGCATTACTAGGTCTAGCCAGGATAGCGCAGAAACATACCAAAGGTTATCATCGCAATTGGGACGAATGGCGGATTTCTTAGGAGTCCCACAAAATAGACGAAGGAATAACCAGTCAACCTACCAAGAAGAGGATCCAATTGTCGAACAAATCCGAAACATAGTACCCCCACCAAGGCCAAATCCAGTCGCACAGAATCCAGCGGTCGAATTGGGAACTCAAATCGAAACGACGAAGACTGGCAAACAAGCTATTCCCCGACAACAGCCCAGACTAGTTATGGTAGGGAGAGATGAACATCCTGACGAAGTTGTCCACAGAGTCAGGAGAAATGATTTGGCAACAGAAAATAATCTTACTGCCATGATAGAAAGAATAATGGCTAATAACGGCTTTAATACTGGATTTCGACGTCCAAATTACACATCTCCCATACCTTAATACATCATGCAAAGTGAATTGCCAAGAGGTATTAAGGTACCCAAGTTTACCAAATTTGCAGGGGATACTAGTGAATCGACGGTGGAACATATAGCCAGATATTTAATAGAGGCAGGAACGTTAGCAGGGAACGAAGATCTAAGGATCAAGTATTTTCCTAGTTCATTAACGAAGAATGCTTTCATTTGGTTTACTACTTTACCCCCAAACTCCATAGATACATGGACACAATTGGAAAGATTGTTCCACGAACAATTTTACATGGGTCAAACAAAGATAAGTTTGAAGAAATTGGCTAGCATTAAAATGAAATTCACAGAGCCTATTGATGATTACCTAAACAGGTTCCGTTTGTTGAAATCAAGACGTTTCACAGTCGTCCCAGAGCACGAATTAGTCGAAATAGCCGCTGGTGGTTTAGACTATTCGATTAGAAAGAAATTAGATACCCAATATCTAAGAGACATGGCCCAATTGGCAGATAGGGTTCGACAGGTCGAACGGCTAAAAGCAGAAAAGGCTAAAGCGAACAAGAGTTACAAGAAAGAAAGAATATCCTATGTGGAAGTCAAAGACACTGATAGCGAAACCTTCGATGACTCATATAGCATAGAGGAGGTCGAAATAGATCTAGCTGAATTAAAAGAAGCACCGCCTCATGCTTGCAAATTACTTACCCCTGCCAATGGGAAAAATCCAGTAGAGAATGATAAAAGCGATAGATTTCCTAAGAAAACCTATACATTCGATGTCACCAAATGTGACGAAATATTCGATTTACTAGTAAAAGATGGCCAAATGATAGTGCCTCCTAACTCTAAATTTCCTCCGTTAGAACAACGGAAGAAGCGAGGCTTTTGTAAATATCATGGTTTTTTAGGCCATAAAACCTCACAATGTTTTCTTTTCAGGGATCTAATTCAGAATGCTATCAAGGATGGTCGTTTGAAATTCACTAACAAGACCAAAAGTCATATGAAGGTCGATACCAACCCCCTGAACATTGCTGACACCAACCTGTGTGAGCCATGTGACATCAACATGGTGGAAGTGTCTGAAGTCGAATTTGCTGAACCAGAAATGATGTCAAAGGGAAAGCAGGCTACTGAAAGCCTAAATGATGACGCGGTCTTCAATACTGATGTTGAAGGATCCCTCGACCCAGAAATGACCGACAATCTGGAAGAAAAACTAGTGAGGCCACTGAAGACCTCAGGATGAAACTTCAGCAGATACAAATTTCTGAAGCCCCTCCAGCAGTTGTCAACATGGTAAATGCTAGACGACCTTTGTCTGAAATAGAAGAGCTGGAGAAATGGCTGACAAGGCAACAGGGAAATGTGGATATTTCACCAAAGGGCGAAACTTTGAAAGATTACCTTTGGAATTGCCACGAGAAGAATGGAGGAAAAATGCCGATGTGCCCAAGATGCTCTATAATGCTGAATCGAAGAATCCAAGCTAACTTCGAGAGGACCCTGAGAGAGAGATTGGAGCAGCCTTGGAGAGGCGGAAACCTACTGCTAAAGATATACCCAAGAACTGCGGAAAGTTTGGTGAGTTTCTTGGTCAGATGCCACAAAGCAAATACGGAAGTGGTGTTATGTCCCAGGTGTGGAGCAGTGTATGATGAACTCCTAGCACGTTCCCTCGAAAGGAGTTATTTTATCATGAATCGAGAAACCCAAGGTCTCCGTCCTAATATATATACGTTCGACAATCGAACTTCATATAAGAGGCCTGACAGTCCTCACCCTAAGGCACGAAGGGTCACATTCAAAGTCCCTGCAGATACACCTAGGGACAGATGGGTGCAAGCTGGCGCAAGAACCAATAAGTGGAGAAGTTGGGACCAAGGAGGAAGAACTGCGATGGCCTATAGGAAGCAATTCCAGACCTCAAATCGAGAGATGCATAGGCTTGAGAATTACAAAGGTAGAAATCCTATGTCCAGATCCCAATGGAGACGGCACCAGAGAATGAAGAAGGCCCAAAGAGAATACAAGCCAAGAGAGATTGGAGAGTCTAGCAGCAACCAAGTCCAACACCAGGGGGCAAAGGCAAGCAAACCTCCGGTAGAACGCAGACTATTCGAAGCTGAAAATATTTTAGAAGAAGAAGAAAAGATGCGTTCCAGTTCTTGGAAGGAAGAAGATAGAATGACAAATGATTTCGATTCAGATGGAGTATCATCTCTCAACTTGATATGCAACGTGGTGTCAGTCCTCCTTCACGAATTCAATCGAGAAACTGAAGTTGAGGAGTGTGAAGAAACTGACGTCGAAGAGATGACAAAACACGGACCTGTGTGTTACTACATGCTAAACAACGGAGCAGTTGAGGAGCAGAATGCTTTCTTCGAAAGGCCTGACGAAGGCATGCGAAATCATCTGAAACCACTCTACATAAGGGCTAAGATTGAGAACGTTGGTATTAACAAAGTTCTGGTAGATGGAGGGGCGGCAGTGAATCTAATGCCCCAATACATGTTGAAGAGAATTGGTATGTTTGACACAGATATAAGGCCTCATAACATGGTTTTGTCAAACTACGAAGGCAAAACTGGGCAGACTCTGGGAGTTGTTCAAGTAAATTTAACTGTGGGTTCCGTTACCAGACCAACTATGTTCATGGTAATACCAGCAAAAGCAAATTATAACCTCTTGTTAGGAAGGGAATGGATCCACGGAGTTGCTGCGGTGCCTTCAACTATGCACCAAAGACTAACCATTTGGAGACAAGATGGCATAGTGGAGAACATCGAAGGAGACCAGAGTTATTATATGGCTGAAGTTAATCAAGTCAACAAAACTAGCTTCGACAGGAACCTGGGAAATATAGGACCTTGTCATGCTGCGGAAGATATATACACTCCAAACAAGAATGCATTATATTATCTATCTTTACACCGAAATGGCTTCCAGTCGAATAGAGAGATAATGGACGGTCCAGAGGATGTCGCATCAAGAGAGAATTATCCAACGATACGGCCAACAGGCTGGGACGACGACGTTGATGATGTCTGAGTCCTCCTTCTTTGAGAAGATTTCGGCTTATATAGCCGAGAACAAAAGAAACACGGCTCTCGAAGCCGAGTTATCAAACATGACAGTAAAAGCGGTTTCAGAAAATAAGGAGAAATCAAATTCAAGGTTACATGCGTCCTCTCAATCCTTTGAAGATCCAGTTTGAATGGTAAACACCACAGAGGAAGAACTTACCCAAAAACTGGACGCAATTTACGACGAGGAGCCTCTGGGGTTCGAAAAAGACCCTATGGCCTCAAATATTAAAATGTTAGCCCAAGATCCAGTTGAAGAAGTAAATCTCGGGGAAGGAGATCGGAAAAGGATAACGTATGTTAGTGCAAAGCTGGAACCAACTCTAAAATCTAAAGTCATTACGTTGCTGAAAGAAAACAAAGATTGTTTTGCGTGGGATTACGACGAAATGCCTGGTTTGGGACGAGACTTGGTCGAACTAAAGTTGCCAATCAAAGAAGGGAAAAAGCCTATTAAGCAAACTCCAAGAAGGTTTGCACCCGAGATCCATTCGAAGATCAAAGCAGAGGTAGAAAGACTCCTGCGCTGCAAATTCATCCAGACCACGAGGCGGGAGACTTCCTAGGTTTTTTGGTCCACAAGAAGGGGATAGAAATTAACCAGAATAAAACAAAGGCCATTATGGAAGCGAAGCCTCCTTCCACGAAGAAGCAACTGCAGTCCTTATTGGGGAAGATAAACTTTTTGAGAAGATTCATCTCCAATTTAAGTGGACGCACACAAGCCTTTTTACCTTTGCTTCGACTCAAGCAAGGCAAGTTTGAATGGCTAGCTGAACATCAAGAAGCTTTCGAAAAGATCAAGCAATACTTGATGCATCCTCCAATATTGGCTCCTCCGAATGGAAAGAAGCACATGCGCTTGTATATTTCAGGTTCGGATAAAACAATAGGTAGCATGTTAGCTCAGGAGGATGAAAATGGCATCGAAAGAGCCATCTATTACCTAAGTAGAGTACTCAATGATGCAGAGACTAGGTATAGTGCAATAGAAAAACTCTGCCTTTGTTTATATTTCTCATGTATTAAACTCAAGTATTATATAAAGCCACTTGATGTTTATGTTTCATCCCATTGTGATGTTATTAAACATATGTTATCAAAGCCAATATTACATAGCCGAATTGGCAAATGGGCTTTGGCCCTAACTGAGTACTCTTTAACATTTCAACCCCTTAAGGGAATGAAGGGGCAAATTATGGCAGATTTCATTGTTGATCATGCAGTAGTGGAAAATTCTCAGCAATACGTGGAACTGCCACCTTGGAAGTTATACTTTGACGGTTCAACTCACAAAGAAGGAACTGGCGTTGGAATATTGCTAATTTCTCCTGAAGGAATTCCAACAAAGCTCAAGTATAAAATCGAAGGCCCTCTATGTTCCAATAATGAAGCTGAGTACGAAGCATTGATAGCCGGACTTGAAGCTTTGTTAGAATTGGGGGCAACCAGAGTCGAAATTAAAGGAGACTCCGAATTGGTGATTAAACAACTAACGAAAGAGTACAAGTGCATCAAAGAAAATTTGATCATGTACTTTGTCATAGAAAATAGGTTGCTTAAAAAATTCGAATATGTGGATCTGAACCATGTCCCAAGATTGCATAATCAGGAAGCAAACGATTTGGCACAACTAGCCTCAGGGTACAGGGTATCGAAAAGCAAATTCGAGGAATTGATCCAAGTAAGAGGCAGAGCAATGGCTACGAAACTTTCTCCAAGTGATCTGGAAAACTCACAAATAGGGTTTGCTAACAAAGAAGAATTCGAAGTTTTGAACATAGACTCGTTGGCAGACACAGACTGGAGAAGTCCAATTGTGAATTATTTGAAGGACCCTTCGTCAGACACGGATAGAAAGGTAAAATATCGAGCCTTATCATACTTTCTGATGGGAAATGAGTTGTTCAAAAAGACTCCTGAAGGAGTATTGCTAAAATGTTTGGGTGAAGCGGAAGCTTACTTAGCTCTCTCGAACGTGCATAGCGGAGCATGTGGTGCCCACCAAGCGGGGCACAAAATGAAATGGCTTCTATTTCGATACCGAATGTATTGGCCTTCCATGTTAAAAGACTGCATAGAATTTGCCAAAGGGTGTCAAGAATGTCAAGAACATGCAGGTATTCAACATGCTCCCGCAAATGAACTAAGTTCAATAATAAAGCCTTGGCCCTTTAGAGGATGGGCGTTGGACCTAATTGGAGAAATTCACCCCAAGTCATCTAGAGGTCAAAGGTATATTTTAGTGGGAATCGACTATTTTACAAAATGGGTCGAAGCTATACCACTCGCGAATGTTGATCAAGAAGCTGTGATCGAGTTCATTCAAAAACATATTATATACAGATTTGGGATCCCAGAAAAGTATAACTACAGATCAAGGATCAGTGTTTACTGGGCGAAAAATGCAAGATTTCGCCAAAGAGATAGGCTTCAAGTTGTTTACTTCTACACCTTACTATGCTCAGGCAAATGGACAAGTCGAAGCAGCGAACAAAATAATAATTGGTCTTATAAAGAAGCATGTAGGGAAAAAACCTAAAAGTTGGCACAGAACTTTGGACCAAGCACTTTGGGCTTGTCGAACATCTCCGAAAGAAGCTACGAACACTACACCTTTTCAACTGACATTCGGACATGATGCGGTACTCCTAGTTGAAATATACTTGCAATCAGTCCGGATACAAAGACAAGCAGAAATTCCCCCTAACATGTACTGGGAACTAATGATGAATGAACTAGTTGACTTGGACGAAGACAGACTTCGAGCTTTGGAGATGATAAAGAGACAGAAAGAAAGGGTGTCCAGAGCATACAATAAAAAGGTGAAAGGTAAAACGTTTATTAATAATGACCTAGTTTGGAAAGTTATTTTACCTATAGATCGAAAGAACCAAGCTTTGGGGAAATGGTCCCCACACTGGGAAGGTCCCTTTCGAATCTTGAAAGTATTCTCAAATAATGCTTATGAGATAGAGGAATTAGCAGATGATCGTAGGATCTTAAGAGTGAATGGGAAGTATCTAAAGAGATACAAACCAAGCATGCATGAAGTAAAGATTGCAAAAACGTAGACATCTAAGTAATACTACGTAAGCCAAAATGGTTAGATTTGCACCAAAATGGCTCTGTGACCAGAAAACATGTATAAATAAAAATACGGTAGAAGATCTTCATTAATTTTTTTTAAAAAAAAAAGGAGGTACAAGAAACTTTGGTCCATATGGAGCAGCAAAGATTACAAAAAGCGAAGCAGTAAAAAACCTAAAAAGGATCTACCCTTTAGTTGACCCTTTGTTCTAAGTCTTCCAAAGACAGCATATGAAGACCCTCTGCTTCGAACATGTTCATGCGCCCCAAATCTAGCATCCTTCGCACTACACCTCTCTTGAGGAACAAGTAGGATAAAAACCTCCCAAAAGGAAGGCAACTTACTGAACCCTCTCGAGAGGAAGTTAAAGCGACAGTTTCCACGAGTCGTTTGAAGATCAACAAAGGAAAGTTGATCTTCACCCCTCGCAAAGCACAAGAGATGAACTCTAAGTCCTTCACCATAATGTTGTTCTCAACACAGCTTCGTGGGTAAAAGTTACCCACTAGAAGTTGATGCCAAATCCTGATGACTTTGGCGCTATATGGATCATTCTCCATGAGACCCTTCAGTAAGACAGAAGTGGTCATGGTGAAGCTGTTATCATCAAAGGTTGCTCCAGTGTTGTTGCAGCGCAACAAGTCAGAGATGGTGGAGGGCGTGATAGAAACCTCAGCCCCTCGAACTTCAGAAACTATAGTAGTTCTTCCTTCAGGATCAATGCGTAGGTACGCAAACATCCAGAAGTCAGCAAGCATTTTGGGATAAACATTCCCTTCTAAAGTTGTTGGGTAAAATCCCATCCCCTGGTTGTGGAAAAGAGCACGAAGGCTGATGTGATGCCTGCTGAATTCTTCTGGGCAAGGTTTGAACTCTTTTTTAATAAGAGTTCTAATGTTAGCATAGGTTAGGTTGCTGTTGAGTGCCATGCTAGAGGTTGAAAAAGATTTTGGTTGAAAAGAGCACGAGAGGGAAGAAAAGAGTTCTGAAGTGAAGGTTTGAAAAAAGCGTGAAGAAAAGAATGGGACACTAACCCTTTATATAGTCAAAAGGAGCGATAAGGAAACGTTTCAGTTTTAATGATTGATTAGACTGCGTTTGGTGTTTCCAGAGAGAAGTTATGGTCACCGCCGTTTCCCGCCCTTGGAAGTTGGAACGTAATCATAAAACTGATGCACGCACGTCTTAAAGAGACGTTTGAGAGGAAATGACGTCAGCAAATAATGATGATTACGGCTAAGGGGAGGAGAAACGTCAAGTCTAGGGCTGCGAAGGGCAATCGAGCCACGTGAGGCATTCATTAAGGTTACTGTGGCGTAGAAAGAAATATATTGATAATATTTTGAAGTATTGCTAAACATTACCATTGGTCATCTCAGAGCAAAATGTGAACACATAAAAAGACGAGTTTTGCATACATATATTCTGAAAATGAGCGATTACAAAACAAAGGGATTTACGCCACAAAAAAGTAATACAAAGTTCGAAGAAAATTAACTGAAATCCCTAGGAAGGCTATCTTTGATCTTCGAATACTGAGCCTTCCACGAAGACATACGAAGCTCAAGCAATGCTCGTTGCTTCTTTAACTCTTCGATCTCTGGCACCGATTTCTGCGCAGCTTCGAAGTGTTGGATACCTAGTCGCGCTACTTCAGCTATCTCTTGATCATTGGTTTGTTGAATGGTCGCTTGGCGAGACTCAGCTTCCTGTATCTTCTCTTCGAGTTTCTTAATCTCTTGCTTCCAAGATTGTATATTTTTCTCACACTCATCATATTCTTCTTGGTTCTTCAAACGTTCCAACCTAAGAGCGTCACCCTTGTTGGTTGCCTCAGTGGCAGCTTTCCATGAAGAACTATGAGAGGCCATTTTTGCAGCAAGCTGCTCATTAACTTTGTTCTGTCGAAGAATGTTAGACTGAAGCTGGTCGATTAAAGAGCCCAGAAGAACAATCACATCTGAGACCTCTTTCGAAACCAGAAGTAAATCCACTTTCTTCAAGAGTTGCTTCAAGCCATGACATCTCGTGGAGTCCTTACTTAAGATTTCGACGAGGTTCGTTTCGAAGAAATTCTCCTTTATTTCATGAAGGAGGCCAGGGGTGTCCTCTTTGTCTCCAGACTTGGTCTGAACAGTTGGAGAAGCTTCGGACGCAAGAGTTGAAGTACTATCAATGTTCATCATGGTTTTAAGAAAGCTGAGAGGATCAGTTTGCCTAAGTTGCTCCAATTCTGAAGGAGTAGGCATGGCTGGGGCAGGCATTGGAGTAGTTTCAAGAATAACTACAGTTTCGAAATTTGAATTTCCACAGAGGTCAGTTTCGATCAACTTAGAGGTTTCTTCCACGACACCTTGATCAGATACGGTGGCCTCACTCCCAATCGATGGTACAGCTGCATTATCTTCGCCTGAGAATTGGTCCTCCTCACCCATGTTTGCGTCTTTGCGAGTAGGAGGAGAATCATCAGTCGAATGGCTTCCTTCAACAGAGGATACAGTATTGATAGTGGCAAGAGGAGGAGCGTCTTCGAGGACTGGTGAAAGTATATGAGAGGTGTGTTGAGGGACATCTGCAAAAATGAACAAATATGGTTAATTGTGGTGTAAGAGTTGCAAGAGAATTATTCGACATAAGCAAAAGACTTCTTTGCTCACCTTGGGGATTACCAAGGACAATGGCAGCGTTGAAGGAGTTGAAATCAGAAGTAGCTGTTCCAATATCATCCTGCAATCATAAGGTGACGTTAACTTAATCATTCGAAATAAAAATTATAGAAATGATTATGTTGTAAAGCCTAGATACCTTAGCTGTATTAGTGGCTGGACTTGAATTGTGGCTTTCCATCACGAGAGCATTACTAGTGGCTTTTAAAGGCGATTCTTCAGAAGACACCTTATCACTCGAAGAAGTGATCTTCGAAGACCCAGGTGTCGCACGCTCGCGAAATGTGAACAGACAGAGTCGCCACCAATATATTTATCCCAAAGAGGGAAAGGGTAAAATGTGACCTTCGAGCTTCTACGCTCTTCTTCCTCTCAATCGCGAATGAACGGCGCGGCGGTGATCGGAAAACTCCCTCACTTCCGAGCAAGATCTTCGATCGCAATCGGAAAAACGGTATTTTTTCGCTCAGCTCACTTCTCTGCTCTCGAATCCTCCCTCTTACGCAGTCAATCATGCCTTCATTCCCCTAAGGTTGAATCAACGAAAGGCAAACCCTAAAACCCGGAATAGCGATCGAGAGTGATAGCACAAGAAGGTCGGAGAGGAGGATCTGCACTTGTAGAGATGCGAAATAAACGCAATGACGTGGCAAATGCTTCGGGTAATCTCCTTTCTTGGATTCCTCAGTTTTCTCTTCTTCTTCCTCCCATTCGGCTTTCCCTTTTCTTTGAATTTATGTTGAGTTACGTTGTTCTGAGTGTGTTCTTGTTGTGTAAGGTGAAGGAGTGGTAAATGGCATGGAGACCGAGAGTTGAAGAGTGATGGAGGTTTGATGAACGATGAGGTGTGAGAATGGCGATGAATGGCTGAGTGGGGAGAAGATGAAGATGGAAGTTGAAGGTAAGTTCAGTGAAGAATGGTGAAGAGTGTCTGCGAAAGTGAAGTGAAGAAGATCATGAATGGTTGTGAAAGTGAAGGTTGCAGAGTTGTGGAGAAGTGGAGATTGAAGGTGGTTATGGAAGTGAAGGGAGTCGAGATGTGAAGTTTGATTGAGAGAATGGTGAATAATGGAAGAGATGGTGAAGAATGAAGATGAAGGAAATATGGTGAAGGACTGAAATGAGATGATTATGGTGGAGAGGCTTCTGAAATCTGGTGGCTCTGATTATATAGGTGAGTCTCCCTTTCTCTTGAATCTCTGTTTCTGTTAGGATCAGTTATGGGTGGTTATTTCTGTTTTTGTTGGTTAGAAATTCTGTTATGAATGTTAGTAATCTGTTATGCAGTTGGGACTGAGTTAGTTATAGAGGTTTAGAAGATAGGTTGGAAAGAGGTTATGGTTACAAACTGTTAGAAAAGAGTTAGGAGGTTTGGTGGCAGTTAGCAGCTAGGGAATCCTGTTAGAGTTGAAGTGTGTGTGTATTGGATTGGAACTGTATTGGTTTTGAATATGATTGTGTGCAGGCTGTAGTAAATTAGTTTATGCAGATTCTGGAGCCTTTCGCATTATGACGAACAATGGTGTCATTTAACTATGTGTTGTTCCTTTTTTGACAGTGTGAATGATGCAGCTTGGACTGAGGGTGCGGTCTGCAGATTTGGCAACGACGTGTTTCGACCACAACGGATGTGTGGGCATAGTTTGGCTCCTGTTAATTTAAATCGCCGCTGCTGTTCTTTTATCTTTTTGTATGCAGGATGTAATGTAGGTCTCCTATGCTTATGTCAAAATGCCAAGATGACTTTGTAACTAAAAGAAATGATGTGGATGATACTGATCTGACATGGTAGTTGCGGCAGGAATGGAGCTGAACATGTACACTCACAGAATATTTCTAGAAATAGACTTAGGGAATTTGTTTAAGTCTTGATAATGATATTTGTAACGAACTTGGATTCTTGACCATGTAATAGTAAATGGAGCTTGGATATAATGTCCCTTTCTCGAAATGATTTTGACGAGTTTTGAATTGTGTTTTGACGGAACTTCAAATAATTGTATAATTAGACATTCGAGAATGGGCACTTAATCTTTGGTGTTGATGAACATTTGAAATTTGAAATTAACTTGAACTCTTGATAACTTTGAATGAGAAATGATGGGAAATGTTCAAAATTGAAGGGTGTTGACTCAGATGATGCTGCCTTATACTTTGAATTATGATAAACCTTATTTTTGCATCTGGAACTCCAAGCAATTCAATACCTTAAATCAACTAAACATGCGCATTGAGAATTCATGGCTTTAAGTAGTAGCTTGACATGAATAATTCACCATGAGCCATATCTCAATTTAATTTTCCAAATTCACTTGCATAAAAATGACAAGCAAATGCATTTTGATCATGATGAATCCTTAATCAATGTCACACGCACTGATCTCCTGAACCCAAGAAGGTTTAATGAATGTATGATATGTTGATGACCTACTGAGATGATAATGCAGACGAAATGGGAAAACATAAGCCAGTTAGAAGTGGAATTAGATGGGCAAATTTTGGGGTGCAACAGCTGCCCCTATTTAATCATCTTAAACCTGAAGGTGAGATTGACGCTAGTCTTTCGAGCAATCAAGGTGGAAGAAGATTAAATACCAAGTCAACCTGAAAATTTGCCTGATGAGATAGGATCCACTGGGGAAGAAATGGTGTCAACTCCACCGAGGAAGATTGCGTCAACTCTGGATTGAACATATTAACTCTGGGTTAGAAATGGAATAGAACTCAACTCTGGGTTGAAGAAGAAAAGTGGGTCGACTCTGGGTCGAAGAATAAAGGGGAAGTCAACTCTGGGTTGGATAAGAGGTAAACATCAATTCTGGATTGAGAAAGAAAAGGGAAATCGGTATTAGTAGGACAAGATATAGGCATCAACTCTGGGTTGAGAAAGAATGCAAGGAATCAACTCTGGGTCGAAAACAAGATATGGGCATCAAATCTGGGTTGAGGGAAGGTAATTCAACTCTGGGTTGAAAGAGGAAAGATGAACAATTAGGAATAACCGTCAACTCTAGGTTGAGTGGGAAAAGGGAAGGATCAACTCTGAGTTGAATAAAAGAAAGGATAACCGTCAACTCTGGGTTGAGAAAGATGTTACCGTCAACTCTGGGTTGAATGGGAAAGAAAAATAATCAATTCTGGATTGAACAAAGGATAACCGTCAACTCTGGGTTGAGTGGGAAAGGACAAAAGATAACCGTCAACTCTGGGTTGAGTGGGAAAGAGAAATAATCAATTCTAGATCGAACAAAGGATAACCGTCAACTCTGGGTTGAGAAGTAAAATATCAACTCTGGATTGAAAAAGGATAACCGTCAACTCTGGGTTGAGTGGGAAAAGGGAAGGATAACCGTCAACTCTGGGTTGAGTGGAAAAAGAAATTAACAAGGAATAACTGTCAACTCTGGGTTGAGTAGGAAAGGACAACAGATAACCGTCAACTCTGGGTGAGAGGGAAAAGGAATTAATTATGGATTGGACAAGAGATAACCATCAACTCTGGGTTGAGTGGGAAAAGAGAAAAGATAACCGTCAACTCTGGGTTGAGTGGGAAAAAGGAGAAGTCAATTCTGGATTGAATAAAGGATAACCGTCAACTCTGGGTTGAGTGGGAAAGACAAAAGATGACCGTCAACTCTGGGTTGAGTGAGAAAGAGAAAAGATAACCGTCAACTCTGGGTTGAGCGGGAAGAAGATAATTAACTCGGGGTCAAAAGATGAAAGGAAAATCAACTCTGGGTTGACCCCGAAAACATCAACTCTGGGTTGAAGAAAGATGAACATGATTGACTTTGGGAGATGACACCACAATCGTAACTCTGAGTGATCCAGTGGAATATCAATTTGAAAGCTTATAGAGAACCCATCTGATGAGTAACTTGGCTTATGCTTCATATGCAATGTTTGATTTATTTGTGCACTTTTGGAGATGCGATGCTATGGATTCTATATGCAGTGTACTGATTGATTAGGATTTTTGCTTTGATGTGGTATAGATTAGGTGGAGTTCTGGAACCCTGTTTGAGAATCAAGGTGGGGTGGATGCCCCTGATTTGTTGATGATTGGATCATGCGGGAGAAATGATAATGAAAATGCAATGATATGCATGATGCATGTATGACTATGAATGGAATGACTGCTTCCGGGATGCAAGGAGTAGATGGAGGATGTCCTTGTGGAAAGGTTATTGCTTGAAGGATAGAGTTGATGAAGGTGTTTGATTTGACTCCTCGACACCTATCTTGGCATCTAACACTTGATTGAAGATGAAGAGATGAATTGTTAATAGCTTGCCTCAGCTTGTATGATCTTTTGAGATAGAACTTTGATAAAGCTTGAATCATGGAGATTTGCGATGGACTGCCCCAGTGTTGATTATGGTACGAATGCCCCAGATTGAAAGGAACTCTTTCACCAAATGGATTCTTCAGATATTTGCTCAGTAGATGACCAACCTTTGCCTTTGTAAGATTACTCGATGGAATTTCAATGTTGAACTTTCCTTGGTATCAAGTACTTACTTTCAAGTTAGAGACAATTCTGTTTTGAAAAGGATAATGAGAATGTAATGCACATGTTAATCTCAAGAGAAAAGTTTTATTTGTCAAAATGTTGTACTGATACTAACACAAGTGACAAGCAACATTAGGAGTCAATTTTGACATGATTTTACAGTTTGTATGCTTTCGGAACGAACCCTGCTTCAATTAGGACTTTTGAGGGTTGTAACGTGGCCGGGTTCACGGTTTAAAAAACAAAGGATAAAGGCTCAAATTCTACTTAACCCACCCCTTCTTCATGATGTTCTCCAGTCCTACGTTCAGCTAGTTCGACACGAGTATTCGCCTTTCAGGAAGGATTGTGATGGATGAGGATCCTTTATGGCTTTGATGGAGGTGGCAGCCACCCTTTGATGTTTTCGTTGATGGTCACAACAACTTGTCCCTTGGAGGATTTTTCTTTTGCTTTTGTCTTTTGCTTTCCCTACCTTTTGCCTGGACAAAAAGCTTCTTTTGATTTTGGTTTTCGTTGTCCAGCGGGATATGCCCTAATTTTTGCCTAAGTCATTTGCTCCAAAGCTTTTCCTTCTTTTGACTTAGCGGGCTATTGTTTCTTTCTTTTTTATCATGATTTATAACTTTCTTTTCATTCTTTTTTGTCTCGTTCGGGAACAAGTTGTATGACTTTTGTGATTGACTTGATGAAAAGGTTGTGACTGCCTTCTTCCCAGTAAATGAGAGACATCCATTGGGGATTGTGCTCTTCCTTTTTTGTTGTGAGATATGATTGATCCTCTGATGGAATACCTGAAAGCTGAGCGCTCGGTTGCACTAACTGAAGACTACCCTGTCCCTGGTTAAGATTGAGGGTTTTATATTTTTTGAAAAGAAACTACTACTCCTTAGGCTCAAAAGGGTTGACGAGGGTTTCACTCCCTTATAACTCCGGTGTTTAGGAATTGAAACAATGCCTGTACATCATCAGCAGGATCTTGTTCCAAAAGCATACAATTAGTGATTCATGTGTTTTTGATTTTTCATCATTCTCCTTTTTTAGTTGCTTAAGACAAATGAGTTGAATATCAATGAACATAATGACAAGGATGGAATGATTTGAGAAAAACATGTATATTGCATTATTTTTATTTATTCAAACAGAATGAATTTCTTACAATGAGAAGTACTTGATAACAACAAAAGTAATACAATTGAAAATGCTTGAGAAATTTATACAATGGCAAGTTTGGCCTTATTTTGATGCAAATGAAATGTTCTTTGACAAACATAAAGTCTTTAGGCTCCTTTGGTGGAAGGTGCCCCATGGTTTTGTTTGATAATAGCTTGATCTTGTTTGTAATTCCCCATGATTCTTTGTCTGTTGTCATGTCAGATAACGGTGTTGAGGAATCCTCTTGACTGATCTGATGGAGAGGAAGAGTGGTAAGAGTATTGGTAACCATGGATGCACATGCATGAATGCAAAATGTTAATGATGATGCAAATGCAACATAAATCAGGATCAAGGATCAAGGCCTCTTGGATAACAACTTCTCATGGTCAATAAGATATGGTCGAATCCTCCAGATTCAGAGGTTCGACGTTGCTTTCTGGATAAACAACTTGTGTATAAGTCAAAGATGGTCGAACCCTCCAGATTCAGAGGTTCGACGTTGATTCTGAATACCCTTTGCATAAGTCACATAAGGTCAAACCTCCAGATTCAGAGGTTCGACGTTGATTATGATAGACAACTGATGTAGAGCTTCTGTATAAGTCAAATGTTCCAGGATCAAAGGTTCGACGTTCTTTTGAGTATCAGGAGAACCAATAGTCACCAACAGAACATGTACCTGTACCTGTAATGATTCCCTCCCCACTCACGGGTGTAGTCTAGGTCAGGGTAGGTCAAAATGGCAACCAGCGTTATCAGTTCTCCTGAGATACCACCATTGTTGCATCTACATGCCAACGATGATACCCCATTCGAACCTCGACTGGGCGTGGGTCTCATGATCGCACTAGACAAGACCTGACATCTCATCGGCGTCATGACTATCCACTCTATCCTAGGTAGCCTAAGTATCACTCTGGCCTGGGTATTGGGCCTTTTACCTCATATAAGATCCCACCCAACCTGCAAACAGAGAGAATATGTGGCCCCCACGGGGACCCATAATATAGTCCAGAATGCGAGAAAATAAACATGATATGCGGGCAATAAATAGTCATGATATGCAAGCATAAAATAAATGAAGCGAAGTATAAGCAATATATAAGCACACCCAAAAAAAAAGATAAACAAACAAAGGCTAGGATCGACTCGCTAAATACGGACCCGCAATAGGTCTAACGTCCCCAGCAGAGTCGCCAGCTGTCGCACGCTCGCGAAATGTGAACAGACAGAGTCGCCACCAATATATTTATCCCAAAGAGGGAAAGGGTAAAATGTGACCTTCGAGCTTCTACGCTCTTCTTCCTCTCAATCGCGAATGAACGGCGCGGCGGTGATCGGAAAACTCCCTCACTTCCGAGCAAGATCTTCGATCGCAATCGGAAAAACGGTATTTTTTCGCTCAGCTCACTTCTCTGCTCTCGAATCCTCCCTCTTACGCAGTCAATCATGCCTTCATTCCCCTAAGGTTGAATCAACGAAAGGCAAACCCTAAAACCCGGAATAGCGATCGAGAGTGATAGCACAAGAAGGTCGGAGAGGAGGATCTGCACTTGTAGAGATGCGAAATAAACGCAATGACGTGGCAAATGCTTCGGGTAATCTCCTTTCTTGGATTCCTCAGTTTTCTCTTCTTCTTCCTCCCATTCGGCTTTCCCTTTTCTTTGAATTTATGTTGAGTTACGTTGTTCTGAGTGTGTTCTTGTTGTGTAAGGTGAAGGAGTGGTAAATGGCATGGAGACCGAGAGTTGAAGAGTGATGGAGGTTTGATGAACGATGAGGTGTGAGAATGGCGATGAATGGCTGAGTGGGGAGAAGATGAAGATGGAAGTTGAAGGTAAGTTCAGTGAAGAATGGTGAAGAGTGTCTGCGAAAGTGAAGTGAAGAAGATCATGAATGGTTGTGAAAGTGAAGGTTGCAGAGTTGTGGAGAAGTGGAGATTGAAGGTGGTTATGGAAGTGAAGGGAGTCGAGATGTGAAGTTTGATTGAGAGAATGGTGAATAATGGAAGAGATGGTGAAGAATGAAGATGAAGGAAATATGGTGAAGGACTGAAATGAGATGATTATGGTGGAGAGGCTTCTGAAATCTGGTGGCTCTGATTATATAGGTGAGTCTCCCTTTCTCTTGAATCTCTGTTTCTGTTAGGATCAGTTATGGGTGGTTATTTCTGTTTTTGTTGGTTAGAAATTCTGTTATGAATGTTAGTAATCTGTTATGCAGTTGGGACTGAGTTAGTTATAGAGGTTTAGAAGATAGGTTGGAAAGAGGTTATGGTTACAAACTGTTAGAAAAGAGTTAGGAGGTTTGGTGGCAGTTAGCAGCTAGGGAATCCTGTTAGAGTTGAAGTGTGTGTGTATTGGATTGGAACTGTATTGGTTTTGAATATGATTGTGTGCAGGCTGTAGTAAATTAGTTTATGCAGATTCTGGAGCCTTTCGCATTATGACGAACAATGGTGTCATTTAACTATGTGTTGTTCCTTTTTTGACAGTGTGAATGATGCAGCTTGGACTGAGGGTGCGGTCTGCAGATTTGGCAACGACGTGTTTCGACCACAACGGATGTGTGGGCATAGTTTGGCTCCTGTTAATTTAAATCGCCGCTGCTGTTCTTTTATCTTTTTGTATGCAGGATGTAATGTAGGTCTCCTATGCTTATGTCAAAATGCCAAGATGACTTTGTAACTAAAAGAAATGATGTGGATGATACTGATCTGACATGGTAGTTGCGGCAGGAATGGAGCTGAACATGTACACTCACAGAATATTTCTAGAAATAGACTTAGGGAATTTGTTTAAGTCTTGATAATGATATTTGTAACGAACTTGGATTCTTGACCATGTAATAGTAAATGGAGCTTGGATATAATGTCCCTTTCTCGAAATGATTTTGACGAGTTTTGAATTGTGTTTTGACGGAACTTCAAATAATTGTATAATTAGACATTCGAGAATGGGCACTTGATCTTTGGTGTTGATGAACATTTGAAATTTGAAATTAACTTGAACTCTTGATAACTTTGAATGAGAAATGATGGGAAATGTTCAAAATTGAAGGGTGTTGACTCAGATGATGCTGCCTTATACTTTGAATTATGATAAACCTTATTTTTGCATCTGGAACTCCAAGCAATTCAATACCTTAAATCAACTAAACATGCGCATTGAGAATTCATGGCTTTAAGTAGTAGCTTGACATGAATAATTCACCATGAGCCATATCTCAATTTAATTTTCCAAATTCACTTGCATAAAAATGACAAGCAAATGCATTTTGATCATGATGAATCCTTAATCAATGTCACACGCACTGATCTCCTGAACCCAAGAAGGTTTAATGAATGTATGATATGTTGATGACCTACTGAGATGATAATGCAGACGAAATGGGAAAACATAAGCCAGTTAGAAGTGGAATTAGATGGGCAAATTTTGGGGTGCAACACCAGGTCCTTTCCCTTTGCCCACAGGTGTGGTGACCTTCTGTCTCTTTTTATGCACTTGCCTGGTACGAGGGGGAGACTTGTCTTCCTCATCCGAAGCAACGTCTGGAGTAGTAGTTGGAAGAACTTTTCGCTTCGAAGGCATTGGAGGCTTCGAACTCTGAAAAGTGAAAAGGAGAAAAATAAGCGCTATTCGTAAGACATGCAAGTTGGAATATGAAATGTGTGTGTACCGTGGGTTTCGCGTCAGCCGTAATAGAATCGCTCCCACTTGGCTTATTGCTCTTCGAAGCCTCAGAATCTTTCTGCGCAAGAGTTGTTTTAACCTTTCTCTTTCGAGCAACAGCTGTAACAAAGATTGGAATTATTATTTCGATAAGAGAAAGAAGAGTCAGTCTAAAGGTTAACTAGACCCAAACCTTCGGGTATTGGAGTCAAGACACGAACGTGTTCAAAATCTATATGAAGATGCCCTTTGAAAGTATTCAGGGTATGCTTAGTCGGGACCACTCGTTCAGCGCGTTTTTTGGTACTCTCTTGAAGAATTTTGAGAGCATTCCCACACACGAACCAGTCTGGGAAATGAGGACTTAAAGCCACACCAAAATCAGCACTTGGTAGTGGAGGGAATTTTGGAGGATTAAGTTTAAATGCCACTTCATAACGTAGTTCTGGTCGAACAGACGGGGGCAATTTCAACTTATCCAGTTTTGCAGAAAACTTTTCACGTAAAATAACAGCGGCTTCGCGAACGGTCCGACTAAGATCATCAGGCCTGTAAATAGTTTCAAAGAACTTTTGAAAAGCTTGGATTTCTTTAATGTGAGTTGAGGTACCTTTGTGGAAATTATCCTGCACAGCAGTAAAAGCTTCAGTTATTTCTCGAGTAAGGCCTTCGACATCATAGATTTGTGTGGTATAATAATCTGACCACCATTGTTGAAAATCTGGAGTGGAATAGAAAGCAGGAACGAAAGAGATAGGAGAAAGGGTGAAAACATCAGTATATCTGGCTATCTTCGTATCACATTCATCTTCAGTTAGATATAAAGTACGGAAGCACATGTGGTTCCTTTTGTTATACAGACACTTGGGCTTCACTTGGACCAACCCAAACTGTCTCGACACAAGATTTGGCTGGTAGCAAACGAGGATACATTGACCTTTGGAAGGTCGAAGGCGGTGATAGAATAACCTCGGGGTAAGAAATGCTTCCCAAATAGCCAAAGACTCAGCTTGGTGATCCGGAGACGTTGCAGGAAACTCTCGAGTAAACCATTCAGGACCTACGGTTCTTCGTACAAATGGAGCCATCGAGGAACTGAACTGGTAACGTTTAGCAAACATCATTACATATGCTAAGAAATGTTCACGAAGTTTCCCAGTTTCTTCTTTCGGGGTTAACAAGGCCAATCTAGTCCCTTCGACAGCTCGATTTTTGATTTCTGGAACTTCTTCGTTGACGACGCCTCGGAATGGGAGGTGAGCTTCGAAGGTGGCATTAAGCCACAATTGTAATAACCAGAAGGTGTCATACCCCAAAATTTGCCTTCCATATTCCATGTACAATGGTTCAAAGTTCAAGATTCAATCCCAAAGCTTTGCTCAAACAATCCCAAGATCCACAGTCAACTGATCCAATCCTAAAGGCTAACTACAATCAAAGCATGATTCAAACCTATGATCATTGGTCAACATCAAGTATATGAAGTATAACCATCATTTGATCAAAGAATGATCATGATTCCATTAATAGAAACTCAGAGATGAACAAATACAAAAAGGTTCAAATTAGGGTTTCTTAGGAGAAAGTCAACCCAACTTTGACCGGGCATAACTTTCAAATGGAACATAAAAAATTCCCCACTCAAAGCCTATTTTGAAGGAAATTGGATTCCCTACAACTTTGCCTCTCACAAGCCAGGGCTAGAAATGATTCATTTGAGAGATACAATGCAAAAGATTACAGGTCATTTTCAGGCATCTTCCAAAAGCAGTTTTTTGTCAAAGAGGATATGATCAAGATAAAAGCTCCAAATGAAAAATATATTCCAAAGTGGCTTATAGAGGACCTCTTGAGGTTTCCAAAAAGTCTTAGAACTCCCTCATAGCTTAAAAATTGAGTGAGATATGATTGATCAAAGTTGGGTGATTTTTGGAGGCAAAATGTGAAATAAGAAGGTTCAAATTGGATTTCTTGCAAATAGGCCCATACTTTTATGACTTAAACTTGGCCCATAAGCTATCCAAAGCACATGCCACGAATAATATCATTTTTATTTGACTTTATACCATTTTATTTCATTTAAAATTGATTTTTAATGATTTAAATAAGTAGGAAAATCAAATATTTTGGTAGAAAATATATTTTGGTGATTTCCAATCAATATTTATGACTAAATATAATATATTTTCGTGACTAATTGATTGGGAGAAGATTTGTACAAATTTGGCCAAATATAGTAGCTTAGGATTCAAGAAATAAAATCAATTTTCACAAAAATAGCAAGATTGGATTCAAGCAAGGTTTTGGACAAATTAGTTGACCTAATATGTTCACTATAAGTAAGAGGAGCTGTGCACACGAATAGGGGTTCACAAAAATCTGGAGAAGAGCACATTCAAGAACACAAAAATCTTCATAAAACTCAAAATCGGTTTGGGAGAATTGGGGCATCTCAAGGAGTTTTAAAGATTGCAAAAGCTTCCCCAAGAGTTTCTGAACGTGTGAGGATCATCACGCTGCAACAACAACCCCAGATAACCTCCATTAAAGCCAAGGTATGTACCTCTAAAAACCAGATCGATTGGACTGTTACACACATCCTCATGGGTTTATGTTTGCATATTATGATTGTGTTTCATGCTATGATCGTGTGTGCATAATTAATTGGATTTCTGGGCGTGTTTAAGGTGGTTCACCATCGTAGGCCGTTAGGGTTCTTGAAGGTTTGCAATTGGGGCTTTTTGGTAGGTGTAAAATTAGAGCAAATCAAAGGTAGGGTTAGATTTGTATGATCCAGACGAAGAGAATCAGGGGGTCGCGCCCTATTTATTGGTGTATATACGCTATTCGCTATTTATGTAGGTCTGTTTGCTACGAAGAATATCGTAGCTAAAACGTAGCAAAGATTTGCAGGTTTTGGTGTTTACTTGGAGAAGATGATGAGGTGTCTCCACACCATTGGGGCATTTGAATTCGCGCGCCTATTTTTAGGGTGGTTGGCAAGGATTGTATATCATGTTTGTTTCCCATGTTGTAAGTAACTAAGTGAGTTGGTTGGGGTGGTGAAGCATGCGTTTGACAAACCCAGGGTCCAGGGTTCGATCCCTGGCCCTCAACATATTTTTTACACAAATTCTCAATTCCTGATCCTATGCGCTTGCACCTCCGTGGCTTATTATAAACCCTCAAAGATCTGACCATGAAATCACCACTAACCCAGATCTGACGTCCAGCAATTGGTCCCTATACCATGAGTCTTCAAATCTGCCACACTAGATCTAAAACCCTAATTAACTTACTTATTTTAATTAATTTAAATATTTTGGCTAAATCCTTTTAATATTTATTTGTATAATAATGATTTATTTTTCAAAATAAATTAATATATGATATGAATATTAAATTTTTAATTTATTGATTTGTTCCGATTAAATCCATTAATCGTGATGGGCAATAATAATTTTAATTAAAATGTTTATTTAATTAATATGCAATTAAATCATATTCGGTTAAATGGTTTCGACTATCTTATTAGTCGCGATGATTAACCTTTCTATTTTCCACACTTCAATTCATTATTCTTTTTAATCGAATCAATCGATTGTGAGGGGTAATGATACAAATTAATTATTTAAAATTATTAAAAATACCATAATTCGTTATCAGTAATAATCAAATCAATTGATTAAAATTGGTAACGATACAACTTCAAATCTGTTAACTATGGCGATTGAATCTATTGATCGTCGCGGTTAATAGTGCTAAATCAAATCAGGGTTGTACGCCCAAACATCTAAAACACACTAAACCACGACACTACAGATTTTCATCTCTTCAATACTGCGATTGTTCAAACTACGATAAGGTAACTCAAAATACCTTCGAACATTCGCATTTCAAAACAAATTCAAATACATTCAATTCAACTCTAAGGCGTACAATCCTGTGCCCGAACTACGTAGACTCTGATCCTCCATAAGGAGGTACGTAGGCACTTGGCAACAAGGCGAGTCCCCCTCTTCCAAACTCTAATCATGTTCAAATAATTAGCCTTTAACTCTTACTACTCTCTGTCACCTTTCTTTATAAACCTTGCCATAAATCTTTATCTTTGAATGTTAGCCTTTAGGAAAGGGTTGAGGGTGCCTAACACCTTCCCTCGACCTGAATATAGTATCTTACCCCAATCTCTCAACTACGTAAGGTTTCTTATTCGCCTTGGAAGAATAGGTGGCGACTCTAAAAGCTCAATTTTAAGGCAGGTTGCTACAGAAGGGACCAGCAAAAAGGAGAGATCCTGTTGTGTAAGTCTTTACAAGATCTACAGCTTCACCAAGGTTTTCGTAAAGAAATCCTAGAATCAGTTGGCTCAGGTTCAGTTTCTTGCCATCATGTAACTGATTAGCCATGCAAAGATATCTTTTCGCTACTTGTATGGACCTGGAGCAGAAAACACACCTCGAAAGCCATAATGCCAGGAAAGCAATATGTTCTACGTCAGAGACTACAGCATTTGCCTGATCATGATATTACTCGATGAAAGCAGTATAAGTGACTGTAGCTTCGTTGAAGTTGATGGTGTCAACATCCAAGACATTAGGATCAAAGGTTTCGCCAGTCGGTCGAAGCCCTGTGATGGCAGCTACGTCGAAAAGGGTTGGAGTAATCATTCCACATGGAAGGTGAAAGGTATTGTGAGAAGCGTCCCAGAAATGGACTGACGCTACTAACATAGTTTGGTTATACTCTAAACCAGTCTTGGACAATTGAATTAGGTCATAAATCCCTAACTCTTGCCAGAAAGAAGCCTTCTGTTTTTCCACTTTGGCTAACCAAGAATAGTACAGTTCGGGATCTTTTGCTAAAGGGAGTGACCTAAAAACCTTCACAAAATTGGTTACATAATCTAACCTAATTTTCTCTAAGGCTACGGGAGGCGCAGTCGAAGCCCCTTCTGTATGGTTAGAATCCTCTAAGATTGGATTACCTTCATCGTCTATTTTAATCTTGCTAACCAGAGGCCTAGTCTTATAATACGCAGGAAAGAATTTATTTGGTGAACTATTTTCTCCTGGTAACGGGCCCATGAAAGCATAAGTTTTTCCAGAAATTTCAAAAGGGATGGTTACCTGAGAAGCGTAAATGGCGCGTTCCTCCGCAGTATTCGGATTTGGTATGTATTCTTGGTTCCCCATTTGCATAGGTTTCTGAAGCTTCAGAACTGGTTGGAGAGCATTTGAAGAAGACGCCATTGAAAGATGTTTGATTTGAGGAAGAAGTTTGGAGGCAACTAAGTACGGTCTTTTTTGAAAAGAGTTTGAAGAAATAGAACTGAAAGGGAAAAGAGAGGAAAAGACTAAGTATTTAAAGGTTTAACGGAAACCCTTTCAAATCTTTTGGGTAAAGACTAAAGGACACGCGGCAAGTATTGATTTAATCCAACGGCGGTCGAATAGTCACCAGCTCTATTCCTAGGATATAGGAGTATTGATCATAAAGTAAGGTCAAGACGTGGGAATGTAACTGTTGAGAAGACGTTTTTGAAAGCGACGAGACGTTTTGGAAATAGAGTCATAATTGATTATGACGTCAATTATTAGTCTCGGGACTCTAAGAAAGCAAAACGAAATCCCATCATGGCAAGAAACGCCCATTTCTCTCGTTTGTCGAAACAGGCATTTATTGGGGGCAATTTGTTAGCTGGAGATTTCGTTTAAGAAGTTGATCTTCGAAGGTTTTAAGTTCGAAGAATGATGGTTACTGATAACCATCTTCGAAGATTTAAAAAATGGCTACTGATGGCCATGCTTCAAGAAAAGTCTAAGTTGAAACGAAGGAGAGAAGTATCGAAGCTAACACGGAAGATATCTTTGCCAAGACTTAGACATTTCGCGGAAAATTACATAAAGTACTGAAGCTTAATGTATTTCCGTAACATTTTCGAATATAACTATATGGCCACATGTCGAAAAGGACTTGAGCGGGAAGATTTGAATTGCGAAACGGTTTATGTAACTGCACATAGACAGATGGCATCCCCAGAGTTCTTGTGGATAACGTGGCATTAGATTATTGTATGACCGTTAGGGTCAAATTTAGTATAAATAGGAGTCTTAATGATAGGATTTCGTGTGTTCATTTTGTACAAATCACTCACATATCGCTCAAGTATCAAGTGTTAAGAGAAAGAGTTCGCTGAGAAATGTACGTATGACACCACCAATTTGAATACATGTGTATTTACTTTTATCGAATATCTTTTCGTTTTCTTTACTTTCCTTGTTTAAACTTTTACTTTCGAAGTCATTTAGTTTCATGCACATTACTTTCCTGCAATTTATATTCTTGCGACTTACATTCTTGCATGTTAATTTTCTTGCAATTTACATTCTCGCAATTTACATGTTTTCTTATTACGATTTATGCGTCGAAGTTACACTAACTCATATAACCAGCGTTATCTCGAATGATTAGTCATTTGAACATAAATTTCTCGAAATCAAAACAAACAGGTATGAACCAAATCACATCAATAAACCTTTCGTTTGACCATGTCCTAGGATCAATCTAGTCGATCCTGCGAGTAACCAAATCATATTTATTATAGTTTGGAGGACTAGCGGTTGTTTACCAGAAATCACCGTAAACAACAGGACAAATGATTTTGTATTGTCCCTTGTTTGATATGCTAATGCACTGGACAAAATTATACAAAATTTACAAGAATGTCCTTTGTAATATTTAACTTTTGATTTTACATTATGTAAAAACATAAAAACATATTAAAACTAAATCATTAAAAATTATATCATAAATTCATATAATTTTATACGATTAAAATAAAATTATAAAAAAAAATACATAAAATTAAAATCTGAAAGATAAGCTAAGTCTAATGTTGATAGAATTAAAAAAAAAATTAAAACATAAATTATAAATGAAACTTGTCAAATAATATGGCAAAATAAATCATTTTTTTAAAAAACTTTTCTCACATTCTCATAATCTTCCTCACAAAAGACATTCTTTGAGAACCTTCAAACTCCCAAAAGAACTTTTCGTATTGCTGGTTATGAGAAAATTTAATCACCAAGTCAATTTCCTATTCATCAGTTAATCCTAATTTCTTAACCTCGATCTTCGACCAAGTCAGCTTTTGAAGGATCTGGCTTTGAAGGATCTGGAAGTTTGGCTACAACTTTAGCAAAATCAGTAGTAACAACTTCCATTTTACTATTAAAACTCTCCAAAAATTTAGTGGCTAATTGATCACGTCGAGGTCGTTTAAGAGATGGTCCAGGAGTAACATTTCCATCAGAAGTTGGTGAATTATCATGTTGGTGCACTAACTCATCATTATCACCAACTTGATTCTCAGTTGTTTCATTTTCATCACCATCATAAGCCCTACGACCATTTGCACGATCTTTGCCAAAAATACCTTGCAACCTCTCAAACTCTTTAAACTCTTTTATTGACATGGTTGCCAACTTTGGGATGTTTCTACAAGAAAAAATTCAAATGAATACAATTATTTATAACAAAACAACACAATAGGTAAATTATATGTTAGATACCTCCAAATATTGAGATAAGACTTGACTGCTGTCACAAATGACACATTTTTTGGTGTCATCCCATCCAAATCCACTGGTGTTCATCATGTCAACAACATCATTCAACTTTGTTGACCACCTTTTCATCTTGTTAACTATTTGTTTCACATTAATAGCTATACCAGGAATTTTATTTTTCATTCTCTTGCAAACTTCTTCATGAGTTCCAGTCTTGAATGTTCCATTCTCTCCTTTGTTTCCAGCCACTACCATCTCTTCTAATATAGCGAGTAAAGTTTCTTCTTCAAACGTACTCCAGTTACGTCGAACTCTAATGTTATTCATTGATTGCTCACTACTAATGCCACCTTCATTTTCCATTTCTAAATACAAAAAAAAATCAAAAGAGGTTGTAATAACCATTATCATTCACAAGTGCAACAACAGAAAATAAATTTAATACGTAATCAAAAAAATATATTGACAATCACATTGCAATAAGTTCAACTTCATTCTAAACATAAAATAATATAAAAAAAATTAACAATCACATGGTAATAAGTTCACAATTCATCTATACAAAAAAGACATATCTGATAAACTAGTTATTTCTAATTCCTATGTCTATTCCTCCATTCTATAAACACTTCTTGTGCATGCACATCCCTCCTTTGAGTCCATTGATTGCTAGGTTCAATTGTTTCCACTACATTGATTGTTTCTTCTCCTAAAGGTACCTCGTCTTCTGCAAATGGAGAAAATTCTTCTGGATCCATTGTCATGTTCACACGGATGAAGTTATGCAATAAACAACACGCAAGGATCTTTCGACATTGTGTTCTAATAGGATAAAATGAAGGGCTTCTCAATATAGCCCATTGTTTTTTCAAGAGGCCAAAACATCTCTCTATCACATTCCTTGCCCGAGCATGCCTATAATTAAATAACTCTTCACGGTCTTGAGGTGAACGACGACCGGGGCCCCACTCTTGCAAATGATATCGTTTACCTCTATATGGGGCAAGAAAGCCTTCACCGTTAGTGTATCCACCATCAATGAGATAATATGAACCTAAAATATTAACGACAACTCATTTTTTTGTAATCATGTTCCGACAAACTAAAAGGAGAAGAAATTATCATACCGATTGGAACCGTCAATCCATTTGGTCTATTTATTGCATCACGCAATACCCTAGAGTCTGAAGCTGATCCTTCCAATCCTGCTAGTATATATATAAATCTCATATCCCTGGTACAAACACCTAAGACATTTGTTGCAAGTCTGCCTTTTCTTGTACGATATCTAGGCCTGTCAGAAACACTCGGTGTAACTGCTATGTAAGTCCCATCCAAAGCCCCTAAGCATCCCTAAAAATTCAATAAATATTTTAAACATAATTAAGATGCTTGATTAGAAGATTATGCTAAGGTAACTAGGTGAAAATTTATTACCTTAAACCATTTCCATCTTTCATCAGAGCAATCTAGAGGTACAGGTTCTGACTTGGCAAGTAAATCATTTCGCAATTTCAAAACTGCGACCAACACTCTATGACAATACCTGCTAACGGTTTGCCCAGATCTAGACAATCTAACTTGAATACTTCTATTTTTTGTATGATGTGCGAGTATATTTAAAAGAACCGCAACTTGTTCTTCAACGCTTACTTGTCCGAGTTGCACTAATCCTCCCCGTATCCTTAAAACCTCACAAAGATGTGCAAATGTATTTCTACACATTCTTAACTCCCATATACAATGAGAATCACTTATACTAGTAATAGATTCCAAAACATCCCTACGTGACTCATACCTAGCTAAAACTCTTTCATCCAAAGATCTTCTCTCATAATTATCACTTAAAACAAAATTTAAGAAAAAAAACCAGCAACATGCATGACCAAAATTTGGACGTACATCCTCCAAACAAGAAGATAATGAAAATTTTGTTCATCGTCCATTTCAACTACATATAAAAAACAATTAATTGTACAATCTATAAAAATCGGTTTGAATGAGTCAAACTAAAAAAAATCATACACAGTGCAATTTAATACATTTTAATATAAATATAAGTTTTATGCAACTTCTATGAAAGAAAAAGGGATATACACTCTCTAAAATATTTTTATACTGTCAATCCATTATAATTATATATTTAATTAAAAAACAATTTTAATTTAAAAAAAACTAATATGATATGATAAGTGTAAAGATTTTGATCGATTGTATGTGTAAAATTAGTTTACACTATCAGTGCAGCTATCAATTGCTTAACAAAATATAGTTAATCTGTCCTTGTAGTATTATTCGTTAATCTGAAGTCTTTTATTTGACAAATGTTAATCTGAAGTCAGTTACGTATGACTAATATTGTTTAATTGGTTCTTGTAATCATTAATCTATGCAGTCAAATTGTTGTTACTTATAAAGTTGTAATATAAAGAGATATTTAAAAACAACAAAAAAATTAACGAATATATTTCGATGAATTTTGGGTAAAACTATTCAAATCAAAATTAAGTCAAACCTTGTAAATATAATTTAGTAAATGATTTATAATTAATATGATATATTCCATTAATTACTTATTTATTGAACCATTTTTAAAATATTACTAATTTGATTTAAAAAATAATAAAAATATCCGGTTGCAAAGCGATACCTAGATTTCAAAAAAAAAATTGATTAAATTTATTTATTATTATTTTAATATTTGAGACGTAATTGATTATTTTCATTTTAAAGAATTAATTTTCAAAGGTGCATAAAACTTATTACTTTATTTTGTTAAGCAATTGATAGCTGTACTGATAGTGTAAACTAATTTTACACATACAATCGATCAAAATCTTTACACTGGTCATATCATATTAGTTTTTTTAAATTAAAAAATTGTTTTTAATTAAATATATAATTGTAATGGATTGACATTTGACAGTATAAAAATATTTTAGAGAGTGTACATCCCTTTTTCTCTCATAGAAGTTGCATAAAACTTATATTTATATTAAAATGTATTAAATTGCACTGTGTATGATTTTTTTTAGTTTGACTCATTCAAACCGATTTTTATAGATTGTACACTTTGACAACTTGAAAGAATAGTACCGAACTAACAACTGTGAACACTTTGACAAAGCAGAGTCGGAAACTTAGTAGTTAGCCTCGTAGAAAAAACGACTCATCTTTCTTTTGCACTTTGGTATCTTTGAATAAATCGACACAAATCACACCTACAAACCCTGTTTTTCAAATCCATCATCATCCTAAATTAATTACTATCTTGAAGATTTCATCGCCAAATTAATTTCAACCATTCAGGCATAGATTAGATGACTATTCTACGTGTTACACAAAGTTGACATAGACAACCCTTAACACTGCCAAGAACCACTATTAATATGGAACTAAACTCTATAATTTGATAAACCACATCCACCTTCTTAAAGACAAACATAAACACTAGAGGATTTAGCTAATGGCTTCTTTTATTAGTTCTAGATTAACCATGATCAGTTTTGTAATATTTCTCCTCGCAATTTGGAGTGTCAATGCACAACTTTCTACGAGCTTTTACTCAAGCTCTTGTCCCAAACTCTCTTCCACAGTGCAATCCACAATGCGATCCGCCATATCAAAGGAGGCCCGAATAGGTGCTTCCATCCTCCGGTTGTTCTTCCACGATTGCTTTGTCAATGTAAATCTTCTTATATCTCACTATTGTAATATATATGCATATATGTATATATTAAATTTGAACTAGTTTATTGAAGTTAAATGTCAAACTCTTACTTGCAATTGCAGGGATGTGATGGATCCATTCTACTCGATGACACATCAAACTTTACCGGAGAGAAAAATGCAAACCCTAATCGAAACTCTGCTCGTGGATTTGAAGTCATTGATAACATAAAGACAGCAGTAGAGAATGTATGTCCCGGAGTTGTATCTTGTGCTGATATCCTTGCCATTGCTGCAGCGGACTCCGTTGCAATTGTAAGTGTGATCATATATCAATCAACTTACTAACCAATTAAAATCTAGCTAGAGTAATAATCATGCAAAGGTAAATTAGGTAAAAAAAACTAATTATATATTGTTGTTGTGTGTTTTTATTTTATATGTTAGCTTGGAGGCCCAACATGGAATGTTAAACTTGGAAGAAGAGACGCAAAGACGGCTAGTCAATCAGCTGCTAACACAGGAATTCCAGCACCAACTTCTAACCTGAATACACTCATCTCAATGTTTGCTGCAGTTGGTCTTTCTACCAAGGACTTAGTCACATTAGCAGGTATAGTTACTTTGATTTGGATGAAATACGTGTAATTTTTTAAACTTATATCTAAAGTTAGGGAAAATATATATTAATTTTATGTATTTATTAATTGACTAGGTGCTCACACAATTGGACAAGCAAGGTGCACAAGCTTTAGGGCAAGAATCTACAATGAGACCAACATAGATACTTCATTTGCTAGCACGAGACAATCAAATTGCCCAAATGCAGCAGGATCAGGGGATAACAATTTGGCTCCTCTTGATCTTCAGACCCCTATTTCTTTTGATAACAACTACTTCAAGAATCTTGTTCAGAACAAAGGTCTTTTCCATTCAGATCAACAGCTTTTCAACGGCGGGTCCACTGATTCTATAGTGAGTGGATATAGTACTAATCCAAGCTCTTTTTCATCTGATTTTGCTGCTGCTATGATCAAGATGGGAGATATTAGTCCTCTCACAGGATCAAACGGGGAGATCAGGATGAATTGTAGAAAAACCAACTAATATTTAGGTTTAAATTAATATTATGGGTCTGATATACACATACAAGATTAATATTTTGAGTGTAGTGAGATAGTGTTTGTAGTGTATAATAATTTGTTCAATATGTTTTTGTAGTTTCTTGTTTCAATGTACTTCTAAAGATTGTGTATTTTCTTTTGTTTTGTTATGTTTTCTTTTTTTGGTTTCTATTATTTAAAATATTGTGAGAAGAAAGATCAGTTTGATGATCCACAAGTTCTTTTAGGTTTATATTTATAGAAAAAAGGTTTCGTTTTAATATTTGTTTCTTAGTTATTATTATTTTTTTTTAAAGCTAGGGAGATATACTCAATAAGAGAACAGAAGTTCCCATAAACCAGAAACAAAGTTTACACGGTCAAGAGACCGGAAAGAAAATTACACGCCAATTGCAATTTAGAACAATTAAAAATTAGAATTTTTACTAAATTCATAAACCAGAAACAATGTTTCTGATATCGTGTGGAGCGTGAAAGTTTTAGTTTGGAAGTGGTCTTTGGTTGGGAAAATTTGTTTCTTAGTTATGATTGATTGTTGTTATTCTTGATTAAAAAATAGAGTTTAATGGTAGTGCACTTTTAAGAATTATTACACATTCATCTAATTAGAATATTTTAAAGTGTCAAATCATATAATTTTTTAAAATTTAAAGTCTGATTTGGCGGGATACATGGTTGTCATTGGTTGGCAATGTAAAAATAATTTACACTGTCAGTATACCATCCATTTTCTCTAAAAATATAGTATTTTTTTAAGCAAATTATATTGAAAGGAATACAGGCGGTGTTATAACTCATTACATCAAAAAAGAAGTCTTAGGGTCCGTTTGGTTCAACGGGGGCTGAGGGGAAGAAAGTAATTTTAATAAAAGGGAGGGGAATGGTGGGCATGAGAAGGGAGGCATTTTAATTAAAAGTATGTTTGGTTCAAAAGAAGGAGAGAGAATTTTTAATCAGAAATGTATTTGGTTCAGAAGAGGAGGGGGAATTTTAAAACTAATTTACTTTTTAAATCTTAAAATAATATAACACTTATGCTAAATCAAATAAAAACAATGTGATATTCACCACTAAAAATGGTCAATTCATAAATAATATAGATAATCAAACACAAAATATTTAATATTTCAAATACTTTAAAATATATTAAAGCGTAAATAAAATATTGATAAATTTCATACAATAATAATATGATCCATGATCAAATGAATCATTTTATCATTTTATGAACCAAACAAAAAGAAATAAAATCAAATGCTTACGTGGAATTAATCTTATTGAAAAAAAATGGAAAATGAAAAAAACTGTTTGTCATGCCAGCAACGATTGCCACATCAGCATATTTGTAACGGAACTTTGACGTCAAGAACCAAAGCCAACCAGAAAGGGAGATATAGAGCCTCAGAGAAAAAAAAAGATATAGAGACTAAATTCAAAAACTCGCTAACTTACAGGGACCAATAGAGTATTTAAGCAAAAAAAAAAAAGCAGATAGCAGCTATGTTGTCATCTTTATGGGGGTTGCCTCCAGAATATCTAGCCTTCAGCCTACTTAGAGGTCGGGGAGGAGGATTCCTCACCTTTGTGGAATTTCTCTGGTGGCTTTATTCCTATGTTTATCTTTCTAGCCTTCTAGCCTTGAGTGTAGATCTTCTTCAATCTGAGACTTCATGTATAACATTTTCTGGCAATCTCCTTGGATAACCCCTACTCACCTATCGAGCAGCAGGTACTTCATGCATAAATATAAAGTAGACAAAGTGACGCCCATCCAGTTAAAGACTAGTTGCCCAATAGTCATATTATATGAAGATGGGGCATCGAAAACCAGATACCTAACTTTTATTTCCTTAGCTTGATCCTCTTATCCAAAGGTATTCCCCCAAAGTGATATACCCTTTACCTGTACCTATTCTCCTAAGAATCTAACCAATGATCCTCAAAAAGGCTTTAAGTCTTCTGGGTCGAGGCAGAGTCTTTCAAATGCCTCCTAATATAGTATGTCTGTAAATCTCCCAAGGTTGACGAGGACTCTTTTAATCTCCCAGTCTTCATATTTGACGGTAATGGCCATGGGATCGTCCTTATGAGGGTGGATGTCAGTTCCTTCTTTCTTTAAGAATGAGATCATGACCTCCTATACTTAGAGGTCACCTTCAATATTGACTTTAGGAAGTTTTTCTATGCTTAGGATTTGGAGAGTGTACCTTTTGATGGAAGATCTAGTTTCCCTACCTCTAGAAAACCGTCTTGATATAATGTTGAGCATGTGACGTGTGGTTTTTATGTCCTCGTCTTAGTGCAACTCTTTGGATTTGTTGGACCTAGGATTCCTATCATCATCTCGTCCACATAAGCCTGATTTGTCTGTTGAACGGGAAGAGTCACCCTTCACATATTTCTCGAGGTTCCCCTCCTGTATCAGTTTCTTGATTTCCTTCTTGAGCTAATAGCAGTCCTCTGTGTGATGTTCCCTTATCTTATGGAACTTGCACCATCTTCCTAGTTAGGAACCCATCACGTCTTCCTTAGGAGCAGACATCATTGAGATGTTGTGCAAGTGGAGTACCTCGCGCCAAATTCGCTCATGACGAGCGTTTAAGGACGTAAAGCTCTCTCTTGCCTTTCCTACCCTTTTAAACATTGATTTGTCCTTCATGAGTGAGGTATAGTTGATGTTCCTCTAATGATGCGAGATTTTGGCGTGGGCAATGCGCTCCTTAATGTTAGGGACCTTTTTTTTGGTGTTGCTTTCCTCCCCCTTTATGTAGCACTCAACTCTGGTGATCACTTCTACTAACGACAATATTGGCTTCTGAGCGAGGTATTTGTTGAAGTGTTTAGCCTTAAGTTCAATTTGGAACACCCCCACAAACATTTCTTGGTTTGGTGGGACGACCCTGATTATGGCCTTGTTGAAGTAGACAAGGTAGTCCCTCAGCGATTCTGATGGACTTTGGCGTATATTAAACAGACTGGTAGTTGACATCTTCATGTGGCGATTGGCAACAAACTGGTGTGTTAGTTTATTTACCAGTTCTTCGTAATTATTGATAGAGGCACGAGCTTAAACCGTATACCATCCAAAGGCGGCTTCTTTGAAAGTGCCACACAGTAGCTTGAACTTTAGAGAGTCGATAGCTCATATTATGGCCATCTATATATTGATGGAGGCATGTGTTCATAGGGATTGCTGCATCCATCAATCTTGGCCAGGGAAAGAGGATTGAAAACTTTAGGGACAGTCAAGCCCAATATCTCGTCTGAGAGTGGTTAGGAGTCTAACAATTCCATTTCTGCCAAGGTCTGATGGTGTGGATGTCTGATGATGTGGATGTCATATTCCAACGTCTGCTTATGGAGACGTAATTCATCTATAATGGCATGCATCTCCGCCAAGGCGTCAGCATCACCGCTACCACTGGCACCTTATGGCCCAAGGGTTGGAGCTCTCCTATTCACCATAATTAAAGGTGGCTAATGTAGGAGTGAAGGGTAATAGTGGGAAGGGTAATGTTGATAAAATAAGGTGTGGTTGAGGTTAGTTTTACCCTCGCCCCATGGTGGACGCCACTGTAGTGGTCAAAAAGTACATGTGTGCATGTTCCCCCTATAAGGAGGCTCAGAGGCCTTAGTAGTTTTTTTAACACATTCTGATAACGAGGTCTTGTCCACGGTGGAGAGAAGCTCTATACGGTGATGATTTGAGGTGATTTATGAGACATGTTCACGTGAGGTGAGAGGCTCCGTTAATGTCCGGTGATGCTTGGTAGCAAGCGTTTAACCACTGGTGATAGTGTATTTAAATTGCACTGAGTGTGGTTCTCTTTAGGATGTAGAGAATGAGTATTACTTAAGGTATCTCTTGTCCCTCCTGGAGGGGATATGTATATAGAGGTCTCTATGACCTAGGGTTTGGCATTATTTAGTGGCTTCAACCGCTTCCATCTTCTTTGAAGAAGTTTTTGACCGCCTATATTCCAAGAGTTACTGGAGACCCCTTCTTTCCTGACTCACATGCCAGGGTTTTCTCTGGGTGGGTCTATGCGTTATCTCATAGGAGACGCGCCTTTTGGGCGAATGTGCCCTTGTTTAGGGCATCTGCAAATATAATACTACACTATCTAAATGATTTTATCAATAGTAGTATTATCAAATGTTAAGTCTTCAAAATGCCTTCAACAATTTAAGGAGGCAAAATAGATAAGCCATGAGGAATATTCTAATTTATGTCTTGGATAGTTGGATTAATATTAGCAATTTGCATAAATTTAATATCGAATACCAATACAAGGTGTAAATCATTAATTTTCACTACTACAAAAAGCGCTTCTAACATCGAACGTGAGATGCATTTTACCTCGGCAAAAGATTCGAGATAATCAAGAGCGTCATGAAAAGTAATGACTTAACACCTCAGTTTTTAAAACACCGAGGTTAAGGTTTATTATCGCATGGGTTCGAACCCTAGTTTCTGCACTTTTATTATTTACAAAAAAAACGTTTTTTTTATCTCGGTTTATCATAAAAACCGAGAGGTCATTAGTTTTTTTTAATAAATCTCGTTATAGTGTTTACTATAATATTACATTTTTTTAATAAAACTTGTTACAGAGTTTACAAAGAATATTACATTAGTTGTCCATAAAGATCATATGTTGGATCTTCAATTTCTTGATATTCTAGACAAGATCAAATACTGAGAAACTCTTTCATGTACGGATCCTGCATGTATTTGTTTCTAGTGAAAAAAGGGTAAGATAATTAAGAGTTATAGTAAAAAATATTTTTCGGTACACATAAAAATGTAATATAACAAACCTTGGACCCAGGTGATTTTCTTCTCTTGCAATCCATCAAAGAGAACTTTTCCAAGTTTTCTTAGGTTTCATATGTTTCGTTTAGATTTTCAATATCGTAAGAGAATTTATATATGGACGTCCCTTAGGTTTCACGCGGATCACTAATGGTGAATTCTTGAGCGTTGATAACCTTTAAATGGACGTCAAAGATTTATTTAAGGTCGTTGATTGAAAATAGTGGAAAAAAACTTAACTATGATCTCGATTTTTAAAACAATCGAGGGGTTAGAATAAAATAATTTATTTTTTACAAAATGGTTACATTGTTTACCTAGAATATTAAAAATACTTTGTATATGAAACAAATCTTCGCAGAATATCATATTGTTTACCTAGAATATTAAAATTATAGCATGAGCAGGTCTCATACAATATTTGCTGCATACTATGTATTTTTAATATTCTAGGTAAACAATGTAACCATTTTTGTAAAAAATTAATTTATTTAACCCTAACCCCTCGGTTTTAAAAACAAAACCGAGTTAGAGTAATTTTTCTAAAAATGGTTACATTGTTTACCCAGAATATCAAAAATACATTGTATGCAACAAATTTTCGCAGAATATCAAAATTGTTTACCCAGAATATAAAACATACAACATATCCAAGTCCCATCCAAGATGCTAGACATCTGCACTTCAATATCAGACATGCCTTCACTAAGATTGATTGTTGATGCTATCATTATCACTGTTTTCACTAGCGTATACAATTTGCATGCTTGGAATACATTCAACTTCTAATTAGGAATAAATCATAGTTGTTCAAAACCTTCAACAACAACCATGGCCGACCCAATCCGTTTAGAGGCTTAAAGCAAATTTTATAGTAAGGCCTTTAAAATATATTTTAAAATATTAATTTTGTAGTTGCTAAGAGTTGAACGCAAGACCAAAAGAAAAAGAGACCTATATTTTACCAACTCAACTACAATAGTATATGTAACTTAAGTGTCATTATATATTTTTATAACTAAATGAAAAAAATTTGAGGCATTTTTTAAACCCAAACTTTTGAGGCCTAAAGCCCTAGCTTGGGTAGCTTGGCCCTTCGGCCAGCCCTGACAACAACAACAACACCATTGTTTGAGATAAACACTATTGTTTGAGATAGACTGCAAAAGCTGAAAAAATATTTTGTTCAATGTAGACGAACATTTTTTTCAATTTTGCAATCCATCCTAAAAAAATGATGCAATTGACGGTGGGGCGACTACAAATAAGATACGATTAGGGTAAAATTTGTTCAAAGTATTTTATAGTAAAATCTTATTATTTTATCCCTCGGGTTATCAGAGAAACCGAAGGGTTAAATCATTTATTTTACAGTTGTTAACAAATAAAAACATAAAGTGCATTGGCTGGAATTCAAAGTATGTCCTGAATGGTATATCACCTCGGTTTTTATAAAAATCGAAGAAACAAGTTGTTTTATATATATATATATATATATATATATATATATATATATATATATATATATATATATATATATATATATATATATATATATATATATATATATATATATATATATATATATATATATATATCGCACGCCTTGGAATAAAACCTTGTTTTTTTCTGGATGACGTGAAAGTCCCGTCATGAAAAGTGTTATTTGTTGTAGTGTTTGTATCCCAAACAGTTGTTAGTCCATAAGTCAATGTCCTTTCCATAACCAGCCTTCCATCTATTATGTATTTTCAAAAAGAAAAATAAATGCTTGATGTCGGACCATATTGAAGAAAAAATATGATGCATGATTGATTGTTTGTGTCTGAAGTATCTACTAATAAACATTAAAGACCAATGATTATTGATAGTCAACAATTTCCAACAAAGAGATGAATTATCAACTTTATTTAGTGTCTTAATATCTCTCAGACCAAGACCCCCTTCAGAAAAAGATGAGCAAATAACCTTTTAAAATATAGTAATCCATTTTTTACTAATTAAGCTACATATCTACATAAAATTTCTAATGTAAGAATCTAGTTTGTTAAGAAGATTGATTGACCATTCATAAATACTAAATACTATACAAAAGCATATTTTATATGAGTGACTTAACCAATTGAACCATATTAATCATAAAAAAAAGGGACGCCTTCTAAATAGTTAGCGTGCCCACTACTCTATCCTCTATGATCTCAAAATGATGAGTCTAGCTTATGTTAACCTTTAAATATAATTAAGTATCTAATAAAAAAACTTAATTATTATTATTACTTGATTTAATCACTTATCAATTTAGATTTAGTATTTATAAATAACTAGTACAACAAAATAAAAACAAGTATTCATATATACTAATATTAGAATAAAATAATTAAATTAAATATTTAATAAAATATTTCAACAAGCTATCATTTTTTATAAGAGTAAGTGTTTGCAATTAGTTTTGGCATTATACTATTACATTACTTATATGAGGCTTTTCATATTAGTAAAATCAGACAAGAATAGAAGTTTCTTGCATGCTTGTCTTAGACATGGCAATTGTATGATATGCTTGCCTCGTTGCATTCACACCACAAGGCAAATTACTTTGAAGATTCCAAATTTGTTTTATTTATGCTTATTTATGAAAGAGATAGGTTTAAGCATAAAAAATTTAGACTAATTTTTATATATGAACTCTATGAGTTTCTTTAATTTATCAATTGTGCTTATCTTGTATAAGCGAATGGATAGTGAATAAGATAGATAAAATGAATGAATTCAAACTTGTTGTTTTATCTTATTAGAATGATAAATCAAGTAAAATTAATTACAAATATAACTTTAAGTGAATTATGTTACATTATACTATCTCCATTTATACTATTCTGTTAAACTGAAGTCAACTACGCATGACTAAGAGGTGTTGTTCTTGTAATCATTGATCTACGTAGTCAAAAAATTTGCCTTTTTTGCAACTTGTAATACATGGACCCTCTTGAAGGAATAGTATGTTTTATCCATTGTGAACACTTTGACAAAGCAAAAAAAGGAACATAGTAGTTAGGCTCGTTGAAAAATAGACACTACTTCAATCTTCACATTGGTATCTTTGAATCAATCCAATCATATCACACCTAGAAACCCTATTTTTCAAACCCATCATCATCATAAATTAAATATTACACTCTTTTGAAATTTTCCTCACACTTTTTTGTGAAAGATCGTCGCCAATTTAGTTTCCACCATGCATAGATATATATGACTATTCTACGTGTAACACATGAGTTGACATAGATAACCCTTGCCACTGCCAAGAACCACTATAAATATTGAACTAACTATAATTTGATAAACCACACTATCTTCTCTAAGACAAACATAAACACTAGAGCTATCTAACTAAGTGAAACTTCTTTGTTAGTAGAGGATTTAGCTAATGGCTTCTTTAAATTTTTCTAGATTAACCATGATCATGAGTATCACTCTCTTTGTTCTCATCATAGTAGGGAGTGCCAATGCACAACTTTCTACAAGCTTTTACTCAAGTTCTTGTCCCAAACTCTCTTCCACAGTGCAATCCACCATGCAATCTGCCATATCAAAAGAGGCTCGAATCGGCGCTTCCATCCTTCGGTTGTTCTTCCACGATTGCTTTGTCAATGTAAGCCTTCTCATGTCTCACTAGTTATATATATTATTCTTTAGTCAAACTCTTATCAATGCGCTGAAACCTCGTGAACACGATGAATAAATTATATATATTATTGCAATTGCAGGGATGTGATGGATCAATTCTACTTGATGACACATCAAACTTTACCGGAGAGAAAAATGCAAACCCTAATCGAAACTCTGCTCGTGGATTTGAAGTCATTGATAACATAAAGACAGCAGTAGAGAATGTATGTCCCGGAGTTGTATCTTGTGCTGATATTCTTGCCATTGCTGCCGCAGATTCTGTTGCAATTGTAAGTGTGATCATACATCAATGAATTACTCAACAAATAAAAATCTAGCTAGTGCATAAACATGCAAAGTTATATTAATTAAAAATTAATCAATATTTTAACTATTGTGTTGCTTTTATTTTACGTGGTAGCTTGGAGGCCCAACCTGGAATGTAAAACTCGGAAGAAGAGATGCTAAGACGGCGAGTCAGTCTGCTGCTAATACAGCCATCCCGGCACCAACTTCCAACCTCAATACACTCACCTCAATGTTTAGTGCAGTTGGTCTTTCCACCAAGGACTTAGTCACATTATCAGGTATAGTTATACTAATTTGGAAGAAAAATATGTCAAGTTATAGAAAATATATAACTTCTCAATGGTGAATGAATGTTAAATTTTCAAATATTTCAATATTTGATTTGGGATCTTAATTAATTGACTAGGTGCTCACACAATTGGACAAGCAAGATGCACAACCTTTAGGGCTAGAATTTACAATGAGACAAACATAGATACTTCATTTGCTAGCACAAGACAATCAAATTGTCCAAGTACATCAGGGTCAGGGGATAACAATTTGGCTCCTCTTGATCTTCAGACTCCTACTTCTTTTGACAACAACTACTTCAAGAATCTTGTTCAGAACAAAGGTCTTCTTCATTCGGACCAACAACTTTTCAACGGTGGGTCTACCAACTCTATAGTGAGTGGCTATAGTACTAATCCAAGCTCTTTTTCATCTGATTTTGCTGCTGCTATGATCAAGATGGGAGATATTAGTCCTCTTACGGGATCAAATGGAGAGATTAGGAAGAATTGTAGAAAAGCCAACTAAATATTTAATTTTTATCGAGGGTCCTAGTTATGCACACTAAGTTATTAAAGATGCTTTCAATATCTAAGGGTGGTGATTTTTCTTTATTTACAAAATTGTAAGAAGTGAGTTAGTTTTATTATCAACAAGTTTGTTTGTGGTTTTAGTTTTTACTAAGGGGTATTGCTTTTCTGTTTGCTTCTTAGTTACTTATGTTTAACAGGGGTCCTATATTTACACCAGTTTTTATACACCGTATTGATACACCGTATTCAATAACAAAGATAAAAGAGGCTTGCTATTCTTACACCAAGAATCATACACCATACATTTACACCTTAGAAAATACACCATACATATATGTTTGTCTATGTCAAAACATTGAAAAAATAATTATTATACATTCTAAATACACAAAATAGTATAATATTAAAGTGTAGGTGTCACATTTAGTGTAAGAATATCATTTCTCAAGATAAAAAGTCTTGCACATAAACCAAAATAGAATATATTATTAAAATATAAAACTAGTATGCTTTATATATACACTTACGGTGTAAGTGTAAACAATTAGTGTACACATAAATTTAGGAGATAAAAAGTCTTCTTATGTTCCATATTAAAAATACTAAAATTTTAATTTATGTTGTCGGTGATTAATATGAAAGTAGTTTTGTCAATACTTTAAACTTTAAAGTAAGTCATAACGGTGAGTCCATATAATCCATATCTCCTAAATTTTATACCATAATAAATAGTATAGGTGATGTTTTTTAATCAATTGATTTTTTTATAGGGTAACAAATTAACATATATTCCGGTGTTTTAAAAATCGGACCGATCATTAAATCGGTAAGGATAATGAGTCACGGGTTTATTGGTCGAATCATTGAATCATTGGTCGAACCGCATGACTAAATCGGATTAAACCGGATAACTCGGTTGAATAAATCGATCTCTATTGCAATATTATATATTTATTAAATCGGTCGAACCGGATGACTTAGTCTCTAAAAAATATCACAACACCTACAAAATTTTAAAATTTTAAAATATCATAATTTCACATGTTTATTCTTAACAATCAAATTCTAAATATAATATAAAATAATACAAAATATAAATTTAAATAAATTTTAAATTAGGTCTAATTACAAATAGGGAAAAGTTGTTCCAAATAAGGTTTGATTAAAGTCTAATTATAGTTTAATTATATATTTTTTTTAAAATCATGAAAACGGCGTCGTTGAACCACCAGTTTTCTAAAACCGTCGGTTCACCGGTTTTTTTCGATTTTGATCAGTTTTGGCCGATTCTCACCGGTTCAATAGCATACCTGGTCCAACAATCAGATTAGACCGGTGATCCCTCTGTTTCCCGATCCAACCAATTCGACCGGCCAATTCGGTCCGATTTTTAAAACACTGATATATTCTTACTAAAAGAAAAGTTCTCTCAATTTAGCATAGGGTAACAAATTAACATATATTCTTACTAAAAGAAAAGTTCTCTCAATTTAGGTAATCAATTAGATTACATGCATAATCGATTAGATGATGTATAATTGAGTGGGAATTGTGACGATCTCTTAATAATTTGTAACAATTGTATATTCTAACCATTTATTTTGGGCATCAACAATTGATTATTTACATTGCCTAATCGATTAGGCCATTAATTTGACTCATGGGTTGCTTTTGAATTTACACCAAGTCTAGACATATAAATAAAGAGTTTTTCTATCATTTTTTATCATTAAGAAAATGTTAAAAACATCACTTTTCATTTCTCTTCTCGCCTCTAAATCGCTCTTATTTTTCTGACATATTTTAGCTATAGTGTTTTATGAGTGTTCTCTCCAGTAGATAATTCTTACTTAGGAAGTGGTTAATTTTATTGGAAGATAAGACATTTAAAAAGCTCTTATTTGTATTAGGGAGATTAATTTTAGTCTTCATTTCGCTAGTGAGCTCCGCCCTTGAAAATATCTCTTTTTGTTCATGAAGAACAACTAATAAAAACCTCGACAACGGTTCTTGATCACAAACTAGTTAAAAGCTATACTGGTTCGAGATCATCCTGGTGTAAATGTATACATAGTTTCTAAGTTAGTTCAGGTATAAAAAATTAGTAGGTTCGAGATCATCACAGTATAAATTTATCTCGGTTCGATCTGTAGTCAGCCAATATAAAACCACGGTTCGATTCAAAGGATAACTGTAATACGGTGAACTGACTTTTAAAGAAATGTCGCGGTAAGAAAGAGTTTCCACCGACTTTTATTTTATCCAAATTAAATAGAAAGGCTAAAAGAACACGAAAAACATTTTAAATAAAAACTGAGTTCGGGGGGTAATTATGCAAAGGGAAGGTGTAAGGCACCCTTTACATCCATGGTTTTCCATGGGCTCTTAATTGCTTTGCTCGTTTTTGAAAAGAAATGTAGAAGAAGAAACAAGGACTTTAGCTCGTAAATGAGCGTGGCCTTGAAAGTGTTTAGAAAATAGAGCTGAAAAAGATTTTTAGAGCAAGGCAATTAAGAGCAACTACCTGGTTAGATGAAAAATGTTCTTTAGCCTTTCAGAGTGAAAGGGTCTATCCGTGCCATAAGAGGGCAGGAAGCCTTTCGTTTGGATGTTAACGGGTCATCGAGATATCGTTCGCCATAAGACTGTCCCATGCAGGTAGTCTAAGGGAAGGATCAGAATAGCCTTTTTCGCTTAGGCGACCAGAGGATACCTCAGCCTTTCGTAGGCAACTTCCGAGGGACGAGATCATGTTAGTGTATCGAAGGTAGCATCATTAGGGACTTATGATCTTTGCATTACTCGAGGCAACGTGGCTGAGGTATCCTCGTATTCGAGGGACATGGCTATTCTGCAAAAAACACAAGGCAACAAGGCAACAGGCAGGCAACAGGAAGCAAAAGAGGTTACCAAAAAAGTGTGCGTGGGTGCAACAATCATGTGATTCAATTCGAAATATATTATCTTGTAATTAAATGGCTCTAATTCAGTTCAAGGTTGCACTCCCCAAATTACTAACCATGGCAGAAAATATAAAACAGTCTTAAGTGCCTTTAAGGCCAAACAATACAAACCAGGAACAGATACATAAGAATATGGGGAAGGGAAAAAGAAACCAGCGGGTTTGACATAAGTAATAATTAAGCAGAAAAATAAAAGAGATTAGAGTTTTAGGGTTACCGACTATTTGAGCTTTGGCGGTTGGCAAACCCTGAAAAGGTGGGAAAAATAGAAACCAAAAAGGGGTGGGTGCATTATCAATTCAATGGCAGGTACGGTTAAATAAATATAGAAACTTAGCTTTGATTGATAAGGTCGATAGTCGGAGGTAGCCTTGGGGTTAACCCTGAAAATTTGGCAAAGCAAAGGCAAACAGAAAAAGAATTGAGTGTAGGCGGAGTTCATTATATTTAAAGGAAAACCCTAATTTTAAATAAAATAACAAATATTTAAATAAGGGTTAAATCAGGACTTAGCTTCGTGGCGTGGCGCACAGTCGGGAGAAACCCTGTTGCTAACCCTGAAAAACGCACAAAAAAATACTTTTCAGTGTAGGGAATGATTTTCATACACCCTGATTAGAGTTCGAATTTACATAATAAATAATCAATTTAATTAATGATTGGTTTTTTAACCTAATTAATTAAATCAACAAAAATAAAATTTTGATTAAATTACCTAACCCTAACATGTATTTTAATCAATTAAATTTAGGAACATATTTTAAATTATTATTCTAAATTAACAATTTAATTTAAAATAATTATTTAATTATTTAAATTAAATCAAAATAATTATCAAAATATTTTATCATGTTTTTCTTCTTAAATAAGATTTACATAAAAGAATTGATTTTTAAAAGAATTTTAATTGAAAGAACAACAAGAAAACAATAAAATAATAAAAAGGAATAAAATAAAAATATAAAAAGTGTAGAAAACTCAGCTTGGATTCAGTGTTGTTGTTGGTCCTCTGAGGGTGCGTGATACTCCTGCATCTTGATGGGCATTGGATCCTGTTTCCATGAGATCTGAGGGCTGATGGACATGGGTACACCGTGGTCATGCATGAATCGGATACGTGGGATCTGCAAGAGAAGCTTTTGATGGAAAATAAAAGAAATAAGGGCAAGACGCAAGCATCGAACCCTTGCCCTTGCGTTTAGCATCAGACGCGCCTTCCAATCGCTGGGACATTTTGTCTTGGTTGTCAACTAACCAACAAACAAAATATAAAAATGATGAATGTCCAAGAATTCAAAAGAAAAACTAACGCGCGTTTCAGCTTCTTCTTCTTCGCTCAGACTCTGGTTTCCAGCCACGAATCAGACGCGATTTTGCTACGACGTTCATCCATGGCCAATTCCTGCAAAACCGAAACGCATAATACACAGGGAATAAATCCCAAACAAAACCATGGTTCAATCCGAAATCATATTATCAATACGATAGAGGCCTTAGTTTTCATCAATTTTGCTCGTATACAAAACCCCTAATCAGAAGCTTCAAAAACCTAGCCATGGTGGTTTCTTAATTACGCAACGAAACTTAAATTAATCAATCCAGAAACACTTTAAACATTAATAGGAACCAAAATATGCAAGCAAAAACCATTGATAACAAGTGAATATAAGAAAACGAAACTGTGTTCGAATGAGGCAAAAACGTGACCTCATGCTCACGATTCTGTGGTCTTTAATTGAAGGTGATGATTGCAATAGCTTCAGAGACTGTCAAGGAAGCGATTGGGATCTTTTATTCGACCTGAACTTGCCTGCAAATCAATTCACAATTTTGCTTTTGGTCCATGATTTTTTGTTCTTCGTACAAGGTCTCTGCCTCCAAAAAAATCCTCTTCTGCCTTCTGGGATCATTGTATATATATATTGGATCAATTAGGTTAAGCAAACTAGAATTGAATCTTATAAAATCCAATATTGCCAATTGATTGAAATTTGATTATGAATCTTTCCACAATTGTCCAAAATTTGATTGAATTTATCCAATCTTCATTAGCACGAAATTAGATCACCTATAGTGTCTAATTGGTGATTGAAATTGATTAGAAAAATCTCTCCCACCAAATCTTTGATTATTATCTCAATTATTTGATTTATACCATTTTTTAAATGAATAAAAATCAATATAAAATAAAATAAAAATCATAAATTCGTGGAATTAAGATTATATCTTCTTGATGAATTGGAGAGCAAGATTGAATCAAAATAGATTGGGCCCCTTTACAAAGAAATCCATTTTGAAGCCTTTTGTTTTACATTTTTTCCTTTAAAATCGACCAACTTTGACAAGGCATATCTCCCTCAATATTTAAGATGTGGAAGAGTTCTAAGACTTTTTGGAAACCTCAATATGTCCTCTACCAGCCACTTTGGAAGCTTTTTTTCATTTGAAGAATTTATCTTGATAATATTGGCTTTGACAAAAAACTGCTTTTGGTTGACTTTCAAAAAGGACCTATAATCTTTTGATCCATATCTCTCAAATGAAGCATTTTTAGACTTGGCATGTGAGAGACAAAGTTGTAGAGAATTCAATTTCCTTCAGATTGAGCTTTGGATGGGAAATTTATGATGTTCCATGTAGGAGTTGTGGCTGGTCAAAGTTCAGTTGACTTTCTCCTATGAAAACCCTAATTTAGAAACTTTTGAAATTGTTGATTTCTGATCTTTCCTTGATGAACCATGATCAATTCTTGATCAATTGGTGAATGATACTTCAAAATGAGGATGTTGACAAAAAATCAGGAGTTTTGACTGTACTTTGACCACAGTTGACTTTTAGGTCAAATTAGTCGACTGTAGACTTTCTAAGCAATTGACTGATCAACTCTTTGCTTTGAGACCTGAATTTTGTCATGGAGGTAGTTTGGAATATCATAAACCATATGAGATGCCTTGAAGCTTTTGATCCATTGATTTTCTCCAGAACAACAAAAATCCTAGTTTCTTGAACCATTGTTTAGGATGGATGTCTCTGAGCTATTGTATCTTGATTTGAGTTTGAACAAAGGAATGAGATGGGCAAATTTTGGGGTATGACAATAGCCAACTCAAAACTCTGTCCTAATTCGAGATCAGCCTACACAAAATCTATATTTGGTGTGACGACTAACTGCTTCAAGCCCTTTTCGTTGTTTGTTTAAGTTATACTAAAAACTTTGTTTCATAGTATAAGGGGGTTCGTGGGCATATCCTTATAAAAGCTCTCAAGACATAGTGGATATTCTCAAGATTAGGTCTTCTTGACTGAACCCCATATAATTCTTCGTTATTATTTGTCTTCCCTTATCTATCTTATTATCCATTTATTTTCTTTACTATGAGTAGCAAATTATCGAATACTTGGCGTTATAAGTGCCAAGTAACTGATTTTTGATGCATGATACCTTTTACAAACATGTTATAAGTGCACTCTAAAATCCCTAATGCAAAGGTGCACACAATGACTCAGAGATACCATCCAATATACCAAAATGCTAAAGTTTTTCCTAGTTTTGACATCATGTCACATATCTAATGGGCAAGCGCATTCACAAAAAAACTTTTCTCTTTCACCAAAGATAGATCTCAAATATTTCATAAAAATGTTTTTAGATAATAAACAACCTTCTTGATATTTTGTCTTTGAAAAACCGCCGAGAAAAAGTGGGATACTCTAGAAAACATATATGGAGATTTTCCAAGTATTAAGCTAGAGAAGATGAACACACGAAGCTAGGAAATATTTTCTTTAAGATATTTTCCTAGAACTTATTTTGATAGAAATTATTTCTGTTAATATTTATCTAAGAATTAAGAAATAGAATATTTATCCAACTCTTAAATCTTTAGATAGAAGCCTTCATAAATTTCAGGAAAAAATCAAGAAAGAAGGAAATCATAAAAATGATGGACAAGTTGATTCAAATGCTCAAAGATGAACAAATTCAAGCTGAAGAATAATCGATCTCATCCTTCTCATATCACATAAACTCCAGTTCGATCCTTTGAAAGAACATAATTTATCAGTGAATGATCAACATCAGACGAAGGACTAGTCTTTCGTTCAAGAAATCAAAAGGAGATGAAGAAGGATCTTCAAACAATTGAATAAAGAGGAGAAAAGATATCAACCTTGGAAAGAAACGGAAAAATAATAATCTTCCAACAAAGAGGATAACATATTCTCAAAGGCACCATACAAGGAAGATAAATGCTTAAGATGGATAGAAAAGAAAATGCATCCAAAATACAGATGTACCTACTATAAGAAAGTTGGACACCTAAAATATTTTTATTTTTTAACTAAAGGATCTAAAGGTGAAAACTTTATATCCTCTATGACTAATGCACCTAGCCCCAAGACAATGATATGGGCACCAAAGGTGAAATATTAAGTGTTTTGCAGGTTATGTTTTGCATCACAAAATTCTAAAGAAAGATTATGAGAAAAAGTCGTACAAAGTAGAAATATACTCTAGAATAATACATATTTAAAGTCTTTGACCCTGAAGAGAAATAATGAACACGAATGTCAACCATTTGGACCAAAGCAACTCACTATTGCTCGTGAGAAACACTTATAATAACTATGTCATCAAAGATGACATTACTCCTTTGTGGCTCTTAACACAAAATATACCAACTAATTAAGTGGAAGGAGTATTTTCTCACATGATCAAATCAAAAGAAGAACCGTCAATAAATCTACCATATGGAGCAACGATCACAACCATGCTAAGAGTCTTCAAAGTTGACTTCCTATGAGAAAAGTCAGTTTCATTCAGCAACGTAATCAACTACACCATCCTCCGACAATTAAAAATCGATATCAAATTTTTAGAATTTAGAGATGATTGGGTAGATGAGGGAGAAAATGAAAAGGGGAGAGTGTGTCATACCCCAAATTTGTCCTACCCTTTATTCCTAACTGGCTTAGGCTTTGCACATTCATGTACATACTCCATTAGGTCATTTAACACATCATGTATTCATTTCATTAAAAATAATCTTGGTTCATTAAATCATTGGTGATGAATTGGAGGCATCAGTTGGGTTTAAAAGTCAGGATTTCATCTATGCATAAAGATTGGAGTGCTCATTTGTTTACAATTCAAGATTTAGCTGTGAGTTTCATACCATAAGTCAATTGGTCAGGATCTTTGTTACACATCATGGAGAGAAGCCTTGGGAAGTCATTTTGGTCACTGTGAACTTCTAATCAAATGTTGACTAATTCTTATGGATTCTTTTTCTTGGGACCAATTGCTACATATTGATCAAGGTTGTCATTTGGATTCATTTATTCAAGATTACAAGGGTTGGAGAAGATTTGAGTTGATTACTTGAAAGGCAAGTCACATGGAAAGTCAACAAAAGTCAACGTCTACGGGAAAGTCAAATTACTCTAATTCTGTCATCACATATCCATTACAACCCAAAATCCTAAATTGCACCATTACAAAGCTTTACAACAAGGATTACAAAAAAGGAAGATAAAATGCTATAGTTGACTTTTGGTCAACTGTTGACCATTGACTTTGGAGCTGTTGACTAGACCTTGGGCAGTAGTTGACCGATAGTTTCCAACCGGTTCTTCAGGCTTCATAGGGCACCCATCTTCAAGTAATTTCTTTGGTGTCAACTCTCCAAGTCTCCTTGAGATAAACATAAGTTACCACACCAATGGTGAAACCTGCAACATATCATTACAAAGTTCAAAAACTTGTATTCAGCATGATCACACATTCAAACCAAAAGCCATAACAGTCCCCATACATACACTCGGCCAGCACCCTGCGCATCCATTAAAGCATCCACATAAAATTCAAGATTGCATAACCAGTCCCTGCATTCATATACATCCTGCAACCAACTAATCCCTACCTGCATAACTAACCTTACACCTACATACAAACAGCAGCATTCCAAAAAAGAACAACAAAACAGCATTCAGTTTAAACCCTCACTGTCCAAACCATTCACACTATTAATCCTTTAACAGAATACTCTGCCTGTCACTAACCTCTTCTAACAAACTTATAACAACCTAGCAGTTTTGTAACTACTTCTAACTACCTGCCAGCTCATCGTAACAACTTAACTAACAGAACCTCTAACAGATTTAACGGCCAACAAATTCATAACAGAATGATAACTGACTCAAACCTCCTAATCAATTCATATATAACTCTCATAACAGAAATTCAGAAGAAAGAGGAGGGAGTTGAACTGACCTTCATAGCTATAAAGTCAGAACCTGGATTCATTCACGCTTCCTCTCCATTTTTTCCTCGATTCTGCTCCTATCTTCATCATTCTTCAATTCATCATCTTCACTCTCCCTTCACTTCCATTCATCACGCTCCATAACCACCACCATCATTCAACCTCCATCACTTCACCATCTCTTCATAATCATCACCGATCTTCCCTCTCTCCATTCTTCATCCTTGAAAACCAAGAAAAGATCCTAACAGAAGCAGTTACACGAGAAACTCATCACGATTCTGCATATCTATCCACAGAAAAATCTTCAATCATCGAGTCTCAGTGTTCATTGATTTGTGGAAAGGTTCGTCGCGCATCATTCGTCCCTGCATCACAAGAGCAACGGCGTCGCGACATGTGTGAACTCGAAAGTCAGCAAGAAGAAGAAGGAGAAATGTAAATCAGAATGTAAAAGAGAAAGATCAACGCGCACTTACTTGAATTTCTCATCGTGGATGTCATCAAACCGCAGCACTCTATAATCACATGATTTTGCGATTCCGCATCTTCGAGAATGTCGCAATAGCGCTACATTCATCATCGTCTCACGATTGAGTCGCCATTCCTCTCTTCACGCTTCATAACAACAACCACATCAACTCCGTTCATCATCGTTCGTCTTCAACACTTCACGCGTCTCAATCACCTCCGCCAAACCGCAATTTAAGTCTTCATCATCAACAGGACAACATCACAATCCACGCAATCCGAAACGAAAAACAGAGACTCGAGAGCGAAATATTGAGCCGCGGGAGAAGTGAATCGGAGAGATTTCGAGAAAACTAGACCGGAGAAGGGAGTTTATTGAGGGCGCCGCTGTCGTGAGGAGTGAGGATCGGAGAAGAGGAAGCCATTCGCACCGCCGCCGTCGCCGCTCGTAAGAAGGGAGGTGAAGATTCTGAACCTTCATTCACGTATAAACCCTAATCCCAAATCTTAATTTCTCAATTTCTCTTTTATTTAAATAATTGTTTTTTATTCTGAGTAATAATAATCTGATGCAAATCTTGGGCCTCCATTGAAACGCTACTGACACCCCCATAGGCCCGTAACACCATTTTGACATAAGAAGATCTGAACACAAGCTCCTATGGGCCTCACACGAATAATTGCTGCTAACACCCTCTGGAAGTCCACCAAACCCCTGCGTTTTTTCTGATTGGCAATAAAACTCTGATGGGCCAATTCCCTGGGCCCTGAGCGATTTACCTAGGCCATACACCATGTTTGATTTCACACCCCCCTGACTCCATTAAAATGTGTAGATTTTAGGTTCACTCCACAATAGTTTTTTATTACTTTTAGTTGATTAAAACGTGATAAAACCTTTAATATTTGTTAGATTTTTAGGTGATCATTGACATTAGAAAACCCATAAAAATAGTAGAATTTTTAGGTTAATTTTGACATTTAATTTCCTCCATGAAAAATGTTCATAAAAATATTAGTTTTAGGCTTATGGTTTTAGTCTCTTTTTGCTTGATTTAGAAGTTCATTTCTCCTTCATAAAAATGCCATAAAAAACAGTAGTATTGTTTAGTTTAATATTTCACTAATACTTGAATCGTCTTTTTTATGTTTTGTACCATTTCCATGCTATTTGTTTCGTATAATTGTTGTGTGATTTGGTTACTTGTTTTGGCCATATTTTTGGCCTATATTGTTATACCATTTGTATGCTTCTTTTAGAATCCATTATCATGTTAACATTAGGATTTAGACTTGTATAGACAACTTAGACTAGAATTTAGATATAGTTCCCTATTGCATTCTTTTTCTTTTCAACTCTTTAAAACGTTAATAAAAGGAAGATACGAATCACATTAAGCAAGTGATAGAGAAATGAGTGGGATTCATTCCCTAATCTATTTCTCGATCACTTAGTGACATAGAAACGAGTGGGATTCATTTCCTAATCTGTTTCTCGGTCACTACTTAATGGGAGAGAAACGAGTGGGATTCATTCCCTAATCTGTTTCTCAAACATTAATTAATGGGAGAGAAATGAGTGAGATTCATTCTCTAATCTGTTTCTCAAACATTACATAATGGGATGGAAGTGAGTGGGATTCATTCCCTAATCTGCTTCTCGATCATTATACATTTTTATGTGATTCTAATCGCAAAATAAATTCCCCTTAAAAAATACCCAACCAAAAACACTTAAAACACTTAATAAAGGCTCGAATTAAAACAAAGTGACGAAGTGGTGCGAAACCTTGTATTGGGTTTTGTTCATCATGTAGTTACATAAAAAACACAAACCCAAGTTCACTCTTTTGCCTTGTTAGGCGCTTAAGAACATGTTGAGTCCATTCCAAAGTAGGCGTATAAGTCTCCAAAGGTCGAGCATCGTGGATTGTGACCTTAACCTCTGTTCAACTAAAAAACACAAAACAAATGGAAACTATGGAGCCGAACTACGGTAGCTCTGATTCCCTGTAAGGGATACGTAGGCATTGGGTCGCGGGGCCTAAGCGAGCACACTTGTAAATAATTCCTTCTTTTCCCCGTGTTTCTTTTGCATTCATTCGCATTTAGGTTTAGACATAGATACACCCTTTAGATAGAAACAAACATAGGTGGATACCATCGAGTACGATGGGCGTGAGGGGTGCTAACACCTTCCCCTCGCGTAACCGACTCCCGTGCCCCGTTCTCTGGTCGAAAGACCTTGTTCTTGTTCGAGTTAGGTTTCCTGGTATTCCTTTCCCTCGATGGGATAAATATATTAGTGGCGACTCTGATTCCATTTTTCGCGGTAGCGACAGCTGGCGACTCTGCTGGGGACTACCTAAGCAAGTCGATCCTAGCCTTTGTTTGTTTCGTTTTATTGGGTGTTTCTTTATCTGTGTGTATATTTGCATTTTGTATATATATGCTTGCATATCATGTTCATTTCCTGCTTGCATATCATATTTACTTTCTCGCATTCTGGACTATATTATGGGTCCCCGTGGGGGCCACATATTTTCTCTGTTTGCAGGTTGGGTGGGATGTTCTATGAGGTAAAAGGCCCAATACCCAGGCCAGAGTTGACACATAGGATACCTAGGATAGAGTGGATAGTCATGACGCCAACAGAATGTCAGGTTCTGTTGATTGCGATCATGAGACCCACGACCAGTCGAGGTTCAAATGAGATATCGTTGTTGGCATGTATTTGCGACAATGATGGTGTTTCAGGAGAACTGATAACGCTGGAAGCCATTGACCTACCTTGACCTAGATTCACCTGTGAGTGGGGTGGTGTTATACCCCAAAATTTGCCCACTTCTTTTTTCAGGAAAGTTTCAATATGAAAATTAAGAGTCTCATATAAACATGGATTTTTTCAAAATATCCTGACATATGAAGAACTTGGTTTTCAGAATTTTTCTTACACAGTAACTTGGCTTACAGTGGAATTTATTCTTACGCAAACGCCAAATACTGTTCCTTACTTCACAAATACTATTTATTTATTTTACAGATAAATAGTACTAACACAATCATGCAGAGTTAACTCTTTTTGCAGGCGCAGAAGCAGGAAACTCACACTATACTGGTAACAATTGTTTTTGGTTTCCCACTAACTTTTGTACTATATTCCATTATTTTCAAAATCTTTTCAAATCTCTTTTTCAAAAATCAAATCTTAACTTGTGTGTTTTCTGCCAGTCAAATATTTCTATTTCTGTGCAGTAAACAATTTTCAGGTTATTATCGGTAATTTTGCCCGCATACCGTAAATATCAGTTATTTATTATGTTTCTGTTTCTAACAAGTCATGTAAATAAATTTTCATGCTTCACACAAAACAAAGACAAAAATAACAACAAAAAAAAGAAAAGAAAATTAACTTTGACAGTTGACTTTTTCACTTTAACTGCTGCTTCAGTACACGAACAGTCAGTTGACAGACAAACTGCAGACAGTACAACTCTCAGTGTTTTGTACAATCAATCAAATCAATCATTCACAATTCAAATTTTCAAAGATTTTTGTGTTAGAAGTCTTCTGAATATCACACGATTAGCAGAAACTCAGCACTGCACAAAAATCAGGTACGCTTAACTGCCTCCTATACAGACAGTCCCTAATCAGGGTTTTTCTTGTTTTAACAGGAGCAACAAGTTTTGAGAGCTCAAGTGGATTCCATATACATCCATACATCTCAAAGTACCATCATACAAATTTTCAAACTTCAATTCACTCAGACGCACCGTCAGCAGCTCAAACAGTCAACAGACGACCCGTTTGACCAAAAAAGTCAACTGACAGTCAAAAATGAAATTTTTTGTCAAAATCCATATTTTGTCAAAGGATTCAACATTTGATCATTGGATGATCACAATTCATCAAGGAAAGATCAAAAATCAACAAAACCCTAAGATTCAAAATTAGGGTTTTTGCCTGAAAAGTCAACTCAACTTTGACTGATCATAACTCTCTCATCCTTCATCCAAAAAATGCCAACCAAAGCTCATTTTGAAGGAAATTCAATTATCTTTCAAATGCAATTGATCCCATGGTCATTGCATTCACCATTTGAAAAATATGGCCAAAGACATTACAGGTCATTTTCAAAGTCAACAAAAAGACACTTTTTTCAAAAGGACACACAAGGAGAACCAAATATCATTTTGACATGAGACCAAAGACATTGGTTAGAGGACTCTTTGAGGTTTCCAAAAAGTGCAAGATCTCCTTCATATGACAAAAATTGAAGGATTCACACCTTGTTGAAGTTGGCTAAATTTTGGGAAAATGCATGAAATCAACATTGCTCAAAAATGTTTTTTTTCCAAAAGATGCCAAGTTTTTATGGTCCAAACATCTTTGCCATGATATTATGGGCCTCCCACGACCAAGACAAAGCCCACATCTATATTATCCATTTTTGACATAATTTTATCTTATTTTAAGATTAAAATTAAAGGAAAATTGCATGGATAATTGGTGGCTTGATCTCCAAGCATGACTCACCTCCAAAGTATTCAATTTTCTGCAGAAGATTGATGCCCAAGGCAAGAGCATTGAATGTAGTCAAGGCTTGGTCAAAAATTCAAAGTTTTTTATTATTAAAGAACCAAAACTTTCAACAAAGGCAACCAAGTTTCTTGCTTCACTTCCAAGCAGCCTATGGGCTATAAAAGGAGCAGCATACCTCCACAACAAAGGGACACACGAAATATAGCAAGAGTATAGCCAAGAAATATCAAAAATTCTCTCAAATTTCCATAACTTTGTAAAATTTCAAATTCAATTCTCCAATCAATATTAATACATACCAAGCTTTCTAATCATCTTATCAAACATCATAGAGTAAGATTGAACTCTAAATATAGGCCCATGAGAGTCGTATAGTGCATACAAGTGTTCTTCATGTATATATGCATTAACTTTCGTTTTCATATTTGCAATTAATTTCCATACAAACTAACCATCCTAACATGTTTATGGGGACATATATGGGTGATCTGGGCCTTGACATAATAGTTCCCACGTGAGAATCACTCAACACCATTAATGGATGTTCATGCATGCTTAAACTTTAATACCTTCGAATCTATAGCTACAAGCATCAAACAAAGAAACTAATACCACCAATGAACTCAGGGCCTCATGTTTAGTGGATCTGGGTTGCTTTCATGTGTTGCTAACGTGTATTTTTTGCAGGTTCAGAAGCTATAAAAAACTGCACGATTTATCGTAAAAATAGAGGGGGTTTAAAACCCCCGCTATCTGTTTGAAAAAATGAATGAGACGGAGGTTGAAGACGACCACGCGTCCAAGCGTGGTTCGTCAGTCAAGGCTGACTTTTCCCTCCGCTCACGTGGCTCTTCATCATTGGAAGGTCAACCAGTCTCCCATCCACGCGTGCACATGTGGGCCCCAGTCAGAAAGTTTGAATTCTCCTTGAATTCAGTACATGTTCCCTACCATCATATCATGCACCTACAAATCTGGACTCTTGATCTCATCAATCTTACCATCCAACGCACCATAACACACAGCCACACCATGGACTCTCACTCAATCACTACACCAGATCAGTATCCCTTTTTATTTTTATTTTATTTTCTATTTTATTTTATTTTCTTTGCAAAATTAATTTAAAATAGCTTAAAAATTCAAAAAATTCCACAAAAAATATTTTAAACTTCTAAAATAACATATTATTTTCTGAAATAAAAATATTTTACTTTTCTTCAAAATTTTAATATTTTACATAATTAATTAGTATGTATTTATATATTTGCTTATTAATTATTTTAATTAGTCAAAAAATCATAAAAAAAATTGTTCTTTATATTAAATATTGTTTATATATCATAAACTAATTTTGTACATATTTAGGATAATTTTCTCTTTAAGTTTTAATTATTTGTGTAATTATTTGCATAATTATGTTTTGATTAACTTAAAATATCCAAAAACAAATTTCAAAAATTCCAAAAAAATTAGTTTTGTTCTAAAATCAATTAACAAACATTTTGTACATATTTTTAAACTTATTTGCTAGGTTTAATCATATTTCCATCTTTTCTTTATTTTAAATTAATTAATAATGCATTAATTATATTTAAAATAAATCACAAAAATACAAAAATATGCCTTTTATTTCTTGCAATTTAAAATTCCTAGATAAATGTATAGGATGTCAAATTCATGTAAATAGGCTAGTTTACATTTCCCGCACAATCGATGTAATAGCGTAGATTTACTTTCTGCACTTTACATTTCCGCATTTTAATTTCCAGCACCCATATAAACTGCGTGTATGTCAAAGATAAAACTGAACCGTCAGATCACTAACTTCAAAGATAAATATCTGAATTCAATCACAATCACATTTGCACCTCCTAGGGTAACCCCTTTTCACTCTTTTCAAAATCAAAGTTACATTTCTACTGTTTCGAGTACAAAATCGAACCTTTTGTTTATATCCGACGAATGGATAGATTTTTAAAGGGAACAAGGATAAAGACCTCCTAACTCAGGGTAGACCTCCTAGTTTGCTTGCTCAAAATCAAAACAAACAAAATTCTCATACACTGTTGTTTTTTTAAAACGAATTTTCCAAAAGACAATATTTTGTATACATCCAAACACGGATCATTACAAAATTAACGATCTTTTCAAAACATCTTTCGAAAGATAAACAAGCATTTGTATATATCCGCACAAGGATCATTACAAATTCTATTTGCAAAGGTATTTCAAAAACACAGGTAAAGCATTCCGAATCAATTGAAAAGTAAAGCAAATGAGCTAAGCAAACTAAAGAGCCCATGGATAACCATGGATACAAAGGGTGCTAACACCTTCCCTTTGTATAACCTACCCCCTTACCCAGAATCTCTCAAAGGTCTTTTTTCTGTTTCTTTTATAAACCTTTCCTTCATTGGATAAAATAAAAGGTCGGTGGCGACTCTGTAAACTTTTTCAAAAGTGACGCGAAAGCGTCCGATCGACAAAAAAGAGTCAGTTCACGTATCCCACCCACGGAGGGGTATGGCCCGAAAGGACGGTCCACAGAACTGGCGACTCTGCTGGGGAATACAAATTCAAAATGTTTTCAAAAGGGGTTACCTTTAGAGTATAGATCATTTCGATGTTTTCAATTGTTTGATCTGATTGCTTTACTTTTCACAGGTTTGCTTGGGTACTTTGCTTGTGTGAAAGATTCTAACCCGAATCTCGAGATACCTTAAGTATATGACAATAGACCAAGGAAACTGTACGGCATGTACCGATACGGTTGATCTGGTAGTCATCGTTAGTGTGATACTTTGGTTTATACTGATGTCCCTTGAAAGCGATCAAGGAGTATATTAGGCTTCCGAAGTGTCATTAACACTAATTTGTCTTAGAACCTTTTAGTTGAACTTGACTTGTGGCCTATTAAGTGGCTAGCTTTGAAATTGATCGAAGCTAGTTATCCTCGAGGAATATTCTTGATCGGCCGTCCGAGCGCCGTATTGAGATGTTGTCTCCAAGGATCATAGAACCCGAATACTATTCTAGGACAGGTTTTCAACCAACTCAACTTCAGAGGGGAGGGTATCACCTATCAACCTCATGCAAGCCTTTAAACCTAAGGCTATTGTTTGATTTGTTTTTGTGTGCCACATGTTTGCATCATAAACACATCATTTTTCACTACACATTTCAAGGATCAAAGAGTTTACTTTTGTTTTTGCAGGTAATGGCTCCCGCCACCAGAGATTACATCCGAATCAATATCTCAACGGTGCCATCTGAACTCAAAGTCTTGGTAGCAGAATTCCCCAGGAATGCTCAATTCACTGAAAAGCATGGTCACCTACTCCATTTGGTTACCTCAAAGTTTGAAGAAGACATGATACGGGTCCTGTTCCAGTTCTTCGACCCTGAACATCATTGCTTCACATTTCCTGATTACCAGTTGGTACCCACTTTGGAAGAATTCTCTGAATTAATTGGATTACCAATCCGAGATCAATTACCTTTCACTGGTTTAGAAAGAAAACCAAAACCTGAAGTCATTGCTGCTGCTTTACATCTGCAAAAGTCAGAAATCAAATCCAATTGGGAAACAAAGAGTGGAGTTGAGGGTTTGCTTGCCAAATTCTTACTGGAAAAGGCTCGACTACTGCTAGAAAACAAAAGTTATCCAGCTTTTGAAGAAGTTATGGCTCTTTTGATCTATGGGTTGGTTTTGTTCCCTAATTCCGACCAGTTCATAAGTGTACACATCATCAACCTTTTCCTAATTCGCAACCCGGTACCAACATTGCTGGGAGACATCCTACACTCTCTACACACTCGTACCACGAAGAAGCGAGGAACTCTCATGTGCTGTATACCACTGCTGGCTAGGTGGTTTACATGTCATCTTCCCCGATCAGTACTGAGAAATGAACAAAGAGCACAATGGTCTTACAGAATCATGTCTTTATCTCATTCAGATATCCGATGGAACAACTTCTTTCAAAGAGACATTACTATCATTGATCATTGTGGAGAATACCCTAATGTGCCACTCCTTGGCATTAAAGGAGGTATCACTTACAATCCCTCTCTAGCTCTACGCCAATTCGGATATGCAAGAAACAACGGTCCTCATGACATGATTATCCGTGGCATTGTGTTTGATTACGAGAATGATTCTCACAGACACCGACGAAGATTCATACAGGCTTGGGACAGTGTCTATAGAATAGAAAGCAAAACTCTGGGGCAATGGAATTCTATTCCTATGGAACTTTACCTCAGATGGGTGCGTACTCATGCTCAAAAACTCATGATGCCCTATCCCGCTGTTCTACCTGTGACTATCGAATCAGAAGTCGAAGGTTACGAACCTCAAGTTATTCTACACCCGGATATGCCAACTGACTTGGAAGAGTTGCAAAAATCCTGGGTTCAACTCAAAGAGGAAAGAGACACCTTCAAAGAACACTGTCAGGACTATGAGAGAAGGCTATTCGAGCTCACCAGACAGCTTCAAGAAGAACAAAGAATCAACGCATTCCTGGGGACAAAGAAAAAGCGCCCACGGGAGACCTGAAAGATCATTTATTTTATTTTCTGTCTTGTAAGCCCAAATGAGGCAAAGAAAAAAGAATAAATTGATTAACTAACGTTTGTTGCTTCTTTAACAAATCTAGACTCTATGATCCTTGAAAACATTGCACACATGCATTCACATGCATTGCATACACATTGCATTTCATACATTGCATTTCATACATTGCATTCATATACATTGCATACACATTGCATACATGGCATCCAGTCATACACATTTCATAACAGGTTCTCATGACGGGTTTCTCATCTCTTCGCTGTTTATTTCAGTCAGAAGAGATGGAATCTGAGGCAAGCATCAAGAATCTCGAAGTACAGAATGCCCAAGTTCAAGTGGCAATTCTGGAACTGGCAAAGGGGCAACAAGAGCTGAAAGCCCTGATACTCAAGAAGAAGAAGAAGCCCAAAGAATCTGCAGGCTTGAGTTACCTGAGAAGGAAGATCAAGATCCCTGTCAAAAAGATCAAAAAGCCACCAATCCCTGAAATAGTCGGTGATGGTGAACAAGAAGATAATCAAAGCAACCAGGGTTCTGCTAAACCCTCTCTCTCTTCAAATGAAGAAGAAGATCATTCTGGAGACGAACAGGATGATGACAAATACCAACAGTTGGAGGATCGTATGAAAGCTATGGAAATACAAAAAATACCTGGCTTAGATTTCAATGATCTGGGACTCGTGTCGGATGTTGTCATCCCTCCAAAATTCAAAGTTCCAACCTTTGCAAAGTATGATGGAGTTTCTTGTCCAAAACTACATTTGAGATCTTATGTGAGGAAGATACAACCTCATACAACAGATAACAAATTGTGGATTCACTTTTTCCAAGAAAGTCTGTCAGGTACACAACTCGAATGGTACTACCAGCTAGAAAATACCAAGGTTCATACTTGGGAAGAATTAGCTGCTGCTTTTTACAAACAGTACCAATACAATGCTGATCTTACACCCACTCGTACTCAATTGCGAGGCATGTCTATGGGACCAAAAGAAAGTTTCAAAGAGTATGCACAAAAGTGGAGAGATATGGCTGGAAGGGTTCAACCACCCTTATCTGATCGCGAACTAGTCGACATGTTCATGGGCACTTTAACTGGCCCATTCTATAGCCATTTGCTGGGAAGTTCATCATCAGGTTTCACTGACCTAATACTGACCGGAGAACGTGTCGAAAGTGGCATTCGAAATGGAAAAATTCAAGTAGGATCCTCCTCTGGTACTACAAAAAGGCCCATCAGAAATGAGGTCAATACAGCGCAAATTCAGACAAGTCACAAAAGTGATCAGCATCAATCTGTAGGGGCAGTTATGATCTCCGCATCTGCACCTCAAAAAGATCAACAGCCAAAATATACGCATCGACCAGATGCACCAAGAAGAACTTTCACCAAAATCAACATGCCAATCTCTCAGGCATTGCAGCACTTGCTTAAAGCGGATCTGATCACATTAAGGGGTCCTCCGAAGAATGTCAATACTTCTTCTCTGAATTATCGCCCTGATGCAACATGTGCCTATCATTCAAACTGTCCAGGACATGACGCAGATCACTGCTGGGCCCTGAAAAATAAAATCCAAGACATGATAGATGCTGGAGAAATTGAGTTCGATCCTCCAGAAACTCCAAATGTCATCACAGCACCTATGCCAAAGCATGACAAAACTGTTAATGCTATCATAGACACAGTTTACATTTATGATGTGAACGAAGTATCAATTCCACTCCTCGAAGTCAAAAGAAAGTTCATCCAAGCTGGTTACTTTCCAGGTTGTGATCCCGACTGCTTTTATTGCTCACGCCAACCCAATGGTTGTGAAAATCTAAAGATGGGAATTCAAAAACACATGGATCGCCGTATCATTATGTTTGAGAGGCTCCCTTCTATGGACATGTTGGGCAAAGTCTTTGCCAACGGGATAAGAATGGAAGACGTCTCAGTGATCTCCAGCTTACCATTCAAAATCTCTACCAAGGCTCCATTCAAACTTTCTGCTACACTCAAAGTGGCATCAGTGGTCATTGCTAGACCAACTCCATTTCCATACTCCTCAGACAAAGCTGTCCCATGGGGATATGACACTAATGTTTACATTCATGGAGTTAAGCAGGATCCCTCGACTAAAGAGGACGCAACACTAACTACTTCAGCTGTAAGTAACATTGCAGGCACTAGCAAGATCACGAGAAGTGGAAGAATCTTTTCACCAGAAATTTCTCCAAATATTGCTGCTAGTCCAATCCAGGTTCCAATTCCTATTCCAGATATCAACACTCGAGGCAAAGAGCCACTGATCGAACCAGTTCAAAATCCGGTAGAGATCACTGCTGAGGATCCATCAAAGCAAGAGATGGACGAAATATTGAAAATCATCTGCAAAAGTGATTACAATATTGTCGAACAACTGGGGCATACTGCTTCAAAAATCTCAATGTTATCTCTGCTAAAATATTCAGAAGCTCATGCTAAAGCTCTAATGAAGTTCCTTCAAGCTGCGCATGTGCCTCAAGAAATCCCAATCGACCAATTTGAGAATTGTGTCGCCAGTCTTACAGTGCCCAATGGTCTTGGTTTCTCTGATGTGGATCTAACTCCTGCTGGAAGAAATCACAACAAGGCCCTGCACATCTCTATCGAATGCAACGGCACCACTCTGTCTCATGTGCTAATAGACAATGGTTCCTCTCTAAACGTGTTACCAAAGGTAATACTGGAAAAACTTGACTTCAAAGGAGTTGTGCTACAACCAAGTGATGTGGTTGTAAGAGCCTTCGATGGGTCAACAAGAACGGTGTACGGAGAAGTTAAGCTCCCAATCAGAGTGGGCTCTCAAACTTTCGATGTTATCTTTTCCGTAATAGACGTTCTTCCAACATACTCCTGTTTACTAGGACGCCCTTGGATACATGGGGCAAACGCTGTAACTTCTACCCTGCATCAGAAGTTAAAATACCCAGTAAAAGGAAAGGTTGTCACAGTCTATGGCGAAGAAGAATATATGGTCAGTCACTTGAGCAACGACAAGTATGTTGAGATGGAGGGCGAATCCATCGAAACTCCGTATCAAGCTTTTGAGGTTGTATCTCCAGATATCTCTACCACCAAGCATATTCCTGCTACTCCAGCTACAACTATGGCTTCTCTCAAAGATGCCAAAGCCATGATTGAACAGGGTGATCGCACAGTATGGGGACAACTCCCTGATATACCCTACAAGTCCGACAAGCTAGGTCTGGGCTATAATGGTGAAAATCAAAAGAATGATCAAAATCCTCGCTCTGAAGGGTTAATATCACACTTCGCCAGCCAAGAAGTAAACGCCATTGATGATGAAGGGACATACTTGAACCACATCATTCAGCCATATCCAGACGAAATTCCACCCATTACCATGGGAATGTGGGATGCTGTGGGAGGACCAAATGACGGTTACAACTACCAGTATATCACACCTCAGAATTCTTACATTGCTCTGGAAGATCTTACTCCAACAGAAGAGGGTAATCAAAATGACGGAAGTATCACAAGTCCCGTCACTCAGCAATATCAAAATCCACCCAAAGAAGTATGGGACACGCTAGGAGAACCCAGCGGCAAATACGACTATATGGTGAAATATTCCGCTCCTCCGAGCTTTTCAACTCCCATCAAAGACATTGTCCCGACTGGATGGGACGAACAGTACGACGACAACTTCGCTCTTGAAGAAGCCAGGAAGATGCCAAACAACGAAGGTTATTTTCTGTCACAGTACACTCCTTATCAGGATGCACAAGTCTCTATTCAAAACATCATTCCTACTGCATGGGACGGCCTTATCGAGCATCTCGCTCAGCCAATAGAGGGACCTCCACCTGGATTCTCATATCCAACAAATCATCCAACTTATCCTGAAGAATTACCTACGCATTTTCCCACTAGCGGAATCAATGCTACGGAAGACGAAAAGAACAACTGCAACTGGAACAGCTGGGTGCTCCCTGCTAACAACGGTGGATTGAACAACTGGAAAGCAGAGGATGTGATCTCCTTTGATCAGGAGTAAATGCCATTTCCTGTTTTCTTTGTGTATATTGTGCAAAGATAAAAGTGGTTCCTGAACAATCGAACCATGAGCTTGAAAGCCGTGTGCCTTAGCACAACGGTCCTTCTACAAAAAGGGTTTGTCATATCATGATTATGTGCATTCAATAAAATCATGGGATGCTTGCATGTTCAAAATTTTGTGATCCTTTTTCTTTCTTTATTCGCTTTCAAATAGCTATGTTTTTCTCTTCATACACACTCACATATCTACCATGCAGATTCACATACACGCTGGATCCAGTCAATAACGACTCTGCTATTGCCCGTCATGACTTTGAAAATCCGATCTACCAAACTGAGGACGAAAGTGAGGAAGATTGTGAAGTGCCAAGAGAAATTGCAAGACTTCTAGAACAAGAAGAAAAAGCCATACAGCCTCATGAGGAGCCGATTGAGGTCATCAACTTGGGCAGTGACGAAGAAAAGAAAGAGGTCAGAATTGGGGCTGACTTAGAAAACAGTGTCAAGCAAAGACTGATTCAATTGTTGCAAGACTACGCCGAGATATTCGCCTGGTCTTATCAAGATATGCCTGGCCTTGACACGGACATTGTAGTTCATCGCCTGCCAATCAAAGAAGGAAGCACTCCGGTCAAACAGAGACTGCGAAGGAGTAAGCCTGATATGTCAAAAAAGATCAAAGACGAGGTTGAAAAACAATTCAATGCCGGATTCCTAAAAGTTGTAAGTTATCCTCCTTGGATAGCTAACATCGTGCCTGTACCCAAAAAAGACGGGAAAGTCAGAATGTGTGTAGACTACAGAGATCTGAACCGGGCAAGCCCTAAAGATGATTTCCCTTTACCGCACATCGATGTACTAGTTGACAATACCGCACAATGCAAGGTATTCTCCTTTATGGACGGATTCTCAGGGTACAATCAAATCAAGATGGCACCCGAAGACATGGAAAAAACAACCTTCACAACTCCCTGGGGAACCTTTTGTTACAAAGTAATGCCCTTTGGTCTAAAAAATGCTGGAGCTACCTACCAACGAGCAATGGTAACACTATTTCATGATATGATTCATCAGGAAATAGAGGTGTATGTCGATGACATGATCGCAAAATCCAACACCGAAGAAGAACATTTGAGTCATTTACACAAGCTGTTTGACAGACTCAAGAAATACAGATTGCGACTGAACCCGAACAAGTGTACCTTTGGAGTAAGATCCGGTAAACTCTTAGGTTTCATCGTCAGCAGTAAAGGTATTGAGGTTGATCCTGCCAAGGTCAAAGCCATTCAAGAAATGCCTATACCCCGTACCGAGAAACAAGTCAGAGGATTCTTGGGACGTCTAAACTACATAGCCAGATTCATTGCCCATATGACTCCTACTTGTGTGCCAATCTTCAAATTACTGAAGAAAGATCAAGTGGAAAGATGGAATGACAAATGCCAGTTAGCCTTTGATAAAATCAAAGAATACCTTCAAAAACCGCCAATCTTGTTACCTCCTGTGGAAGGCAGACCTCTGATAATGTACCTAACTGTGTTAGAAGATTCAATGGGGTGTGTACTCGGACAACATGACGATTCCGGTCGAAAGGAGCACGCAATCTACTATCTTAGCAAAAAGTTTACCGATTGTGAAACAAGATACTCACTACTCGAAAAAACTTGCTGTGCCTTAGCATGGGCGGCTCGCCGACTAAGACAGTATATGCTAAATCACACCACTTTCCTGATCTCCAAGATGGATCCAATCAAATACGTGTTCGAAAAACCTGCTCTCTCTGGAAGGATTGCAAGATGGCAAATGATCCTAACAGAATATGACATTCAATACACTTCGCAAAAAGCAATCAAAGGAAGTGTGGTAGCTGATCATTTAGCTCATCAAGCAGTAGATGATTATCAGGCATTGAACTTTGACTTCCCAGACGAAGACATTATGCTAGTCAATGACTACAAACAACCAGGATCCCGATGGACTATGGTTTTTGACGGAGCTTCTAATGCGCTCGGCAATGGCATCGGAGCTGTGATCATTTCCCCCACAGGAGGTCATACACCCTTCACCGCCAGATTGTGTTTCAATTGCACCAACAATATAGCCGAATACGAAGCATGCATTCTGGGTCTCAAAGCTGCAATTGATCTAAAAATCAAATTCCTTGAAGTCTACGGAGACTCGGCCTTGGTAATCTACCAAGTCAAAGGGGAATGGGACACAAAGCACCCAAATCTAATTCCATACAAAGAACATGTGTTGAGTTTGATTCCTTACTTCGAGGAGATCACTTTCGAACACATCCCACGCGAAGAAAATCAACTAGCTGATGCCTTAGCTACCATGTCATCCATGTTCAAAGTCAATTGGGACGACGAAGCTCCTATGATCACCATTTACAGGCAAGACGAACCAGCCTATTGCAATGAGATCGATACCAAACAAATGGAAGACAAATCATGGTTCCATGAAATACAAAGGTATCTCGAAACCCAGGAGTACCCTGAAGGGGCATCTATTAACGACAGAAAGTTTCTAAGGAGATTTGCCTCCAAATTCTTCCTAAGCAATGGAACTTTGTACAAGCGCAACCATGACTCGACTTTACTTCGTTGCGTAAACAAGAAGGAAGCAGAACAAATCATGGAAGACATACACAATGGTACCTTCGGTACTCATTCCAACGGACATACAATGGCTAAAAAGATCTTGAGAGCAGGTTACTACTGGTCTACCATGGAGACAGATTGCCATCATCATTCCAAAACTTGTCACAAATGCCAGATATATGCCGACAAAGTGCATGTACCTCCAGTTCCATTAAACGTTCTGACGGCTCCTTGGCCTTTCGCAATGTGGGGTATTGATATGATTGGAGAAATCAAACCTACTGCTTCCAACGGACATCGCTTTATCCTGGTCGCTATTGACTACTTCACAAAGTGGGTAGAGGCAGCTTCATATGCTTCTGTCACCAAGAATGTGGTAGCCAGGTTTATCAAGCACAATCTCATTTGTCGGTACGGCATCCCCGAAAGGATCATCACTGACAATGGCACGAATCTAAACAACAAAATGATTACTGAACTCTGCACGCAGTTCCAGATCAAACATCATAATTCTTCTCCATATCGACCAAAGATGAACGGCGCTGTCGAAGCCGCCAACAAAAACATCAAGAAAATCATACAAAAGATGACAGTAACCTACAAAGACTGGCATGAGATGTTACCTTTTGCTCTTCATGGTTATCGCACATCTGCGCGTACTTCAACAGGGGCAACTCCATTCTCGTTAGTCTACGGTATGGAAGCAGTTCTCCCAATCGAAATCCAGATTCCTTCCTTAAGGATCATGAAAGAAGCCGATCTAGACGAAGACGATTGGATTCAAACTCGATTCGACCAAATACACTTGATCGATGAGAAAAGACTTGCAGCTATCTGTCATGGCCAGCTATACCAAAAGCGCATGATCAAAGCATTCAACAAGAAAGTCAAAAGTCAAGCATACCAAACTGGTGGCTTGGTTATCAAACGCATCATCTTACCACAAGGTGATCCCAGAGGCAAATGGACCCCCACCTACGAGGGACCATTCATAATCAAGAAAATATTCTCCGGCGGTGCCATGTTGCTTACCACCATGGATGGCGAGGATTTCCCACACCCTGTGAATGCGGACATAGTCAAAAAGTACTTTGCTTAAAAAAAAAAAAAAAAAACAGCTCGCTAAGTTGAAAACCTGAAAGGGCAACTTAGGCAAAAATGAGCGTCTCGGTGGATTGAAAACCCGAAAGGGCGATCCAGGCAAAAATTAGAGACAAAACAAATACAATCCCGGTAGGCTGAAAACCTGAAAGGGCAGCCTAGGCAAAAATTAGGGAATAAAGCATACAACTATGTCCCGCTCAGCTGCCTACTCACCGACAAGGTTCAACACCTCAAAGACACCGATCAGTCCAATCACTTTCTTCCAACAAGTGAGGGATGAGATGCTCGAAGACAGATTGGCAATAGCAGAATTGAAACTTGACTGGATCGTTCTCACATAGCTATTTCTTTTCATAAATACTTTTCAAAACTTTCTGACAATTTCCTACTTCTAGGATTGTTGTCTCCCTATACTAATCCGCCTATCACGGCACCTTTTCAAAAATCAATGCAGCTTATAACTAACATTTTCATTTTTTCTGTTTTGAATACGCGAGCATCCCAATGATATTTTGAATGAACATATGCATTTGAATATGATTGATGTTTACCAGGAAAAACAGGAATAGCATTCCGGACATGTCCCAATTATTTGGACATTATCCTAAACCAGCATCAGAAGGAAGTTTCCCCAATGGAGACACATTCCTCAACAAATCCCTCAAAAAGATTTTTCTTTCGAAAGAAGTCTTATTCCCCAGCAGGGTTGTTCCAGATTACTGTCTTCAGAAGGTGTGATCTCCGCACCCAAACTTGGTCAGATAGTGCATCGGAGGATTATGCATCTTCCTCATTCCCACTCCAAAGGGCGTCACAGTCCGAACTCTCAAAACTACTGTTCATCCCCGAGCAGTAATCAAAGATCCTTCAATAGAACATCCTGGTTCTCAAAGAATTTCCCCAACCCAGGGTACTCAAGCGAGACAGAAGATCATCAACAACCACGATGCCTTCACTTCCAAATGGCTAGCAGGGATTTATTTTCCCAATCACAATGCCTTCATTTCTTGACGACTAAGCTGGGATTTATTTTCCCAATCAGGAGCTTGACACGCTCTAAGCTGCATAAACCATGCATCACATTCACACTCATATTCACATTCACAATCATGCATCATACGCATATTCATACACAACATAACTTGCATATTTCTCCTCTAGCTCGAGGATCTCATATCATACATGCATCATAGACATCGCATATTATTAACTTGATTTTTCAGGTAGACAGATGTCTTCAGCAAAGATGTTCTCACTCACATGCAGTGTTCATCCTGAATCTTATTCAGACAAGCAGTCCTTTCAGATACAATCAAACCAAAGATTCACTCTGAAGAACTCTCATTCTCAACTCATTTATCATCTAACATTGCTAGTCTAAGGCGATACCTCAGACGGTTCCAGAACGATCGATCTAGCATTACAGATCTAAGGCGATACCTCAGACGGTTCCAGAACGATCTAGCATTTCAGATCTAAGGCGATACCTCCGACGGTTCCAGAACGATCTAGCATTTCAGATCTAAGGCGAAACCTCAGACGGTTCCAGAACGATCTAACATTGCAGATCTAAAGTGATACCTCAAACGGTTCCACAATGATCAACTTTCAAATCCTTCATCAAGATATAATCAACAGATTCATTCTGATGAACAAACCATCAACACATTGTCCAGGTGGCATCCGAAAGCCCATCTCAGGTAATGTTTCAATCTGCCAACAACATTTCACAGACAACATTCAAATGCAACTTCCAACATCTCTGCTGATCAAGGTAAGTGCAAATTTTCAGGGCATCTATTTATTCAATCATCTTCTACCCTCAGATTTCAGACAATCTCTTCAGGTTTAAGAAGATTGAATAGGGGCAACTGTTATACCCCAAAATTTGCCCACTTCTTTTTTCAGGAAAGTTTCAATATGAAAATTAAGAGTCTCATATAAACATGGATTTTTTCAAAATATCCTGACATATGAAGAACTTGGTTTTCAGAATTTTTCTTACACAGTAACTTGGCTTACAGTGGAATTTATTCTTACGCAAACGCCAAATACTGTTCATTACTTCACAAATACTATTTATTTATTTTACAGATAAATAGTACTAACACAATCATGCAGAGTTAACTCTTTTTGCAGGCGCAGAAGCAGGAAACTCACACTATACTGGTAACAATTGTTTTTGGTTTCCCACTAACTTTTGTACTATATTCCATTATTTTCAAAATCTTTTCAAATCTCTTTTTCAAAAATCAAATCTTAACTTGTGTGTTTTCTGCCAGTCAAATATTTCTATTTCTGTGCAGTAAACAATTTTCAGGTTATTATCGGTAATTTTGCCCGCATACCGTAAATATCAGTTATTTATTATGTTTCTGTTTCTAACAAGTCATGTAAATAAATTTTCATGCTTCACACAAAACAAAGACAAAAATAACAACAAAAAAGAAAAGAAAATTAACTTTGACAGTTGACTTTTTCACTTTAACTGCTGCTTCAGTACACGAACAGTCAGTTGACAGACAAACTGCAGACAGTACAACTCTCAGTGTTTTGTACAATCAATCAAATCAATCATTCACAATTCAAATTTTCAAAGATTTTTGTGTTAGAAGTCTTCTGAATATCACACGATTAGCAGAAACTCAGCACTGCACAAAAATCAGGTACGCTTAACTGCCTCCTATACAGACAGTCCCTAATCAGGGTTTTTCTTGTTTTAACAGGAGCAACAAGTTTTGAGAGCTCAAGTGGATTCCATATACATCCATACATCTCAAAGTACCATCATACAAATTTTCAAACTTCAATTCACTCAGACGCACCGTCAGCAGCTCAAACAGTCAACAGACGACCCGTTTGACCAAAAAAGTCAACTGACAGTCAAAAATGAAATTTTTTGTCAAAATCCATATTTTGTCAAAGGATTCAACATTTGATCATTGGATGATCACAATTCATCAAGGAAAGATCAAAAATCAACAAAACCCTAAGATTCAAAATTAGGGTTTTTGCCTGAAAAGTCAACTCAACTTTGACTGATCATAACTCTCTCATCCTTCATCCAAAAAATGTCAACCAAAGCTCATTTTGAAGGAAATTCAATTATCTTTCAAATGCAATTGATCCCATGGTCATAGCATTCACCATTTGAAAAATATGGCCAAAGACATTACAGGTCATTTTCAAAGTCAACAAAAAGACACTTTTTTCAAAAGGACACACAAGGAGAACCAAAAATCATTTTGACATGAGACCAAAGACATTGGTTAGAGGACTCTTTGAGGTTTCCAAAAAGTGCAAGATCTCCTTCATATGACAAAAATTGAAGGATTTACACCTTGTTGAAGTTGGCTAAATTTTGGGAAAATGCATGAAATCAACATTGCTCAAAAATGTTTTTTTTCCAAAAGATGCCAAGTTTTTGTGGTCCAAACATCTTTGCCATGTTACTATGGGCCTCCCACGACCAAGACAAAGCCCACATCTATATTATCCATTTTTGACATAATTTTATCTTATTTTAAGATTAAAATTAAAGGAAAATTGCATGGATAATTGGTGGCTTGATCTCCAAGCATGACTCACCTCCAAAGTCTTCAATTTTCTGCAGAAGATTGATGCCCAAGGCAAGAGCATTGAATGGAGTCAAGGATTGGTCAAAAATTCAAGGTTTTTTATTATTAAAGAACCAAACTTTCAACAAAGGCAACAAAGTTTCTTGCTTCACTTCCAAGCAGCCTATGGGCTATAAAAGGAGCAGCATACCTCCACAACAAAAAGAGACACGAATTAGATTGCAAGAGCATAGCCAAGAAACCTCACCAAAATTCTCCAAAAAATCTCCATACACTTTGTAATTTTCAAATTCAATTTTCCAATCAATATTAATACAAACCAAGCTTTCTAATCATCTTCTCAAACATACATAGAGTAAGATTGAACTCTAAATATAGGCCCATGAGAGTCGTATAGTGCATATAAGTGTTCTTCATGTATATATGCATTAACTTTCGTTTTCATATTTGCAATTAATTTCCATACAAACTAACCATCCTAACATGTTTATGGGGACATATATGGGTGATCTGGGCCTTGACATAATAGTTCCCACGTGAGAATCACTCAACACCATTAATGGATGTTCATGCATGCTTAAACTTTAATACCTTCGAATCTATAGCTACAAGCATCAAACAAAGAAACTAATACCACCAATGAACTCAGGGCCTCATGTTTAGTGGATCTGGGTTGCTTTCATGTGTTGCTAACGTGTATTTTTTGCAGGTTCAGAAGCTATAAAAAACTGCACGATTTATCGTAAAAATAGAGGGGGTTTAAAACCCCCGCTATCTGTTTGAAAAAATGAATGAGACGGAGGTTGAAGACGACCACGCGTCCAAGCGTGGTTCGTCAGTCAAGGCTGACTTTTCCCTCCGCTCACGTGGCTCTTCATCATTGGAAGGTCAACCAGTCTCCCATCCACGCGTGCACATGTGGGCCCCAGTCAGAAAGTTTGAATTCTCCTTGAATTCAGTACATGTTCCCTACCATCATATCATGCACCTACAAATCTGGACTCTTGATCTCATCAATCTTACCATCCAACGCACCATAACACGCAGCTACACCATGGACTCCCTCAATCAACTACCACACAAGATTAGTATCCTTTTATTTCTATTTTTATTTTCTATTTTATTTTAATTTCTTTGCATAAATTAATTAAAAATAGTTTAAAAATTCAAAAAATTCCACAAAAAATATTTTAAACTTCTAAAAATATATATTATTTTCTGAAATAAAAATATTTTATTTTTCTTCAAAATTTCAATATTTTTCATAATTAATTAGTATGTATTTATATATTTGCTTATTAATTATTTTAATTAGTCAAAAAATCATAAAAAAAATTGTTCTTTGTGTTAAATATTGTTTATATATCATAAACTAATTTTGTACATATTTAGGATAATTTTATCATCAAGTTTTAATTATTTGTGTAATTATTTGCATAATTATGTTTTAATTAACTTAAAAAAATCCAAAAACAAATTTCAAAAATTCCAAAAAAATTAGTTTTGTTCTAAAATCAATTAACAAACATTTTGTACATATTTTTAAACTTATTTGCTAGGTTTAATCATATTTCCATCTTTTCTTTATTTTAAATTAATTAATAATGCATTAATTATATTTAAAATAAATCACAAAAATACAAAAATATGCCTTTTATTTCTTGCAATTTAAAATTCCTAGATAAATGTATAGGATGTCAAATTCATGTAAATAGGCTAGTTTACATTTCCCGCACAATCGATGTAATAGCGTAGATTTACTTTCTGCACTTTACATTTCCGCATTTTAATTTCCAGCACCCATATAAACTGCGTGTATGTCAAAGATAAAACTGAACCGTCAGATCACTAACTTCAAAGATAAATATCTGAATTCAATCACAATCACATTTGCACCTCCTAGGGTAACCCCTTTTCACTCTTTTCAAAAATCAAAGTTACATTTCTACTGTTTCGAGTACAAAATCGAACCTTTTGTTTATATCCGACGAATGGATAGATTTTTAAAGGGAACAAGGATAAAGACCTCCTAACTCAGGGTAGACCTCCTAGTTTGCTTGCTCAAAGTCAAAACAAACAAAATTCTCATACACTGTTGTTTTTTTAAAACGAATTTTCCAAAAGACAATATTTTGTATACATCCAAACACGGATCATTACAAAATTAACGATCTTTTCAAAACATCTTTCGAAAGATAAACAAGCATTTGTATATATCCGCACAAGGATCATTACAAATTCTATTTGCAAAGGTATTTCAAAAACACAGGTAAAGCATTCCGAATCAATTGAAAAGTAAAGCAAATGAGCTAAGCAAACTAAAGAGCCCATGGATAACCATGGATACAAAGGGTGCTAACACCTTCCCTTTGTATAACCTACCCCCTTACCCAGAATCTCTCAAAGGTCTTTTTTCTGTTTCTTTTATAAACCTTTCCTTCATTGGATAAAATAAAAGGTCGGTGGCGACTCTGTAAACTTTTTCAAAAGTGACGCGAAAGCGTCCGATCGACAAAAAAGAGTCAGTTCACGTATCCCACCCACGGAGGGGTATGGCCCGAAAGGACGGTCCACAGTCCCCCTAACGATGAAGACACTTGATGCAATCATCAGACATTTCTACTTGAATTTGGATTCCAGGAGATAGAAAATCAAAAGGGTCACATGGTTGTCTCTTATTGCAACCTGATATACTGTACACTGCCAAAGAACTTGGCACTTTAAAATTACCACCAGAGTTTTGAAGGTAATAGTAGATATTATAACCGGAACAGTTTTGGTAGTTTTGAAATTATTTGGGAGGGATAACGCTAGAGAATTTCTCTATAGACCTCCCAACCTTCTAGTCCACCTCTGGTGAAAAACCCAAACTACCCCTGACTTCGGAAGTTCATTTCCGAAATGCAAGAAAAAGGCGTTTTCGGAGATGCATCTCCGAAAGCGCCTTTTTTTTTTGAAAAAATTGTCTTATTTTGGAAGTTCATTTCCGAAAACAGCATTTCGGAAGTGAACTTCCGAAATACTGCGCGTTCTGCAGATTTAACAAAACACTCCCCATCCCCCGTTCATTTACCCTAACTCAAATCAAAACACAACCCCTCTTCAAATTTTCTGCCAAAATCAAGTGTAAGATCAAAGAGCATTCCCAAGTCTTCTTCCAAACTCATCATCAAACACTAATTGGTAAGTTCTACATTGTTTTTTCAAGTTTTAGATCTATTTGAATAAACTCTAATAGGGTGTTTAGAAACTGAAAAAATCACATTAAGATAGGTTAGTACTGATATTAGGATGTTTAGTAGGCATAAAAGTAGTTTTGGTTTAGGTTTTTTGGGTCTGCCATTGGAGGCTGTATTGAAGGTCTGCGCAGGGGTGTTTCGGAAGTTCATTTCCGAAAACACCTTCATCCCAGTTTTCGGAAATGAACTTCCGAACTGTACCAGAAGTTCATTTTTTTTGTTTTTTCATTTGTCTCGCATATTAATCGATTTTGATTGTTTACAGGAACATGTCAGGCAACCAACCAGCACGCATCAGACAGGGGAGAGAGTCCCAGACTGCGTCGGCTAGACGCGAGCGGGCGGCGGCGCAGCTGGCGTCGACCCAGGGATGGGGGCAGGGCCGGGGACGCTGTGTGCGAGTTCCCGTGGACGTGGGAGAGGGTACATCTGGTTCAGGATCTAGGAGTCGGCTGGCTCAGGCATCTTCTTCCCGCCAGTGAGAGGAGGAGGAGGAGGAGGTGGCGGCAGTGACTTACCATGAGCCGGAGGGGGTACCGGAAGTTGACCCTCCAGCCGGGGAGGAGGATGAGCAGGAGGACGGCTATCCGGGAGGGCCCTTTGACACCTCTGTGCTGATTCACTACACGATCACGTCGCTCGGCGGATCTGGGAGGGAGAGGTATTTTTTTTAATTTAACCGTTTAATTGTCACCATTTTTTATAGTTTAACCGTTTATTTGTCGCTTATTTAATATATGTCGCTTATTTAATATATGTCGTTTATTTGTTTTTTTTTCAACAGGAGCGAGAGCCGTTGAAAATGGTGAACCACGCTCGAAAGATATTTAGTCTGTTTAAACCAACAGCTGCGTGGTTTAACGACCATGTGCGAGGTTCAGGGCTTTGCGGGCTCTACATGACGGGTTACACCACCATCAGCACCGGCATGCAGGGGGCATTTGTGGAGCGCTGGCACAAGGAGACGTCCTCTTTCCACCTGCCGGTTGGGGAGATGACGATCACCTTGCACAACGTGCAGTGTCTTCTCCACCTGCCTATTAGGGGGCCACTGTTGCACCACTCCCGAATCCAGAGGGTCGAGGCCATTGAGTGGATGACGCTCTATTTGGGCATGGAGCATGAGGTTGCTCACTTTGAGTGCGTCACGACATCTGGGCCTCATGTCTGGTTCACCACACTGAGCACTTATTTTGAGCACCACCTGGACGCGGCTGCCGAGGCTGAGGGTGAGGGTGACGAGCTAGTCACACAGTATCACCGCGGCTGCGCTCTCCGGTGCTGGTACATGCATGTGGTAGGCGCTGCATGCTTTGTGGATAAGAGTGCCAGGTACGTCGACGTGACCTACCTCCGCTACTTCATGGACCTGGATACCGTTCACCAGTGAAACTGGGGGGCAGCTACTCTGGCATACCTCTACCAGAAGCTGAATGAGGTCTCCAACTGGAGGACGAGGCAGTTGGTCGGATCCTGCACACTACTTACGGTACGTTTTATTTTAACACATTATCGTATTTATTTATTTATTTATGTTTCGTATTTATTTTTAATACATTATCGTGTTTCTGTTTCAGAGCTGGATCATCTCCTACTTCTCCCGCATCCACGACTTTCACATCGATCCTGCATACGTGGACGCCATGCCCAGGGCCGCCAGATACGCTCTCCAGAGGGGGAACGATGCGGTGGGACCATACCGTTTGTACTTGGACCGCACGATGCACGACGACGTCACCTGGAGGCCGTTCGTCGACTACGCTCAGATTGTCCCCTTTGACGGCATTGCTCTATATTCAGGCTGGTTGGCATGCGGGACCGGCATCATGGTCCGGTATCTCCCTGAGCGGTGCATGCGTCAGTTCGGATTCGTGCAGCGGATACCCAGGTCACCCTTTTAGGCTGCTCCCGACACAGTTGTCGCTACCGCGAAAAATGGATCAGAGTCGCCACTAATATATTTATCCCATCGCGGGAAAGGAATATCAGAAACCTAACTCGGAACAAGAACAAGGTCTTTCGACCAGAGAACAGGGCACGGGAGTCGGTTACGCAAGGGGAAGGTGTTAGCACCCCTCACGCCCATCGTACTCGATGGTATCCACCTATGTTTGTTTCTATCTAAAGGGTGTATCTATGTCTAAACCTAAATGTGAATGCATGCAAAAGAAATACGGGGAAAAGAAGGAATTATTTACAAGTGTGTTCGCTTAGGCCCCGCGACCCAATGCCTACGTATCCTTTTCAGGAATCAGAACGACCGTAGTTCGGCTCCATAGTTTCCATTTGTTTTGTGTTTTTTAGTTGAACAGCGGTTAAGGTCACAATCCACGATGCTCGACCTTTGGAGACTTATACGCCTACTTTGGAAAGGACTTAACTTGTTCTTAAGCGCCTAACAAGGCAAAAGAATGAACTTGGGTTTATGTTTTTTATGTAACTACATGATGAACAAAACCCAATACAAGGTTTCGCACCACTTCGTCACTTTGTTTTAATTTGAGCCTTTATTAAGTGTTTTAAACGTTTTTGGTTGGGTATTTTTTAAGGGAAATTACTTTGCGATTAGAATCACATACAATGTATAATGATCGAGAAGCAGATTAGGGAATGAATCCCACTCACTTCTATCCCATTATATAATGTTCA